>NC_044317.1:29846504-30186504 GCF_007474595.2 Lynx canadensis | reverse complement strand
CGCCTCGCAGGAAGAGCCGTGCTCCGGCCCTGCCCCCTTTTTCTTCTTCATTTTTAGAGACCCTGCAAGGCTGCTTTTCCCGAACCCATCAGGAGCCAGCTCTCCGTGCAGGGGGAGGTGCTGAACCAGGGCTGGGGGCCGGAGAAGGATGAGGGAGGCGAGGCAGTGTCACTGTCTCCCCTGCTAGCAGCCAGAAGGAGAGAGAATCATTTGTGGCACTCTGGGGACAGTTTTGTCACCCTGACAGTAATGCTGTTATGCGCTGGCTTGACACACAGGATGAATCCATAAAGACAGATAAGTAACTGTGAAAGTGGCTGGGGATCAGGCTGAGTGCCACCACTCACCTGCAGTGACAAATAGATAGTCATGAAGGATTGGAAACCCTGCCCAACACGGAGATGTGTCAGCAGAGAGATGGACTACAGCCCCAGTGACACCGGCGGCTGGAGGAGAGCGGCCGTGTGCACGTGCGCACCCCCGCGGGGTGCGCGAGGGGGGATCTTCAGAGCCTGGCTTCCGGGGGTGGGGGGGGGGCACTCAGGCTTTCCTGGGCCGGGGGGGGGGGTGGGTGTTGGTGAAGGAGGGGGGAAAGGATTTCAGCTCGGTTTTTCCTTGTGAAATGGAATGGTGGGTGTTTACTGGTAAGATCAAGAGTGTTTGGTTCGGAAGGCTGCGTTCAGTTTCCATTTTCCCCGGGATTTTTTTCATACCAATAGGGGTCCCCATTTGCAAATGAAATGAATCCAAGTTTTGATAGTTAGCAAAATATTACTCCTAAGTGTCAGAGGCACCAGGCAAAGGGCAGACGGAAGCAGGGGGCCTCGTATTTATCTTTTCTGTTGGAAAGGTTTGTTATTTCTGGTTGGGAATCTGCTTTTCTTCAAGGAAAGAAATTCAGAGGGACATCGTTTGAAGAAACGAGCCCTGTGCCAGGCGGATCTGCCCTTTCCCCCCACCGGGCTGGAGATCCAAACAGCACCGTGTTCTACACTCGTGAATCTCCTTGTTGATGTCGTGCAGAGTACGCTTTGTTTTAATTACTCTTGAGGTCATGAATGCCTGGCTGTGCTCTTGGAGATTCCTGGAAAGTTATGGAACAGATACGAGGTGAAAATAAGCATCACGGCGAAGAGTAAAGCCTCCTCCGGTCCCTGTCAGGGATTGGGACAGAAGCCTTGAGATGTTGTACAGCCACTTAGAACTCTCTGCTTTCTTTAACCTACAAAGAATATTTTGGCCCCCGGGATAAGCCTAAATGTATCGAGGACCCAGACGTTTCTGCACGATGGGTCCTATGTCTGAAGCACATGTTAGCGGGAGGTGGGAATGGAAGCAAACCGATATTCAAGTATGTTTTCTAGAACAGTGACCACGATTGTTAGCATTAATAAGCTGGCTCCATGCAGGGTGTGGAGAATCATCTACCAAGTCCTTGTTCGGTTTTTAATGTAATAATTTAAAAAAAAAAAAAAAACAGTGCTAAGCTTTTTTTTTTTTTTTTTTCCTCGAATGAGTCCTCTTGTCGTGTTCCTTTGCTACCTGCCTTTGTCATAGGTAGATGTGTACTTAATCCCCCTCCACTATACTTAGCTGCTTATTTTTCTTCTGGGATCTTAACGCAGGGCACTTGTGTTTGAGAAGCTCTGTTTCCCGCAAAGGGTTTTGTGTAGCTCAGACTCTTACAACTCCTGTTTCTCTCATGACTTCTGTTTGTGGGCTGTGTACTTTAGCATGTATTTCCCTGCCTAGGCAGGTCCTCACAACTTTGTGTCTCTTGAGAAAATCCTGGGGCCTGTTTGTTGGTTTTAAGATACCGTATTTTAGTTTCGAATTTTTGGAGGCTAAGAATGTTTTAGAGTAATTCAGCGATAATGAAAACCTTTTTTTTTTTTTTTTTTCTGACCCTGGGTTCTGGGTTTGACATGTTCTGTCTGACCCTATCGTTCTAACCATGATTTAAATTCCGAATTTCCAGAAGCCTTATTAAATATGTCAATTTGTGCACCAGCAAGGTAAATGTTCCTGTGAACTTTGACTCATAAAGGAAACTCTATTTGAAAAGAATAAAAGATTTCCCTGATAAATATGTTCCTCATTTCGGGCTAATACTCTCGGTCGGAACGCTGGAATGGGGAAGGGCCAACCCATTGCCTGACCCCACTTGCTACCCCATCCTGGATCCAGCCCTATTTTACAACCCACAGCATTAGATTTTTATTTTGCCAAGATCACTTTCTCCGGGGGATATAAATCTCTCGAGTGCACACCTGATTAAATAGGCCTGTGTGGGGATAAAACAAAAAGGCGGGGGGGCGAGCCACTTGCCACCACGGGGCTACAGGTAAGCGTGCGAGAGACTGGCGCTCAGGTGGCTGACCGGAGCCCTGTGGCCGTTTTTATTAACTTGGGAGCTGAGGTCACACCGCTTCCCAGGGCCTTTGCGACAAAACGCGAGCCAGGGGCCTCGCCCGGCTGCACATGTCCTCACTTTGATCCGCACAGGCTGTCCCGGAAGTTGCCCGGCTCCTGCCCACCTACCCCGTGGCTTGGCCGCGATGTGAGGGGGGCACCGCAGGCAAGGGGCACCGACGCCAGGGAGAGCTGAGATGTGCTAACACTTGTCACAGTTACTCTTTCCGTCGTCCTTGGCTGCTCATTTGCTGCCATTCCACGAGCACTGACGAACTTTGTGGTCGGTTCCCTGCGCACCAGCCCTTGTCCATGAAACAAGTGTCCCATGATGCCGCTTCCCTCTGTCTCGGCACCAAACCCACCTTCTCAACGAGAGTGCCTTGGGAGAGAAATGTCTTCTGTAGCGTTTCACTGATCCTTGTCACCGGCTCTCCCTTTGTTCACCGGGTCAGACTATTCAGAGAGAAAACTGAGCTGCCTTTAATACTCCCCCAGGGATGGAAAAATTATTTTGGCAATAAGATAACAGTTTTTAAAAATTCATGTTCCCGGCTCATTTGGCTTCGTGCCCATCAACGCATGGCGTTCCCTCAGCACCTCCCCCCCCCCACCCCAGTCCTCCTCACCATCCGCCTCTGGTCCGAGGGGTTGTGAGGACCTTTGGTGTATTTGGAACCCATCCCATGGGCCAGCAACAAGCAGCGCTTGAAACTCCCAGGAGGACACCTGGCTCAGGTAACTTACCCAGTAGCGCCCATTCGAGTGGACTTTTGCACACGTTATTTCTCTTTATCTTCTTCACTGGCAGATAGCAGTGGCCCCACTTCACAGTGGGGGATCTTGGAGGTGGAGAAACCCCCACCCCCCGACCCCCGCCAAGTGGCTGGGCTAGAATTCACCATGGCATTTTTGCTGTCCCGGGAGACTTTGTGGGCACCGTGTCCCTGAGTCCTCAGAGCAGTCCGTGTGCACTAGATGGGACAGGGGATGGTGTCCCACTTTGTAAGCGGGGAGGCTGAAGCTTAGGGAGGCTGACTCGTTCACTTGGGGTCACAGCAGATGTTGAGTGACACAGCTGGGAAATGTAGCCCAGACCTTCCAACTCTTAGACCAACACCCTTTCCATTACACCAGGATTAACTCCACAGTCAAGAAAATCTCAAGAACAAAGCTACTCTTAAGTCTCCGTATAGCCTCCCCCTTTATATGACTCCAAATCCCCATGACAGCCAGCTGTAGCTTTCTGGGGGAGATCTCCAGAAGGGAAGGTCTCCCTCGGCTGGCTCTTCGGACCAGGCAGGGAGGGCTTAGCAGAGGGCCCCACACGCAGGGCATGCTCACCACCCAGCCGGCATCGGAGATGCTGACGATCTAGACCCACCTTCTGGGACGCCTTGCCTTTTGCTGACTCATGGCCTGAGTGTGTGCCAGGTGCACAGGCTGTATCCAAAGATGGAGTGGATGTACGGAAGAAGAGTGTCAGGTGTTGCTAAGGACCAACAGGCAAGGTGTCCCTGTCAGTGGGGACAGAGAGCAGACACTGAAGGCAGGCGACTGCGCTCTGAAAACCTCCCGTCCCCGAAGCCCGTGCTTGGATCACAGGGGAAGCTGCCACCCGTCAGCGTGTGGTGCATTTGCAAAGGTCAGCCTTTAATTACATGCACAGTTAAATGGAAATACTGTAGAGAGGTCACACTCGTATTTCTTTGGCCTTCATTAATGTTATTGCTCTGTCACATTCTCTCTCCTTGGGTTTGTAAATGAAAGTTCCTTTAATACATTTAAAAGGATTATTTATTTTTAATTGTTTTACCTCTGGAGGGAGAGGTTACTTTCTTTTTCTTTTTCTTTTTTTTTTTCTTTTTCTTGTGGGGGGGGGGTAGTTGAAAAAAAAAGACTTTGCCTATGCATTTCTTGCTAATTTATTTCAAACCCGGTGCTTTTTATAGTCTTATCTACTAATGCTTTTGATTAAAACACAAGCAAAAACCAGCCAACACGAACAGGTTGAATGCCACATCTGTGCAGAAGATAGCAGCTCACTTATTTATGGCTCCAAGAAATGGAGCCTAAATTAAGCTAGCTATTGCTGGAGAGTGGATAAGCGGCCATTATGAATTATCCTTAATTATAGCGATTTCCTAAACTAATAAACCTGCTAAATCTTTATTGCAAAGGTTAGTTTACGCAGTGCATATAAAATCCGCATGTGCTCTGCATCAGCCACCAGCTGTCTGACAGTGTGTTGCTATTTCAGTGAGTGCTCACATAAATTTTATGTTGGTTATATTAACAGTCAGTCCATATCACTACCCACAGATGCCAGTAGACATAAAAATTGCTCTCTAGTGAGCCTAAATATCCCTAGAAGCTAGTTGTGTCTAATGTTCCATGTAGTATTTGTACGTGAAAGCACCAGATTGGAGGGTTATTTACAGATGAATATTTCAATCCAGTTAGTTCATATAGGCCTACTTAGCCTTCTTTGCTGGTTTATTTGTATGCTAAATAATTCACCAAAGGTTCTTGTTTACTTTCTATAGTAGTTTCTATGAAATGCAAACAAGGGAGCCAACTTTAGGTGTTCAAAAGGCTAAGCAGCTCTGTGTTTAAATGCAGGTCAGAGCAGCAAATGCAGTCTTGCCCATGGGCTGTCACTCAGTTTTACACATCCTTCTTTTTTTTCCCTTCCTCCTCCAGATATAAGTGGAGCTTGCTGCTTTCATAGGAATTTTTGGCTGGACTATCTTTATTCTAAATTTATCTTTTTCAATACCTGCTATATGCTACCTTCTGCTTGCACAATTAACCACCCAACGCCAGCAGCAAAGAACGCGTTCTTGGCTCTGAGAAGCCTCCCCACAGTCCTCTGGGCTGACAAGAATAGGTCAATTCTCTGCTATTGAAATGCCCTTGTTTTCTTCCTTCTTTTTTTTTTTTTTCCTTTTCTTTTTCTTTCTTTTCTCTCCCGTGATTTTTTTTTCCCCCCCTGGTGCATTTCCAAATCTCAGGATTGGAAAGGACAGCAAATAGGACCTTTTCTCTTTTCCTGGAAAGCCCTGAGCCAGCCCAACCTCTGTCCCCCTGAAGGACAGAGGGGCAAAGTCCAGCTTTAAATGATGTAGTCTTTGGCAGCCCTCAAAATATCTGTTCACCTGGGTGGGAAAGATCATTGTTTTCTAGCGAGGTGACAGTTACCTGGCCCCATTGTTCACACGCCCCCGCAGCTCCGCTTCTACGTGAGAAAGATCTATCTGCCCCTACATTTTGCAAATGTTTATGATCCTAAACATTTGCCCCTAAAGAGATTGGAAAATAGCCTCCTTCATTTTCAGCCAGGCGCTGCTAAGATCATGAGAGAGTTCAATAGCAGTGCTAACTTTTTATTTAATAATATTGATTTTATCATTTTTACTACTTACAATGGGGATTGGTCGGCTGATAGTTATTTGACCTCCCTTTGTGCATGGCCGTGGAGTGCTTCGCGAAAGCTATTGACATATATCTCTCTTCTCCCACTCCTCTTCCAGTGGCCCATCTCGGCAAATAATATTGAGATGCAGTAACTGTTCCCTGATATTGATTTCAGATTGTGTTCATCACACCCTTCCCGGGGCCAGGCAAAGAGCAGCAGCCCTAGTTCTGTAAACCCTTGACTGCTGCGGGCTGAGGTATCATTTCCATCTTCCGAGCAAGAATATCCCCCATACGTGTTTCAAAAAAAAAAAAAAAAGAAAAAAAATTACCCGAGAAAATGAAAGCATGTTTTGATCTTGATTATTTCTTACGCATACATAATTAAACTGATCTCTTCGGTTTTATGTTGGGCTTTTTTTTTTTTTTTTTTTTTAAGGAATACTAGAAGATCCGTGGGTCCCTGAGCTGGTAGGAGGAACTCTGATTACATTTTAAGCTTCTGGGATTCAGAGTTTGACACACTCAGCCAGACCCAGGGCCTCTTTGACCTCCGGTTCTCAGCCAGCTGGGACTGTTCTCAGCACCTGGGCCTTAAAAAAAGTTCCATGTTTTGCCTCCATGGAGTCAGTTGAGACAACAGCACATTTAAAAGAACCCGAGGTTTAACATTCAGGGAGCAGCCAAGCTAATCCAGTGATCATAATCACATTTATCCATAGGAAGGACACAACACGTAGTCTAGGTGGATTTGCATACTCATTGAGAAAAACACCAAGCTCAGAGCAAATAATACTGGAAATCCTACGTTTTATAGGCAAAAAAAAAAAAAAAAAAAAAAAAAAAAGGCAATAGAGAATCTGCACCAAGAATGATTATATATGGGCAGTGGGGTCGTGGGTTATTTATTTTGTCTTCTTTGGGCATTTCCACAATTCTCTAAATTTTCTTTTGTAATTAGGAAAAAAAAAAAAAACAACCCTATTCACAAGCGTTATTTTTGAAAATGGAAAAGTTAGTAGACGGATTGGAATTCTCCAGAAGATCCCTGACCTCCAAAGTGAATGCGTTAGCCGAGGTGGAGATTGACTCACTGCCATGCTAATCAACACTCGGAGAGAAGCGGGACAGACATCGCCCCTGTCGCGATGCGCCTGCCAGTTTTTATTTTGTGAAGCCCCCGGGGACTGCACTGGCCTTCGCCACCGAAACCTGAGTGCAAATGGTTAGGAAGAAGGGCTTTGGAATCAGACAGGCCCGGGTTCGATTCTCAGTTCTTTCTTTCACCAACCATGACTTTACAAGCAAGTGACTTAACTTTCTCGGTACCTCAGTCTGCTTGTCTGAAAAATGGGTTATCAAGAGGATTAAATGGCACAGTGTATGTAAGCTCATAACATCCTGCCTGGCATCTCGTAAACAGTAAGTAAATGGTAATTGACATTGCTGGCATCTGTATAGCAATTTCCTCATCAAACTGGAGCCATAATGGGAATTAGCATAGTCACAGTGCACAGAATGGTGATTTTTTTCTTTCTCCGTAAGCCCAACTGGGACTCAATTAAGATCTATCCGGTGTCTAATCCATGTCAGATTTCCAGGACAAACCTGATTTCATATAGCACTCTTCCATTAAAGGCGATTCATTTTTAAGTGTACCTCTACTTTCGTTGTGGTTCTGAAAATAGGATCACCGTACTGATAATTCTTTAGCATAGCACGTACCCCTCCCCCGAACACAGGCACATGCACAGACACGCACACACACCCCTCCTTCCTCCAGCAAGACTTCTTCCAGAGCAACGCCAGAAAAAGCAACAAGAGCCTTTTAGAATATTACCTTATTTCTGTTGTAGAGTCAGTTTTGCTATTCTTGAGCCTTTTCCATTTGTGTGGTCAGAAACGCTTTCCGATATCTCGGGTCGCGTTAGGATTCTTCCCTGCAGGCAGCCATCTTCAGGGCTGAAAGCAGAGTATAAAAAGCAGCTAAATTAGAGCCTTTACACAGTTGCCGGGACTGGCTTTAATGAGAGACAGCGAACATTTTGCAGGCTACTGAACTTCTGAAATGTGACAATCCAAGCAAATGAAATCATGGTACCTTTCATTGTAGTTTAATTGGACTCAAACTTGGCACGAGGGGCCGCTGAAAGCTGTATTCAATGAGATAGACAGGAATTGTACAACAGCTAATTCAGCCCACACAACACGTCTTACAACTGTCCGAGCCCCACACCGCTCCCAGGACTGACTCTGGCGGTCAAGAGAGATAGAACCACCGTGAATGAAAGCAGAGATTAGAAGGCAGACCCAATACGGGCATAGTGAATGGCATACCTGTCACCCTGAGTTATGCACTTGAAATAACTCAGCCTCATGGCAGCCAGTACAGGCCAATTTATTTTAAAGAGGCAAAAAGAAGTGAGACAAACTTAGGCCCTCTCTTCTGCCTGCGAGGGTGTCAAGATATCAGTGTCAAGGAGCCCTCTTACCAGAAGGGTGAGGATGAGTTGAGCATAAACACTAACAAGGAGAGAACTGAGCATGGGCCTCCTGTTGAGTGGAGCTAAATGGGAATCCCAGTCGAGTAACCCAAAAAGCAGGAAATTACCATAGCTGTCAGGAAGGCGACCAAAATCCTGTCAGGCAACTACGCGAGGGCAAGATACGTTTTGAGGGGGAGTGATGTTGAAGAAGCAGATCGTTTTCGGATGGGCATGTCTGGAGCTGGGAGGCCCCTTGAAAGTTCAGGAGGGTATCTTGGCTTCCTTGTTTCGTCCCCGTATCGCGTCTGAGTGGCCCGGGTGGAGACCGACTATGTAATCTCAGCCTCTTCTGGGCTACCCATCCCACCTGACCACTTGAGTCTACGTCTGCTGTTATTATGGCCATAGGTTGAGCCAGTAAGGCTAGGAGAGTGGACAAATTGGGTGTCTGCATGTAACAGGCCATCCTGGACATTGATCTTTGAAGGTTCGTTAGATAAATGCTGACATCACAGATTGATGTCTCTTTAAACCAGTACCTAGTGCAAGACCATCGAGGGAATCAAAAATATTGATGTAACATGTTTGAGCAGAAGGCTCGCTGGAGAATTCCCCTGCCTAAATGGGATCCATCAATTTAGGCTTTCTTTAATTATTCTAATTTCTGTGCATCGCATCAGAAGGGGCGTTTGCCTCCAGAACTGGTGTTTGTGTGGAACACTGCTCCCACTTGAGGGGCAAAGGACGGCCAGACAGGGGGCGCAACGGTCTATTTCTCATTGTTGTTTGAGCTGCCGTTTCATAATGAAAATTTCTGATCATAGCCTAATTTTCCCATACAGTGTGGCCATGGAATTGACAAGGGACTGATTAATGGGCCGACCCCGGGGCCAGGAGGCTGCTAGGTTGTTCTCTTGTGGAAGGCATGCTGGCAAAATAAAGTTGATGGTTTTGTTTGTGTTTAACCCTTCACCTTGGCACTATCAATACATTGAAGACATCATTTGTATCTGCAAGTGTTTCTTTAATTAAGACCTTCTAAAAATCTTTCCTATCGATTCATTCCATTATCCTATTGATTAGCTGCAGTGGATCATGTACTCGGTCGTCAGTGGAAGGCAACAGTCTCCGCCGTCTGTCATGACTACAGATGCAGACCACAGGCAGCTAGCATGCGGCGCCCAGGGCTGGCAGGAGTGTCTTGCGTTCTAATGAGGCGTCGGCGGTGGCTCGGTGGGGTTTGCTGAACACCAGCGAGAAAGCCCGTTGTCTCCTGCTGGAGGGGTGGCCAAGCATAAAGCATCCCCTCCAGTTATTTAGACCGTAGCCGCTTAGTGAACAGTATGCAGAGATGGGGTGGCTCGCGTCGGCGCGGGGGGGGGGGGGGCAGGATTCTGCTCTGCATCTGAATTTGGAAATCTTGAGCCTTGAGACAAAAGCAGACTCAGAAATCTAGATGCAAGGCTTGGTTCCGAGACAGGCTGTCCATCTTCCTTTGCCCAGGCTACGGCTTTGTGCCCCCTCCCTCATGGGAATCAGTCTGCTCACGAGACCGGCGACAGGTGCCACGATGGGCTTCCTGTCTTAGGAGGGAAGAGCTGGCCACCTTTGTACGTGCTGCCATTGGTCATGGATCTAAATCACCCCCTCGTTTTCAAACTGAAGAAGCCTGTGGCGAAGTTAGCTCTGAAACCTGGTGTTTTGAAATATTCCTTAATATCGACAGTCACCAAGAGTCACCCTGGCTGGGGTTTGAGGATAGAAGGACTTTGGTGTTCTAGGATACTCAAAGTCAGAGGCGATAAGGCACTCACAAACGAGTTAAAGCACCCAGCACAGGGGAGCTGCTCCCTCAGGACATCAGTAATTGCTGACCTGCCGAAAATTCCTTTTTCTCCTTCTTGTACATGTACTGTTGCACCCCCCCCCCATGCCTTCATCCTTCAAATAAGCCAGAGCAGATGGCTTTCTTAAGCGCCCGGATGCCTTTCTGCCCAAGTGGAATCCAGTAGAAAAGGAAAACTGTAGAAGCAGGGAGGTTAGACCCGAGGCAGGTCAAGTTAGAGAACATGATGTCTCTGCTCTGACTCTTGCGGAAGCAGATGAGTTCATTTTTCACTCTCAGAGTGAGAATTCCCAAGACTTAGAAGCATCTCACCTCAGCAAGCTCACAGCGGTCTTCGGCTTCCTGGTCAGACTTGGCCTGGGTTTGCAGTAATGTGTGTGGTCCCCGAGCTCATGCCAGTGGCTCCTTTGTCCTCAAGAAAGGAAGCAGAAAGTCCCCCAGTGTGGGTGTTGGGGATGAGAAGGTGGGAGTAGGAAAGCTGGCGGTGGCTGGCAGGCACTCTTTTTTTGAAAATGAGTATTGAAAAGAAGAATTTCCGCATTTATAAAACGTTTAAATCAAAGTTGAGTGCAAATGCATGGCTGATTTGGGTGTCTCCTACCCGCTGTTATTAATAGCCAGTTGTCCCTGCCAACCCAAATGTTCAGTTTCCCTTGGCACCAAATGGCCTGTTTTGGGTGTCCTACATTCTGTCTGGTGGGTTAACATCGTAGAACGAACGGACTGTTTTCTCAGGCCAGGGACCCGACCATCCAAACTGCCAGCTCTACCCTTGTAAACTTTCGTAAATGTCTTCTTTCCACATTTCTGTAAAATCTGTCATTATGTAGCTATCTCCCAGACTCTTCTCCAAAAGAAGAAGAAACTTATTTAGATCTACGTGTACTTTCCATAAGGTGAATTGTTTAGAAAAGATAGTAGGAAACATTTGTAAGGCTCCGTACGTCTGAGTTTGCTTCTCCAATGAGTATGTTTTAAGTTAAGCTGCAGTCTGTGGTAATTAAAATCATTTTTTGAAAATTCAGAGCGGTATCAGACAGAAAAGAGAAGGCTCCTATAATCCCACCCCCTTAAGATAACCACTAAGAATATTCTAGTGTACTAAGTTTTTTCAGTGCACACATATGTTCACATATACTTCTTAAAGCAAAATTAGAATCATAGTATTTTATAACCTGCCTCTTTCCACTTACTATATCATGAGCAGTTTTTCATATCTTTACACATTCCCTGGGAACATGATTGTTAATAGAAACTTGTATAAATATGCCATCTTCATTTAATTTTTCTCCTCTTGTTGGACACTTAGGCTGTCTGTTTTTCCCCACATCGTATAAAATGCTGGGATGAGTCCCCTTGTCTGAAAATTTCGTGAGAATATTTATCACCTTAGGATAAATTCCTAGAAATTGAATTACTGGGTCAAAGGATGTGCACATTTTTAAGGCCTCTGACACGTATTGCCAAAATGTTCTTCCAAAAGGTTGAACCAATTATAGTCTCCCCCAGCAGTCCATGAGCAAAACCCGTTTGCCCGTACCTTTGCCGGCATTGGAAACTGTGTGTGTGTGTGTGTGTGTGTGTGTGTGTGTGTGAACTGGTGTGAACTGCTTCATTTTCATAGATTAGGAGAACAGTGTCTCCTTGATTTTATTGACATCATTTTGATCACTGTTGAGGTAGCGGTATTTTCTCATATTTAAATATCTATTTCTGTTTCTTGTGAAATATTTGCCTGTGGCTTGGCCCATTTTTATTGGAATGTTTGGCTTTTTTTCTAATGGATTTGAAGAATTTTTTTCTTTTTAATTAAGAACTGTCGACCCTTTTCACAGATAATCAGATTAGATTCTTATAACCAGATTGAACGTTTCATGTGGACATTAAGTTATACTTGGAGTATCTTTGAAAATGGCAACGTTATTAAGGTACTTTTTACTTTTTAAGCAATAGCTAGTTTTTCGCTGATAAAAAAGATATTGAAAAAGAATATGACGGTGTCAATCCAGCTTGAGTTAACTATCCCAGGACACTACTGGCATTTTATTACAGTTGTCAAAAAAGAAAAAAAGAAAAGAAACCAACAATTTTATTGTTTTGATTATTGAGATCCAGCCACAGATCAACTGAGCAATTAAAATCTCTAAATAACACTCTCTGAATTGTCAAACAAAGGATTGGTTCCCAGTGGAAAGGACTTTTTTTTTTTTAAAGAAGATAGTTTTCTCTGTAATGTCTGTGCCAGTAGATGGTTGCACTAATTGGAATATACAGAAATATTTTACCAGTTTAACAATGCATGACATCGTAATAAGATTGTGCTGACAAGCTTTTCTTTTTATGAAAGGTGATGTTACTGAATGCCTCTAATACACATGGCTCCTGTGTCTTTTTATGACATGTTAGAAATGAAATTTTTCGCAGAAATTAATCTGCTTTCCTAAATCTATTCTGTATATGAAATGATTTTTTAAAAGCAGGACAACAGAACCTCGGTTTCTGTTGTTTTTATTTAAGTCCTCGGAATAATATATTTTAAGGAATCCTAGAGGTGAACAGAAAGGGATCACTATTAAATGCATATGAAACTGCTCATTCCAAATCCCACTAATCTGCCACGAGAATGTGTGAAGCCAGCTCCCCTGACTTCCCCTAGCTCAGGTGGCTGGCTGAGTGCAGGCTTGGGACAGTTAATGACAATCTTCCAAGATAAGCAGACTTCACATCAATATCCCTCTCCCTGATAATCTATATACTCTGGAGGTGGTGAGCTCTGGCAGGGTTTTGATGATTTTATGATGGCTTGTGCGTATTTACAGTGTGTTTAAAATACTCTTTTTAATTATCATTTGAGTGACAAAGCTTAATCTTTCGATCTTTATCTGCACCTCCTGCTGATGTATGTTTGTTAGGTAACTAAAAAGCGGAAATTTAGCAAAGCCAGAGCTTTCGCCAGTAATACGGCTGAGGAGTCAATAGATGATTAACCCGCCTTTCTCCTCTTCATGAGAATAAAGGAGTCACTTTATAAAATCTTTGAAGGTGGCCCAGATTTTTCAAAGCAGCATCCTAGAAACATGTAATAGCTATACAGAAATGAGCAACATCTGAACTGCACAAAGCAAGCATGTATGGAAAAGAGTATCAGAACATCATTTGAATACCGTCCTTCAAACACACGGATATAACTGTTGATGTCCCATTACACAGACCTTGAAACTGGCCATGTCCTATGTAGTTTGCATACACATATATGTTTGTTTCATATGTATATATATATGACATATGCAGTGTATATATTATATACGTATAAATTACCATGTGGAATTAAGCAGCCTATGTCATTAGATACTGATATTTTGTTAGATTTTAGAGGGTAAAAAGGACACAATCGTTATTTAGCCTATCATAGCCACACCTTAAGATGCCTCATTGGTATTATTTCATTTGAAAGAGGATAAAAGGCTAAGATTATTATTCCTTGATGCAAATAAGCAAAGGTGTGTGTGTTAATAACGGATGCTTGGGATTTAGAATTAAATATTGAAACTCTGTCTTGATTTTTCCAGAATGATGAGGCACAACTACTACCCTTTTTGAAAGCCCTTGTTTCTTAAAACAATAGGTCAAAATCGTAAGCAAAAGCAGAGGAAAACAATCCCAGTTAACTAGCTTATGTGGTTATTGACATGTGTGATTATTGGCATATGTGATTAACTGATACGAGTTATGGGCATCATCATCGTTATGTATAAAGGAACTCCAGGCTGCCTAAGACTCTTCTCAAGGAAATCTTAAAAATCAGGGATTGATTTGCAGATTTAGGAGGATATTAAAAGCTGATGTTGTGCCTGAATAAGATAAGCATTCTGTATTAGACCGTACTGGAGAAGGCCCTCACGTGGCCAGGTGATTTTATTGACATCTCAGAACTAAAGACCATAAATTCTGCTATCAGGCAACATACTGTCCTGAGAAATGGACATTACAAATGGTGAAGGGCAAGGGCTCCTGGGTGGCTCAGTAGGTTGGGCATCTGATTTCAGCTCAGGTCATGATCTCGTAGTTCGTGAGTTCGAGCTCCGCGTCAGGCTCTGTGCTGACAGCTCAGAGCCTGGAGCCTGCTTCTCTTGTCTCCCTCTCTCTCTGCCCCTCCCTTACTCGCACTCTCTCTCTCTCTCTCTCTCTCTCTCTCTCTCAAAAATAAATAAAAACATTAAAAAAAATTTTTTTAAACAAATGGCGAAGGGCAGCCCAATAGACACGACATGGAGTCAAATAAAGCATTCAACCCCAGACCAAGCCCAACACCTACAGACATTGTTACCTATTTTAGCTTTGATATTGGTAAGCTTGGCTGCCATTAGTAAATCACCCATTCACTTGAGCAGTTTTTCTCTGGTATCACCTAAGACCAAGGATGCAACCCTAGCCGCCTTCCCCACCAAGCCACTAGCATCAAAACTGATGCTTTTCATGGGATTGCCACTTTGAAATTTAGGTAACAGTAGGACAGTGTGGAGTTTGTGCCAGGAGTTCAGCTAGACAGGAAAGAAAGCTTACCGAGTTCCCGTAAGTCAGGCAGGCAGGTTTTCATGATCGGAGAAACTATCAAAGGCAAAGGATGGTGAGCTGTAAAAAAGCAATAGCAAGGGCACAGGTAGGTGAAGGGTTTGGGGTAGGGAGCTGAGTCAGAAGGAAGAGGCAAGCACGGTCTCGAGGCCAGAATGGCAGGCGGTTGGATCAAGAATCCAGATTAGTGGACTTGGGAAGAGAGGATCAAAGACCCAGACCAAAGTTCTGGGCCAAGGGGGGGGTCAGGAAACCAAAATGTCTTAACAATAAAAAGCAGAAATCAAATTAAGAGATGGGCAGTGACGTACCAAGAGTGGGCAGTGGGAACGGTCCACCCAGCTCTCCCTCTCCCCACTCCGTGCTGGCAGTAAAGGCTGCATGGTCTATAGACGATCTGAAAACAACAATAAAACTGACAAGAGTCAGTCTGCTTTTCGTTGCCACCATTTTCTGTGAATTCCAAACAACGTCAGGGATAGAGTACTCCTCTCTACAAAAATCTTCCATTGGTCTAATTTCTACACACTTTCTGAATTACTCATGAAGTTTTCTGATACAAACATAAATAAATAATGTCTATGCGGGGGGGGGGCTTCACATTAGCACATTTTAGTAATGTATCCTTTAATAAACGTAGCATTCTGCATGGACATTGATTCAGAGAATTCTCAGTTATATTATCAGCAACCGACGCACAAAGACTCAGCTACACCTGTCCATTTCAGAGTAAGTCCATTGCCATTTGGGATTGTAGGAGCTCGCCTCATGTGTAGTTTATGTCTCCAACCACCATGGCACCACATACTCCTGCATCTAAACAGAACGTGAAAATAAACTGTGCTTGGCCGTGATTAAGGCAAAGGAGCCACAGTTGGGGTACTTCAACTCTGCCAGACTATGTGACCCCTGAAGTTTGTATTTTTGTTTAAAACAGTGAACTACCCTTCCCCGCTCATACTCTCTCTTTCTCTCAAAGATAAGTTAAAAAAAAAAAAAACCCATTAAAACAATTTCTTTTTTAAAAAAAGGGGGGGCGCCTGGGTGACTCAGTCAGTTAAATGTCTGACTTCGGCTCAGGTCATGATCTCACGGTTTGTGGGTTCAAGCCCTGCATCGGGCTCTGTGCTGACAGCTCAGAGCCTGGAGCCTGCTTTGGAATCTGTGTCTCCCTCTTTCTGCCCCTCCCCTGCTTGCTCGCTCGCTCTCTCTTTCTCTCTCTCTCTCTCAAAAATAAATAAATTAATTAAAAAAATTTAAAACAGTGAACCAGTTTACAAACTACTCTGGGTAATAATTTTCTATTTAGTGAATGAAAATTTAATTCTCTGCACAAACGATTTGACTGAATTTGAATAATATTTTTCAGGTGGAATTTCTTCTTTCGTTGTTAATTAAACTAGAGAATAATCAAGACCATAATTATTACTGATTATTATCGGATTGTTCCTGAGAATAATTCTGTTATATAGAGGAGAGGGGTGTAATAAATGGCCTGCTTCAGCTGTCAGATATGCTAAGTATGTCCCTGGAGATGGGGGAGTGTTAACGAGTGAATTCAGTGTCTGCTGACACAATCGATGATAATAGAGAGACATCGGAAGAAGATGGCCAAACCGAGAATGAAGCTGGATTCCAAGCTTTGTGATCTGATACTTTCCCATGTTCTCTAGATCTGAGCGAAGCCAGGGCTGACGTCACAGAAGGAGACGTGCAAGTAAATGTGCCGAGAGTGAGGAGCGAAATGACATGATGGTCACCCTGGGGAAAGCATTCAGGTGCCACCCAAGGAACTACTGTGGAGTGGGGTCAACATGAGACAGTACTAAACCAACTCCAACGCCCTTCTGAACTACAAATTCAGAAAGCAAAATGGCAGAATGGTGGAAGTAGCCAAAGAGACAACCAGCGGGTGGCTAATGGTGACAAAAGTGGGCTGACTCTTCTACAGGGGAAGGAGGTGGATGAAGCAGGCCAAGCGTGGGGAGGTGGGATTTGTTTCAGACTGGAGCATGTGCATCCCATCTAAAGGGTGCAACCATTACTCCACTCTGGCCAGTAATACTGGCCCCAATAGGCAGATCTTCCCATTCTGAAGCAAAGACCGAAATCTTGATTTTTTTTTTAACCCAAATCTCTGCATTTCTCTTTTCTTTTCTCTAAGTAACGAATTCACTTAAAAAAAAAAATTATAAGAGCCATCCCATTTGGGTCACAATAAAAACGAGCTAACGGTGGCCTCTGAGGCACCATTTTGTCACCTCTGTGCCAGAGCCTGAAACTGTTTCGGGTGGCTGTCACTACCCACCATAGGATGGTTTTCATGCTTTGAAATACTAGAGAGGGCTAATCATAATGCTCATAAGAATAGTAGAAGCATTCCTGACTGCTAAAGACAGTGATGGAATGACTGTCACGAAAGAGTCACAGCTTGTAGTCCCCAAGTGCCAGGGAAGATATTACACTAATAATAAAGGCTGTCGTTGATTGAGCCAGTTACTATGTGCCAGACTTTGGACTGTGTGCTTTATACCCATGATCTCACAGTCCTCCTAGCAGCTCTGTGAAATAGATATGTGTAACCCCATTTAGAGATAAGGAAACTTAGCATGATTTTGTCCTTTTCCCAAGGTCAGTCACACAGTCAAGGCTCTAACCCTAGCCTCTCTTACACTTCAAAGCTCAGGACCTCAACCAGCGAGGCTAAGCTGCCAATGGGTAAGGGCTTATGACCCCCCACCAAGAAGCTTCTTGAACACCTTGAAGCTGGGTTGCCTTTAATATCAGTCTGAAGGGCCCAACGCCCAAGAACCTTGGCGACCTCCCAGCGACACAAAGATGATAGACACCTTAGGTGGCTTTTATGGTTTTTACGACCTGCTCAGTAATTGTTATCTGAACACCAAAGTTTGCCATCGCCCTGGTCCTGTTAGGGAGCATTCTGTTCAACGAACCCATGGGAGAAAGGACCGACTTCTGTGCAGTTTGGCCTGAAGCACTTGCACCTGTGTTCTCCTGGAAGCGTGTACTTTGACTTAGGCATTGCTTGCTTAATAAACCACAAAAGTCAACATCCCGCTGGAGGAACAGCTCGTGCTTAGAGGCGTCACAGGCTCCAAAAGATCCTGTTGAGGCAGGATGTTGTGCGAAACCCACAAGCAGAGCAAAAACCTCCTGTCTCCTAACTGTAATGGTTAACATTTGAAAAAGCTTCTGAGACTGCCTCTGTGCTTTATACCCAAAAAGGGGATTGAGATTTCTCTTTTTGCCCTTTTGGCTTTTTGGAGTAGGAGCACATCAGCGTGTGTGTGTGTGTGTGTGTGTGTGTGTGTGTGTGTGTCTGTATTTCCAACAGAAGAATGTGTCTCTTGTCCCTGGGAATGGCAAGGCTACAAAGCAGGTGAAGCCAGCTTGGGGAGGGGAGAGGGGAAGTGACTGACAAGTTAGTGGCACACTGGGAAGAGAAAACCACAAGGCTAGTGGGGCAGCCTCGCCCCCTCTCCCTGCTCTGCCGAAAGGGGGCAATTAGATACTGTTTCAGATAGTTTTCTTAGCACGTCCTCCTTCCGTTTTCCAGGAACCCTGTGGCAGGCCCCCGATTTCGCTTATAGTCCAGCCCCGTCTGGGGTTGAACTTGTGTGAGTGGCTAAGTCAGCCACGTGGGTATTGGCATGGCAGACACAGAAAGGAAATCCAATCCGACACCCAATCGGGACACATTCTTGAGTGGCCGCGTGGCCCCGGAGTGGCTGATAGATTCCCACCGGCTACCTGGACAATATATCTCAGTGAGCACTGGCCATGTCCAGTCTGTGCCGAGCCCTTGTGCCAGTAGCCAAAGAGGAATTCGATTTGAACCAAAAATAACCAGCGCTATAAATCATGAAATGCCCCCCAAACAGTGTGGCGTTGTTTGGAGATTACGGCATGCATAGGATAGTAGGAGGCATCTAATCAGAAACTCAAAATGAACAGCCTCGTGGAACAGATGGGCAAACTCCGTGGATTTCCTTCCTTCCGAGAGGAGGGGCCATTATTTAAATTTATATACAGTGGAAGCCACTGGAACCCCATCCTGATGATTAAATCGGGATGATCACAACATCCAGATGCATTCAACAGTGACCTTCTCAAGTCAGACATGAGCAGGGATGCCACATGGCCCTGGCCAAGGACACAGAGTTCATTCAATAGGCATTTTAGTTTTGGTGCTAGGTCAGGAGAGACACAGCAGGAAAACAGATTTCCACCAGCTTTTCCCGTGCCCCTTCGGACCAGGGATGTTAACTCCTTCTACCTCAGTTAAGTCTCACCCCTACTGTTTCTCTGATTCTTCTACCTAAATAGTCTGATTCTTCTACCTAAATAGTCGTGGGAGAGCTATGGAATATTGATGAAAGGGACATGGCCAATAGGAAATACGATCTGAACTGGTGAGTCCGGGGTGATGCCACTCCCTCCATGCTGTTCACTCTCTTCCAATAGACCCGTGAAAAGCAGACCACCCAATGTGTCAAGCAGTTTGGATCTCAGTTCCATTTAATTCTTGTTCCAGAGGCTGGAAACTTACGAGCAACTTCGCATGGAAACCAACATTCCCACCAATACCGAAGTACAAATGTAGGAAGCATGACCTCTAAGAATTGGCCATATTGAGTGGACCCTGGGGCTCAGGATGTCCAGTCTAGAATTCTGCCTTTGGTCAAGATATTAGAGATTAGGAGTATATACACAAAATGGCCTTAACCTCACTTTCAGATGTGCTAGGGGTCACTAATGCTCTGTTAACTTGTTCTACTCTTTTGGATTTAGGCAGGAGAGAGCCTTATCTTCACTTTCGAGCTTGCAGATAGTCTAGAACAGAAAAATAATGGCTCGATTTAGCAAAGGTCGGGAACCATATTGTTTCTCATACAATTTCGGGAATCCTTAAAAGTCAGTGTCTCATGATAAGCTGATTTTAGTTGAAAATCTTTATGAGGTGAGTGGGATCATTCTCCGTGCCTTCATTCAGGTTCAAGGAACCATTTTGGTTGCAAATGACAAAAGAAAACTTTGTTTTTTGAAAACAAACTTTATGTGATAGGAGAAAAGGGTTGCAGTGTGAGGCTGGTTGGTTTGTTTTTTTTACTGGGTTTACTTTCTTGGCCCTTGAGTGAAAAACAGAACCTGTCACATACATATTTTTTCTTCACTGTAAAACGTAAATACTCTAAAATGTATTTTTTAACTTGTGATTATATTACAGTGGTTTCTATGTACCATAGATTAGATTTTTATTAAGGGTTTTATTAAATAACTGGTGTTTCACCAACATCTAATTAAATCTTCTATCTAAATTGAACAGAAAATTATGGGCGAAAAGAAAGCATTTGTAGCCGACTTTATTACAGATAAGACTATTATTTGTTCATCTTAAGAATTTGAGATCAAATTTACAAGCAGCAGCATCCTCATCAAATTTCTTTTCTGGGCTGCTGAGCCGGGCCCCTTGAAAGCAGCCCATTATCTGCACACACACCCCCCCCCCCTTTTTATTATAGTGCCCTGGTTGTTGGCAACACGCCCGCTGTTTAAGGTTACTTTCATTAATTAACCGAAAGTTAATTTCTTTGCAAGCAAAATCTCTGATCTCATTATGTTGTCTTTAAAGCTGAAAGATTCAGGTTTTCTGGTCTCCTTTGATGGCACAATAAAAAGCATGCTCTTTATCTTAAGGGAGACTGTCTCCAGGGTTTAATTTAATAGTCCTTGAAATAGTTACAGCAGAGCCAGGAGGACTACAATAATATGCCAGTTTCAGAAAACCTTGGCTTTGTCCTAGCGGGAGCGCCCAGTGACTGGCGCGCGTGCGGACCATGAAGCATCCGCGTCCAAATAAGTTCTGCATTTTACCCCCTTGATTCTCTTGTTTGCACCCCCCCCCCATTACATAGCCCGTCTGAGAATAGGACAAACACCAGCACCAGTGTTCCTTCCAAAGGGTGCCACCGTCCAGCCATCTGATGCTCTGGGATTTCAGAAGTTTTGTGGGGTTGACATTTCGACTGTTAGCCTTTACTGCATTTGGGAAGCGGCCTTTTGTTTCTCTGGTTGAAACAAGGCAAGCTAGGTGCTACGAAGAGTTGTGGGTTGTGGTTTGGAGCCTGGCACGCCTGGATTTGAATCCCGATCTTTCCTCGGACTGGCTCTTCCTTGGATACGTTATTTCAACTCTCTCTCTCTGTCTACACCTCAGTTTTCTTATCGGCAAACTTTGAACTAATTCTGGAGAGTTAGGGAAATTAAATAGGTTAGCCGGTCAATACCAGGTACTGAACAAATGTGGGCCCCCTTCCCTTGAGAGCCTCGTCTTGTTCTTGTCTCTACCAACTACAAATGCGTTTCTAGATTCGGGGTCCTTTCTGGTATTTGGAGGCTGGCCCCCAGATTGCTACACCAGAAGGAAGCCTCTGGGGAGATGGCCGGACTCCACAGAGCATGCTTGGTGTGGGTTGGGTCAGTTGGGTGCCGTGTTGTCCCAAATGCTCTTTTATAGACCCGGGGACACGAAAAGCGTATTCTCTTTGTCTCTCTGAGTTAGCTTCATCCTCACTGATGAAATCTGGTTGCTTTCTGGAGCATTAAATTCACTGAGTTGAGAGTGGCCAAAAGCCGCCAGGTGTAGGTCACACAGAGGGGACAGAACTCTTCAGGTAGCTCAGGCCTCAAGAGCCATCCAGATACACGGAGAAGCTATTTGTATCCCACTGAGTCTGCTGCTGTTGCACACACACAGCTGAGATTTACAGAGTCTGGCGGGGAGGGGCGCCGAAAGCGGGTAATAGCATGACCCGACATGCTGCTTCAGATGCCTGGGAGACTGGGTCTGTGCCATTTGGATATGTCACCTGTACCAATTCCTAATGAAGGATGCAATTGACTGAACTCAAGCAGGTCAAAGTTACTTAGGCAGAAAATCCCAGGTCTTGGGAAGAAAAGTCATGTGCCTCTGGGGCCCGTGGCAGGAGTCAAAGGTCCAAGGTAATGTATTGGCAAAGATCGTGTCTGCTTTGGTACCTTACTTTACTGCTCCCCCATGCTTTTAGGCAGAAATATTGTCAATGCTATTGATTAGTTGATCTGATAATCCAGCAGGCTCCCTGATGTGTTAAATTTCCTACTTTGGGATGACCGTAAGTGTGGGCAGAATGTACGCTTCAGTTAGGGGGGCCTCTCAGTGGACCTTGCTTAGACGCTGCTCCTACAGTGAGATTGCTCCAGGCATGACAATTCCAATTATTCTTGTGGCTGTCACAGTTAACCCTTCCCAAGACAGCTTTCCCCCAGTTGTCCAGATTTTCTAGCCTTGCTTGAGATTTGGAAGAATATTTTGTCTTCTGCATTGGGCCTGTAGGGTCTCTTGGTTGATTAGCATATATTACACTGATGTGTTTCGATTTGTATTTTTTCGTTTCCTTTTTTCTGCTGCGGGTACACTCCACCGTCTACGTCTTCCCTCTGTTGCAGGCCTCTTCCGTGGCCGAAGTCGTGTTTCTCTCTATCCTGTGTGGATCTTTACACATTCCACCAGCCGTCTCCCTCCTTTGAAAAACACGTAGCAACCCTATGAAAGGTGTGTAATTCGCAATAGGTAGGCGTCCAAAGAAAGGATGACCTCAGGTGAGGGCAATGGAGTTTTCTAGAAGGAACGTCATGAAGCCAAGTAAGCTGGCTCCCTGCTGTGGACATGTGTTTCTGCTTACCAAGAGCCTGATCTGGAATAGCTAGAAACTTAAATGCCCTCTGATTTGTCTTCCTTTAGTTGTTGGGTATTCATCCCACCCTCCCTCTGGCTTCAGTCTTCAAGCTCTTCAGCCTGGTTGGAAAGGGCATAGAGTTACCCCTGGAAATCCAAACTACCCTTTGGGTAAATTATGCCTTTCGCTGTTTGGGTCTACCGTGCCATTTGTCCTACATCCCAGCTTACCGGCCTTGACATCAATTACACTCTCTGCCTCGGTACAAAGAACGTGGGCTGACTACTTTAATCCCCTTTGCAAAATAATAATAATAACAGCACCAACAGTAAGGCCCTCTGAGCAGAGAATGGTAAGCCTAATTCAGAATTTGTGAGAGTGGAAAATGAATCGTAAATACCTGAGCAACGAGGTTTATAATGGAAGCCCCAAGAAGCCCTTTAACCTGGGCAAAATCCTATAACACAATTATAAACAATTTCACACTTGACTGGAGCCGTTATTTGAGCAAAACGAACCATTTTTCTGCGTGCACTAAATGAGCCACGGGATCCGTGTATCCAGCTACAGGATCACCCGCTCGGTCTGCATGTAATCAGCGCGCTTGATGGCAAGGGCATCGTAGGATCAAAAGAGTTAATAATTGGATCCTGCCCACAGCAACCACACAATTAAGGGCAAGATTAGCAGAGATGAAAAATTTATTGTGAAAATGCAACGCGAGTCTGAAACACAAAATGATTTCGCCGCACATTTGTTCTGTTGCCATAATCCTACTGATCAACTCTATTACACTAATAATAGGAGAAAAACTAATTGCAGTGAGGACAGGACAAATCTTTTTTAATCTGCGTTGTCATCCCAACTAAGTCCCAACCCATTTGTATTAACCTTTGCTGACAGAGTCACATGATGGACATAATTTCTTATAATTTACCAGCTATGGATCTAACCTTTCTTCATCAAATATTCATAAAGGCAGGATTCTCAATGATTTTCTGTCTCTCTTCATATTTACAGCTTGTTGTCTTCCTCCTTTTTGCAGTAATTTGGACACAATTGAAGTCAAATGGAATTAAAGTTAAATGCCTTTAGCAACTAAGGTGCCTAAAAGCAAAGCCTTAGGGGAGGGGGTCGTGAACTGAAAGGGGAGAGCGTGTGTTCCCAAGACCCTTCCCATCGGGCCGCCCTTCCCCAGAAGGGAAAGATGAACTCAGCCGGAGAATAAAATGCCATCACCCTCTGTTGGCTTGCTAAGCGTGGCTCTCAGGCCCGTTTTGGGGGGCTTGGAGAGGGAGGAGGGGGCGGCTGGTGGCTCCGAAGCCGAGTTGAGACTGAGAGCCCCAGGCCTTCCTCTGTCTTCAGGGCTTGCTGGAAAGCTAGGCTGCGGGGCCAGGCCCTATTTGAGCCTGTGTACCCGGAGGGGCCCAAGAAGCATGCCGGGGGCTGTGGTGGTGGACAAGAAAGTCAGCTGGTACAGTTACTTAGAAAACAAACACGAATATCTGAAGCCATTCCATTCCCGAGAGCACTTTGGGCAGAAAAAACATCTGTTTCCACTTTGCATCTTTGTTACTTTGACAGTTTTTCCTTAAGAGACCTGTAGTTGAAAGAAGTTTTAGAAAGCTGAGGTGTTTAAAGTGAGTATAGTCGCAGGCCCTTCATTTTCACTCTGCAAGGCCTCAGTTTTCGGTGGGATGGCAGAGTTTGGAGGAGGTGAGATGGACAGTCATTAAAAAAACCCACTTTTTCGACAGCAATCCTCAGATGACCCTACCTTTACTAAAGCAGCTAGGAACGTTGTAGGCAAATCCTCCCTTAAGATACAAAGGAATTGTTTTACCTGGTTGACTTCAAAGTCCTATAATGACCACGCCAAGAATTTCCTCCTTGCTGAGTTCCCAGAATTCTGACTGGTAGAAAGGAAATTAGAGCTGAAGGCGCTTATATGCTCTAACAACTGATTCACATCCCTAGCTCTGAGGTATTTTGTTCGCTTGGCCATCAGTTAGCATCTTTATCTGTTTTTACTGCACAGGTAATAGACAAATACAGTCACTTGATTCAAAAATTAAAACTTTATAAAGTGCTCTTAGACCGCTATCCCCAGTCTCTGACCTTCCTGACCTCCTAGGTGTTTTGCTGTGCATTTACGGATATATAGATGTACTGTGGACAAATACGTGCTTTCTTTTTTTGTTTCCGTGAATGGCTATTATGCTAATACAAATCAGTACCGAACTTGGTTGTGTTACTTAATACGTCTCATGTTTGGAAATCTTCCCATGTTAGGACATATAATATAAATCCGTTGTATCTATCTTACTTAATTGTTGCAGAGAAGTCCATAGTATGGCTATACCGTAGATAGAGTAGTATCATTCCCGATGGACATTTAGGTTGTTTCCAGTTTTATTTTATAAGCAGTTCTGCAGAACATCATTATCTGTTTGGAACTGAAATAGTTCAAACAATTATTTGAACAGTGTGCTAGTTTTGAGAATATTTATATTGATAGGGGAAAAAGTGGCAATCAGCTGTCAGAAATGCCCAAGTAAAGCTGGTTATTATGGTAGGTTTTTTGTCACACGGATTCAGATGTACAGAAGGTCAGACTACATATTGGAGGGAAGCCCTTATGGTGATAGCATTCTTTTGCATGATACGGTGTTTTCCATTTCCCTTATTGGCTAATGCTCACGTTATAAAGAGGTATCACTGATTATGTAAAGGATGGCTTGCTATTCGGATATGCATACATGCGTATAATAACCATTCCTCAGCCTCTCACAAATCCCATAGAGGGTGTCAGGAAGTTCTTTCAATGGATCAGATAATTTTGCCAGAAGGTTGGGTGGGGGCGGGGACGGCTCATGAGAAGTTCTACCTACTAGGGATCGCAGATGCCGTCCTTCCTCTGGACTGGAATTGGTAGCTGCTGAGATGTCCACCAGTTCCCTCCAGGTTGGTGGAAGAAATGAGGCATATACATGCAGTCTGATGCATTCGTAGAAGTGCAAAATGAAAACTTCCAATCTGAGTAAGTGTCTATTAAGGATTCTAGACGACGATTTTTTAAATAGCTCCCATTAATTACTGTCAGGTTTGGGGAATAACTCAAAGTTCAGTTACAGTGCTGTCGAGTAGAGGTTTGCTTTGGTGAAAACCAGCAACTGACCTGAGACTAGCACGCCTCTGGAAAGTATCCTTCCAGAGTACGTGAAACATTGGGTATTTCACATTCCTTCAACTTCGTTTCATTGGATTTCTCCAAAGCTAAAAATGTTTGTGCATCAAAGAACATTATTAACAAAGCGAGGAGACAACCTTGGGAATAAGGACAAAATATTGCAAATCGTGTATCTGATAAAGGTTTAATGTGCAGAACAGGGAAAGAGCTCCTGAAACCGAACAACAAAAAGACCGTCTAACTTAAAAATGGGCAAAGGACTTGATTAGACATTTCTCCAAAGAAGATCTACAAATGGCAAACAAGTACATGAAAAGATGTTTAGCATCATTAGTTATTTAAAAAAAAAAGTGGAATCAGATACAGAATGTAAGCATATCATCGACAGTTACAGAGGGATCCAGGTAAGGAACTAAAAATACAGAAAACACTATTTTCGGTTATTCGTTGCATAACAAATCACCCCAGGACTAAGTGGCTTAAAACAGCCACAGCTGTTATTTTCTCACAGAAGGCTTTCTGTGTGTTGACTGGGGCCCAAGGATAGAAGCTTCTTCTGCTGGCCTCACTGGGGGTGTTCCCTCACTCTAGTCAGGTCTGTAGCAGCTGGGGCAGAAAGGCCGGATTCAGTGAGACTCTATGTTTTAAGGCCTCTCTGTCTCCAAGTGGCCTTTCCATGTGGTCTCTGTGGCCAAGATACAGCCTTCTTGCATTGAGGCTTAACTCCAAAAAGCACGAGGGTCATGTCTGGAGACTGGTTTCCACAGTCACCACTCACACATACGCAGAATTAGGACAAGCCAGATCCTCCTGTACCATTGTAGGAAGCCAACAGATAGTACCTGAAGTTGACAAATCACGAAATAGCAGCATTAGAAACAAGTCCAAGGGTGAGATGGACTAAATGGGAGACATTTTTTTTTTTCCCAGTAATTTCTACACTCGGCATCGGACTCGAACTTATGACCCCAAGATCAAGAGTCACAGGCTCTCCCGGCGGAGCCAGCTGGGCAGCCCTAGATGGGAGACTCGTGCTTTTTCATTATATAAACGCTTCTGTATCATTAGGTGTCAGACTGGAAGGGTACATTGTTTCATTAATGTCAGAGGGTAGTGGTTTTGGAACATGGCTCTGAGGCCAGAGTGCTGGGGTTCATATCTTGGCCACATCACTCACAACCTCTGACCTTGGGCAAATTACAAAAGCACCCAGTGCCTCGCTGTTCCCATCAGTAAGATGGGGATGATAATCGTGCCAGCCTCATAGGGTTATTAGGATTATGTGAGAAAGACACGGAGAACCCCATCTGGCATAAAGTAGATCCTTAAAAACGGTTTGCTACTAACAGTTACGACATTAAAAAAGAAAAAGCAAGCAAGCCCACAGTGAACTAAGGTTCCCAAGACCTGGATTCGAGTCTCCTGACTCTGGCACAGAAGTGTTGAGCTCATGTCTGTTTAACCTGAGGCAATATGAGGTAAGGATTAGCTCCTAAGAACAGAGGTTTGTCAAATATGAAGTCTCCGAGAGCTAGCCAGGGCTGTCAAAAATTACCTTGGCAAAAAGAGAACTCCCTCCCTTCTTGGAGAGAGTTTCAGGTTCTTTACGGTTGAACTTGCTCCTTCCTCCTCCAACTATAACCACTGCGGAGAAATAATTCACAGACTCACTCACTGCCTGTCCAGAGACCTTTCTCCTGGGAAAGAACTTTATAAATCATGTTCAGTTAGTGGCCATAACTCCCAGGTGCTTACACAAGACCCAACTGGAAAAGGACATTAACTTGGAACCAATTAAATGGCTTCTAGTCTGCATTCGCCGGCCTCCCAAACGAATCTCTCCCAGAAGGCTGTTCACGTGGTCCACCCTAGGTGAAACCGTAAAGAAGCTAAAAATGGGCTTTGGAGACCCCCACCTCTCCCGCTCGCCCTAGGGAACGCAGAGCTCACGTGCACCAAGAAACAGCGTGATCTGAGAGGCGACTCAGAATACTCTCCTCCTTAGAAAGAGCTGCGCTGCGAAACGCCTTCCCCGCTTTTGTCCCCTTTCACCTGCGAGAAGTGAATTAATGGTACGCTTCCTGGCACTGGTCGGGAGCCAGAGTAAGCCCACTGTGGCGTCCCGGTGCCCCTCCATTCACACCACACAGGCAGGCCGCTTGCGGGTGGCGCCTGTCCATAGGACCCCAGACTCGTAACTTACCAGTGGCTGCCTTTGGGCACCAGAACCTTCATGAGTCAATCTCCAGCTAGGAAGTGCAGTTTAAATGAGGGACAGCGGGTCTCCCAGGTCCCGGGGTCTCACTCGAGCTAACCTACCAGCTGCTGCTGCAGAGAAAGCATAGTGGACCCTCAGTCAGGTATTCTGTGCCGACTCCCAGGTGGCCTTGACTGCAGAACCATTCTTCCAAAAAGTGTAAATTCTAGCTTAGCAGTCCGCCGAGAAGCGGGGCTCCCTGGCAGGCCAGGCATGGGGGCAGGAAGTTACAGCAGCTAATCAAGTCCTTGCTGTGCTGTCCTGACTCACTGGCGAGCCCTGGCCCGGTCCCAGCTGACCCCACTCCTGTAATGCTCAGCGAGGAGCCGGACTTCTCCATTAATCGGCCTGCCTTCAGGAACTTGTAACAGGCCTCTTGTTCCCAGACTCCTCTATAATGACATTCTGCACAAGCAGATGTCGTCCTTTGATTCCTTCTGACCTTCTGAATTTTGGCAAATGAGAAAGCGCCCGGGATCCACAGTGAGGGCCTTACGGGTGTCTTTCCTGCGCAAAGACTCTCTCGTCTTTCCACGCCGCCCCCGTCCCTAGCTGGCACGTGGCAAGGACGTGGCCCCGCTCGTCTTCCCCACTGGTAAAAAGCCTTCTTCCCCGGAGCCAGAGGGGGCTGTGAGATGAGGTGGCCGGTACTGGTCCACGCGTGAGTATTTACCAGATGTGACTCCGGGGCCCTGGGGCTGTCTCCGCTCGACAGATGAGCAAATACTGCCTGAGTGCCCTTCCCAAGGTCACCCCCCAAGCGAACACTGGTGCTGGGAGAATGAGATCACCCAGACAGCGAAGGAACCGCAGCCCCAGCTTTCAAAGCCCTGAAGTGTGAGATTTTTCGACCTCCCATTCAGGTCGCGGGAGTACAAGACCGTTAAGTAATGAATAGATCGCGGCTCATCTCCCCACTTGCTTTCTCTGCAGAGATGCCCAGGCGGGACAGTTATGGTTGTGATGATTAATTAATAAGCCCACCCAGTTAACCTGCAGTTTGGAGGCCACACTACAACCCTAAGGCAGTCTCCCTGGCAGCTCAGCCTTCCTTCCCGAGGCTCCGAGAGCACTGGCGGTGTCTCGGGCGGTGCAGCAAAACCGGGCTGGGGGACTTCAGAATGTGGTCTGCCTTCTATTGAAGTGCGAGTTTTAAAAACCCCTTTCAAACCAAGTCACTTTAGAAGCAGACCCAGCGCTGACTCAGAGGCCCGCTCAGTGTTCCGTGGCTCCCAGCGGATAGGATTACCCTGCTTCCTCAGCCTGAATCCACAGCCCCCAGAGAAAAAGAGGGGCATAAAATGGTTGTGAGCTGAGTTCCGAAGATACACATTGGGTGAACTTGGGAATACGGGAGGTTTCGGCGCTCCTTCGTCTTTTCTGTTCCACGGCAAGGGGAACAAGGCATCAAAGCCATTAGGACAGTCAGGTTCAGGGCCCTCCTCCCTCCCAGCCCTGGCGTGGGGAGTGGGGAGTAGCCTGTCAGCCTGGAAAGAGTCTTAAGGAGGAGATTTTGCTTCATCAAGCCAACGCTGCGTGTGGGTCAAGCAGAGGGGTTTACTCATGAGACGACCCGATTCCTAAAGGAGTTCTAGAGCTTTCTGCAGAGTGCGGGGCCAGAGATCCTATCACTCCCCTGCATGAAACCCTCCCGTACTTTCCCATCTCGCTTACAGTAAAATCAGTCTTGACGGTGGCTTCCCAGACCCTGGACTCCTCTGATCCCCTCCCCTCCTTCCCTTCATCACCCTCCCTCAGCCACAGCAGCCTCCTTGCTGTCCCCTAGAACATGCCCAACTTGTCCCCTAAAATACTCCTCCCCCCCCCCCCCGGAGAGATACCTAGCACAACCCCTGTGGCCAGCACCCTTCCCTCACCTTTCCAGAACAATTGTCTCCAGCAGAAACCGTCTTGGGATCTGTTTGCTTCCGTTGTGTGGCAGAGAACCGTTCTCGTCTTGCCCCCGTTCTTTCCTTCTTCCTTAAGTGTAGAATCTTGGTTTTGACAGAGGAGGGAAGAACACAGTGCATCCAGCTAAAAACCTACACTCCCAGCCCCTTCTAGCTTCTAGTCAGTGAGATAGATGCAGGGGTGGCTTCCTGTCCTCCCTTAAAAGGAGGTGGCAAGCGCACATTTTACCCCTCTGCCCCTTCTCCTGCTCCCTGGGACTGGAGATACGGTGGCCGGAGTGCCCTGGACCATGAGGTGAGCTCAAGGATAGTAGCCGTCAGCTAAGAATGACAGAGCAGCAAAGTGGAGGGAATGGCCTGGGTCCTGGATGTCTCTGGACTGCTGTCCCATGACCTCCCCAAACTCCTTTAACGTGAAAGACTTCCATCTTCTGTAGGCACTGCGGTTTCTAGACCCTCTTGCTGGCAGCTAAATGCAAAGTCTATAAGCAATACACGTGTTTGTCATCTGTCTTCCCCCACCGGAACGTAACCTCCGTGACACTTGGGATTTTGTCCTAGTTCACTGCTATCTGTAGATCCTGGTACCTCATAAGTATTTGTTGAATAATGAATGAAGGAACGAATGAATGAATGCACAGAGAAATAACAATAGTCTCTCTGCCCCAATCTGGGCTTCATCAGTAGGGCAGGCACATAGTAAGCTACACTGTGATCCTTCATCACTGGAGCCAGAAGCATAGATATTTATACGGGCAAGATGATTTTTACTATCTAAAGGTTAGCTGCAGAAACAGTGCCATTCAGTTCCTGGGGCTGTGAGATGGGGATTTGCTTTGGGTTTAAGACTAGGATGTCTCCAACATCTCTGGAGTCCAGACGCCTTGTTAGCACAGCCGCGCTGAGGCCACAGTTGCACGGACGTCTTGCCCTTCGACGGGAGAGCTGCAAGGAAGTGTGATTCTCTTCCCGTCACAAAACCTCCCTAAGCAAATAGAGCGGTGTCTTACCTCCGATCCTCCCTTTGGTCTTGGAATGACATGGCAGCTCGGAGAATCCGTGGTTTCTTTGGCTAGAGCAGAAGAGAGCCCGGTGGAATCTCTGACCCACATGGATATTACCTCTGAGGGGATTAGGGCTTGCCCGAAAAATTGGTTTATGCGTCAGAGTAACAGTGACTGGTAAAACTTTCGATTCTACCAGTAGAGGAAGTGCGGTTCAAAGGAAAGATGCTGGACTACCAAATGACCTCCATTCTGGGCCCAGCATCGTGACTTACGGAGCAAGCATGACCTCGGCTTCCTCTGTCTCCCCAAAAGGGTAACACCTGTCTTGCCTACCCTCATCGTGAGGGTCACGTGAGATAAGGTGTCTGGAGGTTAACCATGTTGGTATGTAAAATCCCCGTTTTCTAGAGATGGGAGAAACCTTAAGGATTGTCTCACGCAACCCTTCACTTTACAGACCTGAGCACCGACGAGCCGAAGGTCACGGTTTTGCTTCAGGCCACAGGGTAAGGTGGTGGCAGGGCTGGGGGTCTTGAATTCCCCGACCGGTGTTCTTCCACGAGCAGTGGCCCCTGGTGGTATTAGGCCTCCTTTGATTGCGCCTTGTGCTTTTACTGTTGTTACTGTAACATTGGTTATGTAGCGGGGAAATTCTAAAGAAGTAAGGTTCCGATGCAAGTCCTTTGCAATCATGTGTGCTTTCCACTGTGTTTACTGTGGCTCTAACAACGTGCCAAAGTCTGCCGTAGGCTTGGAGGGGACAGCAGTGGGCAAAGCAGACAGAACTCCCTGTCTTCAGGGAGCTTATTTTACACACACACACACACACACACACACACACACACACCCCAAACGGTATTCGGTGTTGTGTAGAAAGAAGATCGGGAGCACTAGGGTAGGAGTTGGAGGGAAGGGGAGATGTTTCTGTCGCAAGTGGGGCAGTCAAGACAGGCCTCACTGATTGGATTATGTTTGAGCAGTGACCTGAAGGCTGAGAGGGCAAGCCACATGGATGTCTTTAGGGGAAGAATTTTCAAGGTAGAAGAAACAGCAGCTACTAAGACCCTGAGAGTGTTCTTTGCCTGTTCCAGGGAGAGCAGACGAGCCAGTACAGACGGGCACAAAGGAAGCAGTGGGAGAAGGTGGAAGGCGTTGAGGGTCAGAGAGCCGCACGGGGAAGGGGTAGGTCACAAAGGGACTTGCGGACCGTTGTAAGAATTTCGACTTTGACTCAGCTTTGAAAGCAGTGCAGAGCAGAAACTCATCGGAAGGCTGGTGTGCCCTTGATGAATCGGCATTTCGCTTTGGCCCACCGTTTTCTACTTCTGAGTTTGCCCCACCCCGTTGGTGTTGGGCCGCCCCGAGTTTTCTCCTGGGAGTGCTCTTGACCTGTTCGTGAATGTTCTTTAAGGAAGAGAAGAGAAACAAAGGCCCAGTAGCCTCATGTCCGGAATAAGGTTAAAATAAATTTCGGAGATGTTTCTCGGCCTCCCAAAACCAATTAAGCGGGTTACACGGAAGTATTTCTAAAAACAGCAGTACAGTGGAGATAGACTGACAGGTGAGCAGATGGGGGAACCATCAACTCAAATTTATTTCACAGCTTACAACTCAAATGAGCATTCCAAAGTCAGAACAGCTGGCCCTTTATTCTGTAAGCCATTGTCCTTTGCTTGGCTCATCTCTCAGGAGTATGAGTGGATTATGCTCAGTGGCTGTCTGTCTGTCTGTCGGTCTTTGACTTTGCAGGGAAAAATCCTTTGTAGAAACCAGGCTTTTGACGTAAATCAGATTTCTCCGTAATGCCTGCTTCTTGCATGGGTTATGAAGTTTCTAGATTCTGCAAATCAGTGACATTGGCCTGTCAGCTTTCATTTTCAGAAGTGTATCCGTAACCTACGTGACTGTTATTGTCAGATTCTGAGTAAATGGAATTTAATCAAATAGTCAAAAAGCAAAATCTTCAGATTTGTCAGAAGAAACATATATATATGTACATATATATATACACACACACATAATATGTATATATATATACCTATGTATGTATATACATATTATGTGTGTGTGTATATATGTGTGTGTGTGTGTGTGTGTGTGTGTGTGTGTGTGTGTGTATATATATAATGGTATGTCTAAAAATCACAGCCGCCTTGAATTGATGGTCATAAGTTATTCTGGAACCTTTCTGAAGTTTGAGACTGTCCCATGCAAACTTGACGTAAGTTTCAAGCGGCGAGGAAGTCCTGAAATTTGGAAAGGGCTATCTTTTGTCAATCACGGTCCTTTGTGGGATACTGTGCTGACAGGACAGCAGAGAAACCGTATTCTCTGGCAGAAAAGAGGGCTTGATGCTAGCCGGTGGGGATTTTGTTCCAGTAATTCCATCAAATTGGACCTTCTGCCATGCTGCAGGGATAGCATTAATATCACTCATTAAGTCATACGCCCTGTATGCTTCCCTCCCAATGGCAGAGTCGCTGGCAGAATATATTTTCTTCCAAAGTGTTTGTTTTCATTGTTGCCCTTTAAAAATAATGAGTTCATTCTATTCCCTTGCAAGGAAAGTTACTCTAGACTGCTTTGAAATTGTATATCTTTTGTTGGGCACATTTCTGCAATGATTCCATAGCTTTGTGTGCTGGGGAACCCAACCCGGCCTCTCTTAAAGCTCCTGACCAAGCTGCCTCAGACTTGATACATATAATCGTCCAGCCTATTTGACCTTTATATTGTTACCCTTGGCCAGGTAGAAGTCATGCAAGTTTCAGGTGACCCTATCATGTGACCAGAGACCAAAGGTCAGCAGCTCCTAAATGTTGAGCTGTCAAGGTAGCCCATTCATCACTATCATTATATAACTGACAAGCCGACAAACGAACCTCGGGATGAAATTGTTCTCAATCCTCTGCCCCCTGGGTTTACACCCCAGCGGTAGGTCAAGCAGGCTCGCATGTTAAATGGTTCCACGGGCCTATCGGAGTCCCCAGAGTAAGGGAAGGACTCCAAGAGACCTGTTCTATGTGCCAGACCCTGCAAAGTCACCGGTTGTTTGCTCAGGGAGCCACGCTGCAAGGCTCTAAGAGCCAAGCCTGAGTCCCGTGTCCTCTGAAACGGACGCGACTCTAATGTGAGCTCTTCATGGGCCCAGACACACCCTCATGGCCCCCCTCCCACGTTCCACCTGAGCATCTTTGTGGTCTTTTGTGACAGGTTGACATGGTACGCTGTTCTCACAAACTGGCCCGATCTGAAGAGTCCCTTGTGAAACTTGCCGACGGACCAGACCCTCCTCTGGAGGGTCTGACCTGGGGCTAGATGCCTTTGGAAAACGGTATTTTCGACAAGGACCCAAAGTGGTTCTTCTGATGTTGGTATTTTGGAATCATACAAAGAGCTTGAGATTTGGAGTCAGGTGGCTTTGCCAAGTCCTGTCTCTATCCTTTGTTTGGCTGTGGAATCGAGGACAAGTCCACTAATCTTCTGGGCCTCAGTTTCCATTTTGAAGACAACTCTTTATTTAAAGAGACGTATGAAGTGCCAGGCACTCGGTATTTATTATGGGCTATTTGTAATGTTTTTATTAGCATTATTACTCCCCCTTTGGTCTGAGGGGAGATGTCACTGGAGGGCCACTGGCGTAAGATAGAATTTCTTTATAGTTCCCTCCCCTAGCAACAAGAACGTCTGAAGTTTTCAAAGAAGCAGTCTCAGAGGGGTAAGGAGATGTGAGGGTAGCACAGTATAGTCACGGGCTGGGAAGAAGCCCCGGGGGGAGGCGGAAGGTGCTAGCAGTGGAAGGGAAAAGGGCGAGGTACTCCTGGACCTGAAGGAAAGAGTGGAGGGGCCTTCGAGCCATTCTTTTGCCACAAAGCGTCCCCGACTTTTATACCAGCAAGAGGCTCTTTTGACCCATTTCTCTTCATCCCCTGACTTCCCCGAGGTACGAACAGGACATCGTTATCCCTTACCCCAGATTCTTCCCCTCTTTTGTGGAGTCCGCCATTAGCCGGTGGGGGGGGGGGGGCTCTTAGCAGTGACGTAGAGTGGGAAGAAGCCCCGGGTCCGTGCGCCAGGGGGCCGGGAAACCCTTTTCAAAAGAACTCTCCCCTTGGAGTCCCAAGTTGGAACTCTGTATGGTTTTTTTCCTTCACTTCACAAAATAAAACCCCAAACCCTAATGTTCATGGTTATTGGGCTCTATAGCGTATGCGTGTTACATTTCAGAGAAATCGTAGGCAGTAGAAGAATTGCGAACTGTGAAAAACACTGTTTAGCTGGAGAAGGCCTTTGGAGTCCCAAACAGATGTGGAGAACACAAGTCCTTGCCAACAGCTGGGCCTTGCCAGTACTGTTCCCTTCACTTCCCAGTGGGTAGACGGACCCCGAGAGTACGCTGACTGATTGCGGGTAGACAGCAGGCTTATCCGTGCTTGAAAAACGGCTTGGTTCGCCACGTGGCATTGGGCACAGGCATTCCAAGGCATCGTGGGGACATTTGGTTTTTAACACACCTAAGCAGACTCTTTCTTCTGTCAGGCTTTTCACGTCTTCCCTGAAGTGTGAACCCCCCCGAGTAGACTCTTATACGACCAGAAGTGAAGCCAAGCCTACTTTCTCAAGTGGTTGTGGTTGAAAAATACCACCAACAAAAAAAGGGTATATTGATCTGAAAAAAAGAAAAGAGGAAAAAAAAAAAAAAAAAAAGCTGACCCACGGGCCAAAGTTTGGCTTTTCCTCACTCTGATGTGTGTTGACTTTACTGATCTGGAAACATTAACATGTGGTACAGAGGCAAGAGGTTAAAAGCCTTTCAAAGAGCGGGTGAACATGCCCTTTGTTGAAGCTCATTTAGCAATTGGATTTGCTTGGTGGTTCTGCAGTAGGTAAACTGAGTTATACAGATTTAAGAAGCTGATTTTATAAAACCAGCTTTGTCAAAGTAGACAAAGTAGCTATGACAGGGCAGCTCTTTATTTTCAGAGTTGTCCACGGTGCTGTGATGGCAGTGACGGAAAGTCCGAGAAGACCACTCCTGAATTGGTTAGCTCACTCGCTCTTCTTTCGAAAAGCGTCACTTATGATAAACTGGACTGTGTGTTCTTCTCATGACTAAGACAGATTATTTGGAGCAAAGCCTAGTGAGCCCAGCAAAACCAGTGCAGTGGACTGGTCTCTTACTCGAGGTTAGATTTGAAATGTGGTGTTTAAGGTAGACATCACGGAGAGTGAGAATTATGTGTGAAAATCCCTGAACTTGTACATAAGGTACTGTCCAGGATTTAGATTGTATGGTATAGGAAAAATACTTCTGTTTAGACACTGGAATCACCCTGGGTGGCAAGATGCTGTAGCACTCTTGGTCCCGTCGAGAAGGGAAGAATGGAGAACTTTCCGATCCTCCCAAGCATAAGAGGCCATAGAGGAGATTGTTGCCCAATTATATCCTTACTTCCCGCTATTTTCATGCTGATCCGGGCCACTGGGTTTTGCAAGTTAAATGTAGATTTGATGGGAAGCCTCGCATGCTGGCTTATATCCTTTGAGGGAGTGCATTCTGATGTGGCTGATATCCTAAAACAGACTCCTGTTTAACATCAGCCAGAATGACTGTCAACTCCTCGTTGTAAATTACAGTTCTGGAAAAAACTCTGACTTGAAGAGAAGTGTACTCTTTTCGTCACGGGGTATTTCCTGGTGAAGTTGTTAGTTTACAATTCTTTTAGCGTTTGTTTATTTTTTAGGGAGAGAGAGACAGAGACAGACAGACAGAGCATGAGCGGGGGAGGGGCAGAGAGAGAGGGAGACACAGAATCGGAAGCAGGCTTCAGGCTATGAGCTGGCAGCACAGAGCCCGACGCGGGGCTCGAGCTCACGAACCATGCGATCATGTCCTGAACCGAAGTCGGACGCTTAACGGAACGAGCCACCCAGGCACCCCTGAAGTTGGTAGTTTAAATCACTCTCACCTTTAGGAATGTGATTTCTTTCATTTTTATTTATAAGCGTTACAAGCGCCTCTGGCCAACATTGAATAATGAGTTGTATCTTTTAAATAGGACCTGTATTTTGGGGCTCCTGGGTGGCTCACTGAGTTAAATGTCTGACTCTTGATTTTGGCTCAGGTCATGATCTCACGGTTGTGAGATCGAGCCCCATGTCGGGCCCTGCACTGGGTGGGGAACCTGCTTAAGATTCTCTCTCTCCCTCTGCCCCTCTCCCCAGCTCACACTCTCGGGCTCTCTCTCTCTCTCTCTCAAAAATTAAAATAAAATAGGACCTGTATCTATACATAGAGGAAAAGGAGGTCGACGCATAATTATACATCTGTGTGACATTTTACCCATTTTAAAGGGCTTTTGTATACATATTTGGTTTTATCTTCCCATAATCCAGTGAAGCAGAGAAGCACTAGTTTCCTGTAACATCTAAGAAACTAACAGGTTGAGAGATTTTTCCCAGGAGCACAATCAGAAGTAGTTTATGCTCTTAGAAGATGAACACGTGTCTTTCATTTCTGCAGACTTTATAGATGCTTATGGCGAAACTCAAAGTCATCAGAACGAAAAGGAAGTTTTGTCAGTCATTTGCTATAATGATAGTCCTTCTAGAACTTGAAGGGGAAAAAAAGCTTTGTTCCTCCTTCCCCTCCCTGAAATGGTTTGGAATCTCCTGAATATGTAAGCTTGTCAAGAACGGCTAAGTAGTCAGGGGACAGGGCCCCTTTCGTCCACATGGAAACGCATGACAACAGTGGAATGTGGTGGAAGGGGCAGCCAGCCAGATGCCCAGGTCTGGCCCAGGCCTGGCTCTCCCACTTTCCGTCAGTTAACTGTGGGTGAGGCAGCCCTCACAATGGGGATCAAATACCCACCTCCCCCATCTCCCTTAGTTTGTAAAACTCGAACTAACACAGTGCTGGGTACTAAGAGTCTTTTGGACATTGAAACAATATACAGAATGTAATTCTTGTAATCAGGAGTTGCTCTCTTCTTCCCCACTAAAAGATTCCCTCTTAGGAGTTTATTTTTCTTGTCCGCTCTGCAGTGTGTGGCTAGTAATATTTCCCCATCAAGTTCTGGGTTTTTCTGTATTTTTTTTTTTTTTTGAAGCTGGCTTATCTTGCCGAATCTTCCAGCAGAAACCATTTCTCCTGAAATCTTTATCATGTCACCAAGAGTTATGTAAATGCTACCTGTCCTTCATTATTTGTTGCAAAATTTAGGGACAAGGAGGAAGACCGTATATGTTTTCTTAAAATCAATGGCCAGCACATTACTGTAAAACCTATTGATTAAAAACACAAAGTATAATGTTAGTCATTTAGTCTGTGAAGTGATGCAATAAGGGAAGAAATTTATCCTTTGACTTTTGCATTAACCTTTTATTGACTGCTTGCATACCCATAATTAACACACACTTTAGCTAAAGTGGTTAATTTTAGCACGGTGACCAGTGCTCGCTAATGTAGCTGAAATCCGGATCACCCAGATGTAAGTGTGGCCCCGGGGGAAATCAGCGGGGCTGAGGCCCTGTGTGAGTTACACCTGTGGGGAGAGAGTCTGCTCCCATCGGCCAGCCAACACTTTTCCGTTGCTTCCTGTCGTGTCACCAGGTCCTTCGGGGTGAACCATTCCTAGTATCGAGGGGTTTTGGGGGTGGCTCATAGCATCCTTGGAATCAAAATAAAGTGCATTCGAGAGGGAGAGAGATGCCACATGTGTGATTTTCCTTTGCTCTCTTGGTAATGCTTCACACGAGGGGCCGGGGGGCTTCTGGGTAGCTTCAAGTTCATTTGCTCACCAAGAAGCATTAAAAACAGGATTTGCTTGGGGCGCCTGGATGGTTCAGTCAGTTAAGCTTCCAACTCTTGGTGTCAGCTCCGGTCATGATCTCACGCTTCGTGGGATCAAGCCCCGCCTCGGGCTCCACGTTGACAGCGTGGAGCCTGCTTGAGGTTCTCTCCTCTCTCTCTCTCTGCCCCTCCTCTCTCTCTCTCTCTTCTCAAAATAAATAAATAAACACTTAAAATTTAACTAAATGAATAAAATAGGATTTTAGGATGCGAATAGAGAGAACAAGGTTGAAAGGGGAAAAGATCATTTTCTTACTGTTTGAGTGGGTCCAGAATGATCTACTCTCCTTGGGAGCGTGGAGTTTAAGGAGATTTTTTTTTTCAACCTTCTTGAGAAAAGCCATCCAGCTGTGGTCATTAAAACCAGCTTATCTGCGTGCAGAGATCTATTTGGATGACAGCAGCACCCCCCTTGTTTTCTGGGTAGAAGTTTGTCTCAAGTAGAAACACCATTTGAACCAAAACCAAAAGCCAGCGTTTTCATGCCGTCATACCCGGATGGTCCCTGCACGCACTACACTGTGTCGTCAGCCGCATCTCAGTTTGGAGGCAAGACCGTCCACGTCCCCTTGGCAGGCAGGCCCATGGCACACGGATGTTGTAGTAGAAGGCGGGGGGGGGGGGGGGAGGGGGCGGGGAGTAACTGACAGGTGGGGAACATGGCCAGCATATCAGCCAGGACTCTCTGGTCGCAAGTGACAGGAAACCCTAACTCAATAACGAATTGTGAAACTGAAAAAAGTCTAAGCATACCCGGCTTCAAGTGAGGCTTGATCCAGCCGTGAACAGTATCACCCAGGAGCCAGCCCCTTGCCCCGCGTAGCAAAATGACCGCGGCGGTCCCAGAGGGTGAGCCCTGATGGTTCACAGGAGATGAGAGAGGCTTCTGCCGCAGCCCCCACACCAGGCCTCTGGTTTAGTGTCTCACTCTGGCCCTGGATTGGGTCACGTGCTTCCCCGTAAGCCTCTTCCCGTGGCTGGGTGAGTGTGGTGTGCTCCTTGGGTGGAGCCAGTCAAGGCTGTCCCCTGCTGTAGAGATGAAGCCGATCCCACCAGACCACGTGGCCAAGCATGGGGAAGGGACAGGTTGCCTGCAGGAAAAGTCCCATCTTCTTGGTGCGGGAAGGTAGGGATAGACACAGGCTGCAAATGTTCACCGGGGTCAGCATTCCTAAAACACGCCCTGAGAGAACTTAGGGCCCCTTTATTTTGCATACCGTAGAGCGTATGTGCTAAGCAACAATCCGACTTTCTCTCCCGCAAATGCCAAGTCAGTCTGGAAGAGCCGCCGCTCAGAAAGTCGGACGACGGCGCCTTTTGTTAATTCTAGGTCTTCCGGAACAACTGTTGGGTCTTTCCGAATCTGAGCGTTTTCGCCCGTCACTGGAAAGCTGTCGCAGCTTGGATACGTACACCTCAGCATCCTGGAGTATCACACTGCGATAGGATTCAGCCACGGGCTCCATTTGGCTCGAGCCAGAAAGAACTGCTTCCGAATCTCCAGAGCTTCTAGAGAGAGCCAGTCCGGAGGCCCCCCACTCAGCTGGTATGAAGGGAGGGCACTGTCACAGGGACCACAGGCAGCTTGCTCTATGCTTGACTTTACCATCTGTCCCTCGCTCGTGCTCATAGTAGAAGTAACGGCAGTGGTAATAATATGTAATATCTGCTGAGTGCTTCCTGCATGCCCGGCAGTGTCCTGAGCACTCCGCGTGTATTAATCGATTTAACCTTTGCAACAGCCCCGTAAGTAAGTGTTAGCATCATCATCATCATCCCCACTCGCTCACCGTTAACCACGACGCTTCGACCTCCCTCCTGCCCCGTCTTAGGAGATGAGCCAAGAAGAGGCAGAATGAGTGATCTGAGCAAGAGAAGTTAAAACTGAAAAGGGGCTGTGCCTTCAAGCAATTCTCAGTCCCCTCTTTCTCAGAAAGTTCCGCGGTCTGGCACGGTGTCGAATCAGACGGTTCGATCTGAGGTGGCCGTGACCGTCCTCTCCTGTGGGTTAACGCATCACCCGAAACAGCGAGCCCTCTGCTGGGCCCCATCGCCACCTTCTGGAAATTGGCCAGGAGCACTGGTATTAAAGGGAGTTTCAAAGCGACCTGAAAAATCTGGATTAAGACCCTAAAGAAACCCAACCAAGGGCTCTACCTTTAGCCCAGAGGGAGGCAGCGAATGTACACAGCTCCTAGGCTCTCGGGGCCTGGATGGAAAGGAGCTGGTGCCCGCACCAGCCAGGCTTTGGGTCGCAGAACATCGCAGAACCAGAAGAAAACCTTTACCCAGAAGAAAAGCTGGTGGGAAGCTTCTGGAACGCGGCCGAAGCCAACCTCTGCAGCAGAGGATTGAATGTTTGTCACGCTTTCTCAAAGTGAGGGGGCAAACCCGCTTGACAGGTGAAAAAGCATCTCTATTGACTTTTTACAAACCTTATGATATTCTAGGTGGATCGACACTTATCATAGCCCTTTAATCTGCCAGCCAGGATAATGTGCGCGCAGATAATTTATCCGCTGAGAGGTTGAAATGCTCAATTTGGAATAACTTTCCCCACCTAGTAAATTGAGCATCACTCTGTGCTTCTGAAGCAGAGAGAAAGCGCAATTTGCAAAGCTGTGCCGAGTTCCTTTGTAATTAGTCGCAGCTTCCCCTGAATATTAATTCCCTCCCATGCCTTTCATGTGATTTAGAGACTGTCTCTAGAACTACAGAGATGCACCCTCAGAACCACGACAGCAAGCGACAGAGTGTCAAACACCTATTATTAAGTAGCCTGCAGAATGCACCCTCTGTTCTTTAGTGCTGTGTGGGGCTTATCAGTGCAAACAGTTTAATATTTATGCTAAGAGGATTGTCAAAAGCAGCTTCTGTTGCTTTAATTCTTGTTTTAAATAAATAATGAGAACATTTAAACACATTACTCTTCTTGGGGCCCTGAGGTCAGCTAATCTTATTATTTATGAAGTGATGTGCTACATAATAGTACTTAGCGCATGTTAACAGACGCTATTATCAGGGTCTGATGCGGAGAGCCGAAGATATATTGGAATGTTATGTGTAATGTACGACGGATTGAGTGCATAGGATGCCGGTATAGCAATTAACCACGCGAGAAAATAGGTATAAAGTTGAAGTATGTTTTCCCGCGGGGATCCCCTCACCATTAATAATTCCCCAGAGAAGACGATGTCTTTTCGTCACGAACCTTCTCTACCACCGCGCCTGGAACGAGGGCCAAGGAGATTCCGTTCTTTGATCTCTTCATAGCTAGCCCCACACGGAAGGCAAACCGTGGGCAGGACCACTTTTTAACGGATTTAGAGAACAATGCAGAGGTGGTGGGGGCGGGGAGGAACTCTTCCTGCTCTTTCAAGTGGACTCACGGTACTTCTTTTGAGCGTATACCCTTCCACCGCCCTGCGCTCCCAGACAGGAGGGAAACTGTTCATTTCGCACTGCAATTTGTTGCATTCTCTTATTACATGCTCTCTGATCCTCGTTTCGCAGACAAATAAAGCCAAAGCCACTGGGCTTTCCCAGACCAATTTTAAATAAGCCGGTCTCTCTGAGAGGTAGATGCCTGCCAGGGGGTGACGGTGTCGCCCCAACTTTTTTTTTTTTTTCTTACAAGGCTATAATTTAGTTGCATATGATAATTAATTTCTCTACTATTGATGAATAATCCATTTAATAAAAACCGTGATTTAAGTGTTTTCCTTAGGGAGTAACTCTTGCTAGCCTTTTAATTTAATTTTGTGGAAGTTTTCCCCACCTATTCATCAGTGGAAATGATTATTAACCTCTATTTGCATATATCCTTATAAATCGGTCTCTCCTTGGAGTGCCTTTTTCTGAGCACAGCAAGCTGGGACACTTGTAAATCTCTAGAATCTCCAAAGTCAATCCCAGCCTGTAATATTGTTTAATCTATTCTTGGACGTTTTAATGCAGTAAATTCAATTTAATCTTTCCCAGTAATCTAGTGATACATCGAAATCCCACAAACATTTAAATCTGATAATGGCTTAATCACACACTTTAAATAACGGTTGAGATAATGAAAAAATAATTCACCATTTTAAAGGCAGAGTAACTGAATTTCCCTGGTGATTGGCTTCTGTGGAGGCCACTGGAGATAATACGAAGCAGGGAATTGAAAAAAGAAAAAGCGGTTCCGGCACCACGAAGAACAATTCTTCTGTCTTAGAGGCACCGGCTTTCTGCCTGGTGAACTCATGATTCTTTCGTCTCATCACCACCACCACCGTGGAGGATTGTCTTTGGAATGTTTGGCAATGTCGTTCCAAACTGCACACGGGTTTGAGTCTTCTAGGAGCTTCTTCCCATGGATTAATTACCTCTTCCTATTCTTCCAGGTGCCAGTCCCGAATTGCCCGAACCTTACCTGTGGACCAGAAGCCAGAATGTCGGCCATATTGGGAAAAGGATGATCCTTCGATGCCTCTGCCGTTTGATCTCACAGACGCCGTTTCAGAACTCAGAGGTCTGCTTCTGGAAGCCAAACCCTAGAAGGAGCACAAGTCTCAGGTGGAGGAGGAAAAGATCTTTTTGGCTTCCTTCCTCCGACCATGTCATGGGCTTGGACAAGGGTAGACTTGGCCTTTAGATTGTAGAACCTGGGTCCCAGATGGAAAGAGTAGGGAATGGAGCCCATGAATATTAAAACGTTTAAAAAAATGACGCAGTGTTATAATCTGATTCGGTATGAAACAAGAACCTGCCCCCAAAATACTGTTCCCCTCTTGGATTTTTAAGGTGAGGCCTTCGTCTCCCAAGGGCCATGGTGACAGAGGTGAGCCCAGCCTGTGACAGAGCCCATCCTCCTTTCCACCTTCCCAAACCTGTTCAGAGACTCTAGAGTAGAAGACTCTGAAGTCCTCCAGGGGAAGATGGAATCTAGATCCGTTCTGCCCAGTTTCTCATGACGTCATCTAGAGGCTGTGCTGTCCAGTAGGTAGCCGCTAACTGGGTGTGGCTTCTTAAATTCCATTTCAGTTGTAATCAAAACTTCAGTTCCTCGACTGCCCCAGCCACATGTCAAGTGCTTAATAGCCACATGTGGCCGGTGACTAGCGTATTGGGCAGCACAGATGCAGGACCTTTTCATCATCATAGAACGTTCCGTTGGATCACACTTCCGTAAAAAGTTTGAGAGCAGGAGAGTCTCTTCTCCACTGTCTGTAGTCCCTACCCCCATGGGCGGAACGAGTCGTTAAAGAGTTGCCACTTGCCCTTCTGTGAGACAGACCTCCATAAAAGCCCGAGTTACGAGTTCTCTATCTGCCCCCAGGAATGAAGAGGCGTCAGAAATTAAAATGCACTCGACATCTGTCGTGAGGAAGTTTCCCTGATCTAATGAAAGAGACCCAGCCCTGTTTGCATTGCTTCATGGATGTAGCCTGCACATGCATTTTTCTAGAATCACCCCCATTCATAGGTGGTAGGTCGAGGCCTGAGGAGCCCCGGGGCCCCGTCCTGATGACAGCGGTGCATCAGAAGGGCGATGGATAGTAGAGGTTAAAACCTGGGCTCTGGTTTTAGAGTGCCTGGGTCAAAACACACACTGGCTTTGTGATCTTCGGCACGTCACCGTGCCTCAGTTTCCTCACCTGTATGATGGAGACACGAAAGGCACCGACTCACGAGGGGAAGATGAAGTGGAATAACCTGGCTACAGGCGTAGAACGAATTCTGACAGGTAGTTAGATACCCAGTGCATATTAGTATTATTATGTGTCGGTAAAGCTGGCCTGACGTAGACGTTGTCCGTCCTTCCCATGCCCGTGTACCAGTTTTGTCCCTTTTTGGCTTGGCTCCTGCCCTTCGGTGACCCCGGAAATCGCGAGAGTAGCTAGCCCCTCTCCCCAGCCCATTGCCTTCTCTTGTAGTGGTTTACAGCGGTAGGTTGGAAGGTGAGCAGCTGTTCGGCCCATTGAGAGGCGCGCGGAGAACCAAACTCCGTCCCGCCATTAGACCCTGCCTGGTTCAAGGTAGCGTCCACTTCTGCGGAGATAACCCCCGCGAGGCCGTGTGACCCAAAGAAGCCAGGGCTTCATCGTCTGGAGACTCCGTTCTCTCAGGCCTCGGTCTCCTCATCAGCAGACGAGAGACAGGGTGCCGCCTCCCCGGGCGCTTGTCGAGATCAAACGAGATCGCGGAGGTATGGAGCGTGTGGCGCATAGGAATCGCAGCCCGGGGAACCCAGGCCGCGTAGCCTCCTGTTTTCTTTAGTCCCAGCGCTTGTTCTGTGTTAAAGTTCCTTAGGTGCCAGTATTTAAAAATTGGGAGATTTCGTATAAAGTAAAAGCGTGCGTATTCTCTTCAGAAATTCCGAACATCTGGCAGTCCTAGGCCTCCATCCTGGCCTGGCGATGAGCTAAGTAGTGTCTTCTCGCTCTTAGGCGGGATGTGAGCCCTCCATGGCCCCTGTTGCTCCCTATCACCATTGATCCTAAACCCGACCCCTGGTGTCAGCACTCTCCAAACCCGCTTGCTTACACCCCTGCCTTAGAAATAGATGATCATGCTTAGTGCTTAACCCCAATATGTGTGATGACTGTTGAGCTATATTTGTGAACTACTTGTAGTAATATGTCTTGTACCTCATAAAACATTCATAAACAATAAAACTATTAAAAGGATAAGATAAGAACCCGAGAGAGGCGCTCCGCTCTTTCCTCCGTGCACGCTGGTGGCTGGGCCTGCTTCCTGGGCTTGGGTGGGGCTAGTCGGTGGAGATAGTCCAGGTGGGGCCTGTGATGCACAGCCAGGGTTGGAGGAACCACTCCCTGGAGCGAATCCAGAAGGGGAGATCTCGTTTTCGCGGAGGAAATGATGGCTTTCGGCAAGCAGGAGCTCAGCGCGTTCGAGGCTGACGTAGTCTCTACTGGGAGGTTTCGGGTGGGCAGAAGGAGGGACGGCCAGAGACGATAAAAAGTGGGTTGCGGCGGGCACCGGCCATCAATTCCGTTCCCGCAGGGCCAAGGGAAGGCCTGTTTCTCCCCCCGAGAGCCAGGGAAGGACTTACCTGGGAACAGGGGCCGTGTGCGTGGTTGAGGGAGTAGGAAGCCTGGCCCTGGGACCACCTTGAGTGAGCTGTCCCCTCCGTGCTTCCTGCCGGCTTCCCCACCCCCTGGGCCCAGCCGTCCTGAGAAAAGTGATCTGACGAGAGACATCCCTGTGCGCTGAGGTCCTCCTGACTCCCTCTCCCTTCAGACCTTTCCCTCGCTCCCACAAACCTTTCCTGACCACCTCGGTGGCAGCGGTGAGCCCCGAGCATCCAAGGCACGTCCCTGCCTTCCAAGGGCTCCTCTGTGCCAGCCCCCGTGCCGACTGCCAGGGATACGCAGTGACCCAAACAGGAGCCTATCAGGGGGAGACGGACGGTAAACCGGCAAATGAAGAGCAAGATGGTCGTACGTTCCAGGAAGGGAACCCGCTGGGTGCTGGGGATTGACGACAGCTGGCTTCGATTAGGCGGTCAAGGAAAGAAGGTGACAGGCGATGGGGAAGAGCTTTCCAGGGAAGGGAACCGTGGTCGCGAAGGCCCTGAGGCAGGAAAGCGCAGGAGCAGGAGAGAGGCAGCTCCGGAGCTTGTAGGTTTGGTCCCAAGTGCCCAAGAAATACCCAAGGGGTCCCACGCAGGGAGGGGGCGGGGCAGCCTACCGTGATATTCTTGTGCTTTGAGATGATGGCCCTGGCACTCCACAGTGTCTCTGAGAGAGCCGAGGGACCGCCCGAAGGCACCGCTTTCTAACTGGGACCCCACACCCGAAGCGCAGATCTCAACAAGGGGCAGGTGTCCTGCAGATGCCTCCAAGTGCATGAAGGGGCGCCTCGCCCTGCTGCCTCACTGCAAACAGCTCCCACCCCCCCCCCCCCCCCCCCCCCGCCCCCGGTGGCCTCCTCAGCAGCCTCCCACCCAGGGGAGCTCGCTAGACAGAAAAGAGCGGGGTCATGGCATCGCTTGTGACACAATTTTAGTAATAAGCTTCTAAATCCATCACCAACTGAATCGAGGGATGCTGGAAATGAGATTCCATAGGCGCTAGTTAATGGACACCCCACATGCAGCAGCAGGTCTGCGTGTTTCGGGGGAAGGTAATTTCGAATGCGACTGTTGTTTTTTGGTGGGTTTTTTTTCCCTTCTCCTGCTCTAGTTAAGGCTGATTTTACCACTGGGCAAATTGCATACATTTGGATCCATGCCACGCTAAATACTGTTTATTTTGGAGATCTGTCAGAGGCAAGTGCATGGAAGACGGGGGGGATTCTTATTTGAAAAGGCAATTCTCATCCAAGCAGATTGAGAAGGAGAGGAGAGAGCGGATCTGGACGTGCTGAAGTGGTAATGCCATTTATTCGGTTTGCCTTTGTTACTTTGTGATTAAATGGTATTTTTAATTAAGTCTCATTGAGAGCCATGGGTGCCGCGGTGGTGAAATCAATTTGACAACCATAAAGGGGGAGGAAAGGCCCAGGAGTGTTGTAACGATGACGATGGGGGCTGCCGGAAAGCCGGGCGGCTTTAGAAGCTGGAGTGGGGAAGGGGAAAGGCACTAGTAATGACTTCCTGCAGGATGGGGCCACCTGCGACTGCTGGGTCCCGGAGGCCGAGGCCGGCTTCAGAGGTTGTCAGGAAAAGGATCCCCCCAGCCCGGCCCCCGTCCACACAGGCCAGTCCCAACTCCTATGCTGTCCGTACCGTTTGGAGGCAAGACGTCCTTCCAGATAACCTGCCCAGCCCCTTCCCCCGTGATTGAAAACTGGTCCCCTCTGCACCCCTGTCGTATTTAGCCCGTGACCGTCAACCAGATTTCCTTCTGATTCCTGGGCAGCCATGGAGGCTTCTGGCTGCGGACCTCCCCACCCAGTTTGAATCCTGGCCCTGGGTCTGACTCTAAGGCTACCATCCGTTCAAACCTCTGTTTTCTTGTCCACAAAATGGGAATAATGGTAATGTATCTCCCCCCCTGAGATGGCTGGCAAGATCGAGGAGTGGCACAGAAAGGCCTTCACGGTACTGCCGTCTGTAGATCTTCAGTGAGGTGTGAGCTACAACGGTCATCCTCCCAGTTTCCCCTGATGGCAGTTGTCGCTTCGTGACGCAGGCAAATCCCTCGACCTCTCTGTGCCCCAGTCGTCGTTTATGTAACAGGGACGCTGGTAACGCCCCGCTCGCTGGATTGCTCTGTCCCCGCGACCGTGCATGTTAAGCGATTCACGTCAGGTCTCCTACCTCGTGCCGGAATCATCCGTTACGATTTATATTCTCCCGTTTGCACCTCACGGCTCCTGGTTTTGTTTTTGTTTGGTCTTGTTTTGTGTTCCTGGGCAGATGGCATGGAAGTTTTTATAAATGAGATAACTGTGAAAAATGATTCTTCAGTGTTCCCATTTCTCCAGCGGGATGAGATCACCCGTTGCGATTTTAGATTTGCGTAAAAAAAAAAAAAAAAAAAAAAAATTCTTGCCGCCACCTTCTAATGGATGATCTGTGTACAACAATTGTTTATCGACTCTGAATGTCTAAGCACCAGGGTCAGTCTGTTTCGAGGGGAGGGAAGCATTAATTAACTTCCAGCATTAGATTCAGTGATTCTTTTCCAATGATGCAGTGCGTGACTTTGCCCGCGTTTAATTTTCATCAGTCGTGAAAGAATCGAGGGAAAATAGTTCCTCTGCACATGGGTGTCAAGCTAAATGGATAACAGCAGATACAGATCTGTTTGCCTGTCTGCACTTGCCTTTAGACAAAATTCATCAATTTTACAAAAGCCACTCACTAAACATGGCACCAATACAAATGAAGTGCTTCTAGCACGAAGGTTTTCCTGTTGCTTTTTAATCTGGTAAGTGCGGGCGCTTCCTGCTGAGGGATGGGAAGTGCTGGCCTAGGACAGCACTGTGCCCCCACGGATGGGGACACAAAGGTCAAGGCCATTCTCCCGGAAGTTCGGGAAAAGCCCGGTGGTTCCGGACCCTGTGTGCTCAGAGCAAGTCTGACCCGCTTCGTTAGTGTTAGTGATTGGCCACAGGAAGTCTCTCCGCAGCCTTGCTAGCTATTAACGATGAAATAAAGACCACAGATTAGCATGCCCTGAGTGGTGCCCATTTCAAAGGCCTCCTACTTGCCCTTCCCAGCTTCTGAGCCAGGGAGAGGGTCTGCGAGCTGAACGGGACCCCACAGGAGAAAGTCCTCACCGCACCCCAATGGAGACGGCAGTGGAAACGCTTGTAAAACGCGGGAGCCCCGTGCAAATGCAAGGAAGCAAGATTGTGATTATTTGTTTTGTGGGACCGGTCGGATTTGGGTGGGAGACGGAAGGATCGGCGTGCATTTTGCTCACTTCCCATCAGGCGAGGCCGGTGTAAGGCGGGAGCCGTACACGCCTCACGGGCGAGGCCCCAACAAGCGGCTGGAACACCGGGGGAATGTGAAACAACTTCTGCCCAAGAGTCGTGTCGGGCCCCTTTTAAAAGTTTTCGCGCCCCCTGCGAAAATGCCCGTACCTGCGGAGAGGCAGGTGCCGCACTGGGGGGGCACACCCGCACGGAGGGAGCATTCTTTCCTTGGTTTCTGTGCAAAACTGTCGTCGCCAGCTGAAAACCTTGCTCGTCCTTCCGAAGAGGGAATCCTGTTTTTCACTTGGGAGCACCCACCGTTAACCCAGCAGCCCCAGGGCCCCGGCAGGGCTGAGTCAGTTTCTCAGAGCAGCTACAGCTACCCCCCGTAACTCATCCCATACAGAACACTGGACCTCCGGTCACCCTCCTGCCCCCGGCCCCCCAACGCTTCAGACGGAGATTTCCAGTTGATTATACCTTGATTAGGGTCGGGGAAAAGCAAGCCAGGTATATAGGATTCCCATTGTCCCCTCCGCTGCTCCCTACCAGGGTCAGGCTGAGCGGCCCCTCGGTGAACATGTGAACAATCAAGGCCTGTTTACCATGGACGTTTAGGGGTTTGTTTTTCTCTTTTTTTCTTTTTTCTCAAAATCAAAACAGAGTTTCGTAGGCAGCGTATTTCATACATGCCTCTTGATCAATGGAATGATCTGTCAGAAGCCATTAAAGCCCCCATTAGCTTGAATGCATTCAAAGCTAAACTATTGGATCACTGAAGGGCCGTGGTGATTGTTTTTAATATACTGTACATTGATTTCTCCCTGTGAGCAGTAACATAAGTTTGAAACTAACTGTGTATGACTAAGGCTTCATTTGCTGTCTCCAGTCCTCTGCGAGAAGCATGGTTTCACTTCGACCAGAAATGTCTGTGTATAGTTTTTAAAGAGATACAGGCCTTGTTAGATTTCCCAAGGTTTAGGCTGGGTCGGGTTGGTTTTTTTGTTTGGTTTGGGTTTTTTTTTCCCCGAGCTTTCTCCCGTTTCTTTGTGCCCATTAAGTGAGTTGTGCGTGCAGAATGAGACAGGCATCCCTGCCAAGGACCTCAAGTGAAGGGCGGTGGGGGAAATTTTTCTGAAAGCATGAAGCCCCAGCTGAGGCCAAAGTCGAAGTGAATTTGACAGCCTTGGGCCAGCAAAACTCTGCCCACACAAAACAACAGAAGTGTGGCCGTGTCAGGGGCCTCCTGGCTGCGGCACCGTGAGGAGGGTGTGAAGTTGAAGGTGGAAAAGCCAGGTGGGGAAGCTGGCCGAGGCCCCCCCCCGCCCCCCCGCCCCGCCTGCCTGTGGCTGCCATATTGCCAACCCTTGGGAGTGTTGGTTCATCCTCTCGGCCTTAGCCAAAATGGATTCTTCTAACACTCATGGATTCCTCCCTAAATACCAGACGCTGTGCTAGGATCACCAGGTCCCTCTCTTCAGAGCCCTGCTCCTACTTAGCATTTCTGCTCTCAGCCCCTTGCCCATTTTAATACAGAGCCTGAGAATAAGAAAGCAGTTTGGCCGAAGAAGCAAGAGTTATCACATTTGCAAAGGCCTGTCTCCAAAAGAGGAGTTTTTATACATCGTACCCATTTTACAGATGGAACAGTTAAAGCCCAGATGGGAGAAATCAAGTTATTTAAGATGAATTATAGAAACTGGGTTTCAAGTTGCTGGTATGTATTAAGGTGCGGGAAGAATATAAACATTCTCGGACCCAGCTCGCAAATACACCTAATGTATGTGGAAGAAGAAGAAAGTTCCAGATTGCTCCCAAGAACAAGAGCAGCCTACCCCTCCGATTCCAGCCCAGAAAAGAAGAAATTCTGTTAGTCTAGAAAATAGTTTGTGTGCCATTAAGTCTTTTTCCCTTGGGCCGCAAGTTCCACAAAATGTTGGGGATTTTTAACTACCCAAACAGGCCATCGGAATTTATGGTGCAGGATATTAAAATCAGGCCAGGATTCATCACCCCAAACACACGGGTCAAGCAAAAGTCACAATAGTAAAATCTAGAGCAGGAGTCAGCAAATTACAGCCTACAGCCAAATCTGGCCCATCGCTTGTTTTTACAAAATAAACTTGTATGGGAACGCAGCCACACGTCTGTTTCTGTATCATCCACAGCTGCTTTCTCACTCCCATGACAGAGGGGAATGACTACAGCAGAGACCACAGGACCCACAAAGCCTAAAATATTCACTACCTGGCCCTTTACGGAAAAGGCGTGCTGACCCCAAGCCTAACGCCGAGGAGGGGCTGTATCATCAGCAGTTGAGCACGTTAGGTGATTAACATCTTGTCTAGTACTTACTAATTACTCAACACGTATTAATGACGATGATGAATCTTATTATGGTATCCCAATCAAAACGCTCAGGCCTGGGGCGCCTGGGCGGCTCAGTCGGTTAAGCCTCTGACTCTTGATTTCGTCTCGGGTCGTGCTCTCACGGTTTCGCAGGTTCCAGCCCCTGGCCGCGCTCTGTGCACTGACCTCGAGGATCCTGCTCGGGATTCTCCCTCTCTCCCTGTCTCGCTGCCCTTCCCCAGCTCAAGCTCTCTGTGTCTCTCTCGAAATAAATAAACTTCACACACACACACACACACACACACTCATGCCAAGACGCCTCTCTGTACAGCAACATGGAAAAAAAACATCCGAGGGCAACACTATTACGGGACAAAATAGAATCAACAGCCAAACCTAAGGCTCTCCCCGAGTTACAGAAGCCTGAGCGATGTAGACAGGAGAAGCCATCCCGAGGCGGATGGTCCCGGCGTCTTGTCTCGCGGTGGCCAGGTCTGCGGGGAAGCAAGCCTGATCTTCTGAGTCCAAGTGCTGAACAGACAGGCAAGGGATCTTTCCTGAGCCCTTCTGCTCCTGTAGCAAGACTGAGAATATCCTAATGCCTCATTAGGAGAGGTGGGGATCTGGTCCATGATTTTTTTTTTCCCCCAAGGCAGGCGGTGGGAGGGCGCATCTATGCTCTCTAACTCCTAGAGCTGACTAACCTGTCATTAAAAAGGGTCAGTAGAACACGGCGGCTGCTGCTGCTGTAGTTAACTTCCTACCCAGGAGCCTCTGGTTCTTAGAGTTTCTGTTAAGGAATTCCAAAGGGCTCATTTACGTTCAGTTCAGGCCGTGTAGTTGTAATGAAGTTGCAAAGCGTCCGTTGATTTTTTTTTTTTTTCTCCATCCCTTGACGTGCTGTTCGGTTCATTTTGCCTCCCAGAAGCCTCTGCGCTGTGCCTCTGCTGTCCAGACTCGCCCAGAGTGCCTCGGGTCTACGCTGCCTCTCTCGCCACCTGAACCCTTGAGTCGCTTATAAGTCACTCTGTGTGGATCATTTTTGCTTGTCCCGTCACCAGAGTGTTTATGAACATTACTTCACCTGTCAGATTTGGCGTCCATATTGGACTCTCAAATCCTAGAGGGCACAGAGCTCACGGCATCTAACCTTTGCTTCCATTTTAGTACATCCCCTAAAACCCAGAATGACACCCCCAAGTCAGTTAATATTTATTAGCTATCAATCCAGCGAACTTTTATCTGACACTAAGAGTTACTCCAGAAGTGTTTGTTGGCTGGCTGTTAGGGTGAAATTAACCTGATAACACATCGGATCTCTGCTCGCAGGATCTCCACTAAGATTTTCTGGCCACGGCTTACAAGGCTGCTTGGAACCTACCCCTGATTTCTCTCTCCTACTTCACCTCCTAAAACTTGCTTCTCTTCTTCGTTCCGGCCCCACCCGATGTTGCACAGCATCCCGAATCCTTTCGTGGCTCTGGCGCTGCGTGCTATGGGCGCTGGCCAGGAGCACAGCGGAACTTAGCGGCAGGCCGGAAGACGGAACTGAGAACGGGTCGGGCCAGGGAGGCCTTGCCCGACGCGGTTAGTGTCCCCAAGAGGCGTTTGATCAAGGAGGCGCCGATATGAGAGCCAAGGCATCTGAGCCGGTGGCTGGGGCTTGGCGGCAGGGGTCGGCAAGAGGTCTCGGTTCTGTCTGGGATTCAATGGTTGCAGAGAAGCAGCCCAAGAAAGGAGCAGAGGAGGCCTTCTCCAAGCAGCGGGGCCTTCAGCGGAGGGATCCAGGTTCAGCACAGCACCGGAGAGCAAGCTCGCAAGCAACCAAACTGCCTTGGCCAGTGGAGATTGAGGGAAGGCCGGAAGACCTCGGTGGACGTGAACTTGGGCACTGGGCTTGGACTGGCAAGACAACGTCAGATCCCACTACCCGGGATCACATGTCTACTAAGCCCCCGCTGTCACATCACAAACATTTAAGTCAATTATGTGTGCTCAGCAGACACATAACACACACATAAGGGCAAAACAGCCTAATGATTCCATCCCCAAATTCTACGCAGTGAGTACACAGCCTGGAGTATGGGGGATGGGACCAGACTCTGAGTTCCCTTGTTCCAGAAGTTACCGCATGGCTTGAATCACAAGCCTGCTGTTACACCCGGTGCTCGGCTCTAAAACCACAGCGTGTCTTAGCAATGGAGGGAAAACTGTACGAAAGAGGACATACAGGTGGCAAATAAGCCCATGAAAAGATGGCCAGTGTCATTTGCCATTAGAGAAAGGCAGATGAAGGCCACAAGAGGTAGCCCTACGCATCTATGACGCGGCTGTCATTTTTTTTTTTTAATGGTTATTCATTTTTGAGAGAGAGAGAGTGGGGGGTGGGCACAGGGCAGAGACAGAGGGAGACAGAGGATCCAAAGTGGTCTCCATGCTGTCAGCACAGAGCCCGAGGCGGGGCTCAAACCCACGTACTGCGAGATCACGACCTGAGCCAAAGTTGGACGCTTAACCAACTGAGCCGCCCAGGCGCCCCGACGGCTGTCATTTTGAAGGTAGTGGTAACAACACCTCATGCTGGCAAGGGTGTGGAAGAACTGGGGTCACTTACCGATTGACGTAAAAAGGCACAGCCGCTCTGAAAACTACTTGGCCAGTTTCTTGTGAAACTAAACGTACAATTAGCACGTGACACAGCAATTGCGCTCTTGCCCATTTGTCCCCGAGAAAGGACATCTCTGTTCATGCAAAACCCATACACGTGTTCATAGTAGCTTAGTTCATAATAGCGCCCAAATGTAAACAGACTTGGGTGAGCGAATAAACATCAGTGCATCGGCCGTGGAATACTACGAAGCAATGAAAAAGCAATAGACTGTCGATACGTACGACAGCTTGGATGGATCGCTCAAGGGACTTACACGGAGCAAAAACATCCAATCTCACTTATATGCTGGAAATGTGTAAAAATGAATAATCCCCTTCATCATATAACTTTCTGGAACTAACTGGAGTATAGAGCTGGAGAGCAGATTGGCGGGGCCCAGAGGTGAGGGGTGGAAGGAACTGGCTTCTCAGCAGCAGCATGAGAGAGCCTCGTGGTATCTTGATTGTGGGGGGGGGGGGGCACATGAATCCACACGTACGACACAGCTGTAGAGAACTGTCTACACACACGCACGCACACACACACACACACACACACACACGCACGCACACACCTGTGAATTTGGAATCAGCTCAATGGATTGAGTCCTGTCCGAGTCTTGGTTTTGATGTTGTGTATCAGTTCTACAAGATGTTGCAATCTGGGAAAACTGGCTGGAGCTTTCTGTACATTTTTTTTTTTTTTTGCAACTTCCTCTGAATCTGTAATTCTAACAAAATAAAAAGTTAAACAGGGGTTAAACTGAGGGCTGACTCAGTGGGTTAAGCGTCCGACTTCGGCTAAGGTCATGATCTCACGGTTTGTGGGTTCAAGCCCCGTGTTGGGCTCTGTGCTGACAGCTCAGAGCCTGGAGCCTGCTTCGGATTCTGTGCCTCCCTCTCTCTCTGCCCCTCCCCGGCTTGCTCTATTTCTCTCTCTCTCTCTCTCTCAAAAATAAATAAACACCAAAAAAAATTTTTTTTTAAATTTAAACAGGGGTGCCTGGCTGGCTCAGTTGGTAGAGCATGGGACTCTTGATCTCAGGGTCGTGAGTTCAGTCCTCCTGCTGAGCCTAGAGCTTCCTTAGAAAGAAAAAAGTTAAGCAAAAAGACACAATAAAAGAGAGTGTGCCATTTTCCAGCATGGCACCTTCCTAGGGGGCCCTTAGGAGTAACTGGACATGATTTCATGCATAGACACCCTCGTAAGAAGGGGCTCAACTCCTGACACCCAAAGCTCGCTCATTACACCTCAGGACAAAGCCCGCCTTGCGGGAACCAACCCCCCCGGGCATTGCTGCCATATCCTTGTGAATCCTGCCGGAAGGAGACCCATCTCCCCATTCGTTGGCATGAGACGTTGACCTTCGGTAATCTGAAATGGCTTACCTGGCCTAGACTGCTCCCAAGTGCCCTTCGAACCCCGTGGATGGGAACCGTCTCACGGCATTATCATAGCAACCCCATGCGATAGTTATATTCCATTTTCCGGGTAAGGACATTTAGGCCCAGAGGGGCCAAATAACTTGCCCGAGATGACAGAGCTAGCAGCTGGCAGAGACGGGATTCAAACCCAGGCAGTCTGGCTCCAGAGCTAGAGCCCTTAACCTCTGTCCCTCCCAGCTTGACCTTAGCACCATTTTCAATTCTGCCCAGGTGCTTGGTTCCACCAGACATAAAAGGTTCCAGATCTGGCAAAGGCAGGAGACAGGGTTACTTCCAGCCGCTGCCGTTTGAAGTGAGTGGTTAGAAACCTGAGCTTTGGGGTAAATCTGACCCGGTTCCAGTCCCAGCTGAACTTCCCTACACACACACACACACACCACACACACACCAGTGTGACCATGGGTAAATGGCTTAACCTCTCTGGGCCCCAATTTCTCTTCTTTTAAATGGGACTTCTAGTAGCTCCTATGACGTAGGGTTGTTTGAGGGTTAAAAAGGAGAGAAGCTGGGGCGCCTGGGTGGCTCAGTCGGTTGGGCGTCCGACCTCGGCTCAGGTCATGATCTCGCAGTTCGTGGTTCCGAGCCCCGCACCGGGCTCTGTGCTGACGGCTCAGAGCCTGGAGCCTGCTTCGGATTCTGTGTCTCCCTCTCCCTCTGCCCCTCCCGCATTCATGCTCTGTCTCAAAAATAAATAAACATTAAAAAAAATTTTTTTTAAAAGAGAAGCTACACAAAGCTTTTAGCATAGTGCAGGACTCCTAGCAATTGCTCAAAAGAGAGAAAATCTAGCTTTTCAAATGAGAAACTTTGCTCTTTGGTGCCGGGTGGTAACTTGGGTGTAGGGGCAGCTACTTTGTGAGCACTGTTGTATAAAAAAGGGCAATTTCTGATCTCCGATGAGAAACCAAGTCACCGTCTCATGACTCCTGCAGTTCAAAAGCAGCCCTTGCCCTTCATGGCTTGGAGGCGGTCGAATGAACATGTCCCCTCCGAATGAACTGGACAAGTGAACAGCTTTCAAGCATCACGTCTTCATGGGAAGGGGGATCTTGGAGGAGGATCACCTGTAAAGATAGCAGGGATGCTAAGGCACATCGATTCTTAAACGATTCTAGAAGCTACTCCTGTAGGGTTCGGGAGTAAAATTGATGGGTAACAAACACTACCACCCACCCCCCAAAGTTTTTTAAAGAATATTTTAAAATTTGTGTTCGACTTCACAGAAAACTGGAGGAAACCTTCAGATGTGTTCTCACTTTTCTGATCTCGTCTCCTAGGACCCTGTCCACCCCCATTCTCAGCCTGCCATCTCTCTCTGCACCATTCACTCTGGCTTCCCCGCACCGAGGACTCACCCACCTCAGGACCTTTGCACTCGCTCTTTGCTCTACTGGAACTCTCGTCATCCAACTATCTATGCAGCACCCTCACTTTCTTGGGTTCTTCCTCAACTATCACCTTCAAGCGAGGCATTTCTTTTTTTTTTTTTTCAACGTTTATTTATTTTTGGGACAGAGAGAGACAGAGCATGAACGGGGGAGGGGCAGAGAGAGAGGGAGACACAGAATCGGAAACAGGCTCCAGGCTCTGAGCCATCAGCCCAGAGCCCGACGCGGGGCTCGAACTCACGGACCGCGAGATCGTGACCTGGCTGAAGTCGGACGCTTAACCGACTGCGCCACCCAGGCGCCCCAAGCGAGGCATTTCTTGACCACCTTCTACATAATTATGTTTTTGGATTTTCAACCTGAAGTCCAGAATAACATTTTTGCATAAGAGTTTCATTCAGATGTAACTCATATACCATAACCAAGATAACAGTTTTGAGACTGTTAATCTTTACCTCATCTGCTATTATAGACTGTGTAGTCAGGATTCTAACATGCATTTTTTTTTCCAGTTTTACTGTCCCTGACATCGGGATGCATCTGTCTTACAGTGGTGAATGCATGTCACAGTTTCACTGACAGTGTTTTGTTTTTTTCTCTCTCCGTGATACATAAAATAACGGTGTACCTTATAATCGCAGGCATCTTTGAACTGATGACATCGGGTGTTTAAGACTTCCACCACCATTTATCCTAAAGCACAGGTTTCAGCAGCGCCGTTGGTAAAGATATAATTGGTAAAGATACAATGTACACTCTTGAGCTAGGGTAGAAGGGTTCCATCCGGGGCCAGAGAAAACTGGGGTGGGGGGTGGGGGGTGGCGGGCATCGGGTCAGCAGGTGGTGCTAGGTTCATCTGTGCTGGAAGGAAGGAACTGTTTTCATTCATTTACGATTCTCGCTATCCTCTTTAGAATCTTCTCCTGCTCTTCTCTCCGGTTTCTCTTTCTCTAACGCTTGCTGCGGGGATATTCCTTTCCTTTGGCGGATGTTAAAAACAACAATAATGCAAAACTTCACAGTGACTCGGTCTTTGAAAACTGACATCAAGGTGCATGTCTAGAGGAAATTTGGGGCTTGCCGGGCTGCCACGGGCAGTTTGCATTTAAATAAGTTGTGACTTTGATTTAAGAACTTGACCTGATGGGTAACATATCCGAAGCAGGAGATGCCGTATATACACTGTTTCCATCGGAAATATCAGGGTTCCGTGTGTGATGTGTTTACTTCTCTGAGTGGTTATGTATTTAATAAATAATGTGTTTCAGTGGGTATTACTTTCATTTCAGTGTTTAATACCTCCACAATATGTCTCAGATTCGGGGTTGAATGGCACCTCATAAATTATGAGCTGTTATTAGCTGCTTTCTCGTTGCATCTTAATTATCAGGCCGAAAAGAGAGGGCAGACTTTTATAAGCATTCATATTTTCTGTTTACAAGGCTTTTACTGGCGTCTAATAAATTTAATTACCTCTAATAAGAAGAGGAAATGAAGTTCTATTTAGCAAATTCATAGCTTTGAAATGCATCTCGTAGCTTTATGAGCATGGCAAGTTCCAGGAAGGTGAAAGCCATTTAAGGAGCAGTTGTGGGGTTAAACTAACTGCAAAACTGGTAAATTATTTTTTGTTTCCATTTTATTGCTTAACCTCCAGGGTAAACTTCAGGCCACCTGATAAAGCAGCCTCTCAGGAACCTAAACTTCACAGGCTTTACCCCCACGGGGCTAAGGCAGATCCCTGTATTAAAGGTGCATTTTTCAAACATAATGTTAAATTTGGGGAATTGATCGTGTAGCTGACCTACTTATTTCCAAGAGCGGTTCATTCCCAGCCCCTTTGTGTTGCTCGTATTATAAATCCGTTGTTCTTTTAGGAGGGCTCCCCGTTGGTGAGGGGGTGGAGGGAGGAATCAGCACCAGGACCACTATCATCTGAATGAAAGCCACAATTAACTGGATTCAGGCTGCAGAAAAGACAGGTGACTCGGATAAACACTTGCGACAGAGGGTGGGAACATGGAGGAGGCTGCGGCTCATAGGGATCGTGTTTGGGGGAAGAGGGATCCTGGGAAATACCGGAGGGCTTACTTGCAATGGGGCATCAGATGGTCCATTTGGATTTTTTTGGTCAGATGTCTTCCCAAGCGACCCTGCCAGGCATCTTGATTTTCATTTATTGTAGCGTACGGGCGAGGCAGACCCTTGGAAAAACCGTTCTCCTTAGCACGAACTCACGCTTTCTTGGCCTTTCTTCAAAGACCCCCAAACAGTCCTGGCCTTAATAGGAAGACCCTGTAAATGAGTGAGGGTCTCTGAGAAGTGTCCCCGGGCCCGGAGCCCCTGCCCGGCTGTGACTCGGCCGCACTGCTCGGAAGCAGCCTCGCCGTTCACACTCCTGCTCCCGTCTAGAGTCCGCGGCCTCATCGCTGCCCCAGTGTCCTATCCTTTCTCTGTCACCTCCCTCTTCCCGCTCCTGTTATTTCCACTGGGACAATGACAACAGCTGTCCCATGGGTCCTTCCGTTTCCAATTGGGCCCTCCTAGACTGTCACCCATGGCAGTGGCCACGGCTAGCTTCCTCTAAAAGAATAAACATCGGTGCACAGCCCTCGGGTCCCAGAGCACCTGTCTCACTCCCATCCCCACACCCCACTCCTCTTCGTCCTCAGTCCCACAACCCTCTGCTCCCAGCAGAGGACGCTCACTAGTTTCCAAATAACACCCAGCCTTTCCGGGGAGCTTAAATAGCTTCCATCGGTGCCTTTGCCAGAGAGGTTTTAGTGATTTTGGAGTCAAGGCTGGATTTCGATGGATTAAAGAGTGAAGACGAGGCCTCCTGGGTGGCTCAGCCAGTTAAGCGTCTGACTCTTGCTTCGGCTCAGGTCATGACCTCACGGGTTGCAAGTTCGAGCCCAGCTTCAGGCTCTGCGCTGACGCTTTGGGACCTGCTTGGGATTCTCCGTCTCCCTCTCGCTCTCCGCCCCTCCCGCACTCTCACTCTTTCTCAAAATAAACATTAAAAAAATAAAAAAAATTTTAAAAAAGGGTGAAGACAAAATGGCCACGATAGGTAGACCACTTCCCTGTCTCAATAACCTGTATTAGGAAGAAAAGAAGGGGCCGTATCTCTAAGCTTAATTTATATGCATACTGGCCATGTCTAATTTATTCTGTCCTATGTATTGCCTATTCCTAACCATTGTCATTAAAAAAAATTCAGTCCTTTTTTTTTTATTGATTTGTGAGAGCTCTTTGTATATTTTGGACATTATCCCTGTCTTGTATGAGTCACCAATATGGTTTTCCAGCTTATAATTTCTTTTTGCATGTTGTTTATGGCTTCTCTTATCATACATGGTCTATTTCATCATAAATAAATATTTGGATTCTTAACATAGTCAAATCCGTCAATATTCTCCATTCTTGTTTCTTGTTTCTGTCTGTAAGCTCCCCCTATTCTACTCAGGCTTTTTTGTCGTGTTTTATGTTTGTACCTTCAAGTCTATAATTCATCTTGCATCTGTCTTGGTGAATGATGTGAGAGAAGGTTCTGACTCTTCCTCCCCTCCCCACAGTGTGTCCAAGTGCCTTATCACCGGCCAGGGGACAAACGGTGCTTCCCAAACTGATGTGACAGTTCACCTTCTTAATATTCTACATTCTAATTTTTAAAGGAGAAGCATCTTGAACATGTTTAGAGAGATGAAGGGAGGATACACTAGACAGCATGAGATTGAAGAATTCAGGAAGGCTCGAAGTTGCTGGAAGAAGTCTTGGTCCTGGAAGGGAGGGAGCGGGCTGAACAACAGAGGTTCCCCTTCAGTGGAGACTGGAGCGTCCACAAGGGTCACGTGAAGGCAGCACAGTAGGAGCCGGGAACGTTTACGTCGGAAGGCCTCCATTTTCTCCGCGAGGGAGCGGGCAGCCATTTGCTGAGAGCAGCAATAGAGTAGGACATTTGTCGGAAGCGACTCATTACGCAGAAGGTTTTGATTAAGGCAACGTGGAGGGGACGCCTGGGGGGTTCCGTCGGTTAAGCATCCAACTCTTGACTTCGGCTCGGGTCATGATCTCACGGTTTGGGAGTTCGAGCCCCGCGTCCGGCTCCACACTGGCAGGGCAGACCCTCCTTGGGATTCTCTCCCTCTCTCCTCTCTCCGGCCCCCCACCCCCGCCCTCAAAATAAATAAACTTAAAAAAATAAATAAAAGAAGGTGGAGGAGCGTCCAGAAGAATGGTGGAGTTTGTCCGATGCCTCCGTAGTCTAGGCACTTCCCATCATCCCCACCGCTGCACCCCAGGGCAAGCCCATCTTCCCACGTGGATTATGGCAATAGTTCCACAGAGGCAAGGACGTTTGTCTGTTTTGTTCGCTACTTTATCTCTGGCACCTAGAACAGTGCCTGGCACGGAGGAGACATTTACAGAATAAGCGAATGGATGTTGGGGGGCTCGTTTGCAATAGAAAGAAGCCCCCCAGCCCCGAAGGCATAGGAGAAGGAGCTGAGGGGAAGGAAATGCAAGACGTGAGAGACCAGACGGGGAAAAATGAGGATGAAATGCCTGCTGGGACCTGCTGGTCTCAGTGTACCAGGCAGAGGCAAGACAAGAGCCCAGGTGCTACCACCGTCCTGGGGAGCGCGAGATGTGTTGCCCCAGCTCAGCGTTCGCTCGAGAGTCCAACCAGAAGTCTGCTGGACGGGGTTCTTATACCCTGTCCAGTGGGGGCAGAGGCTCGCCAGGGCCGGTGCAAATTTCACCCTCCCTGGGTGACCAGTGCACCCTCAGAGCTCGGCTGCCTCAGTCGTCACAGGAAATAGCTGGAGGTGATCTTAGGTGGCAAGAAGTGACTAGAGCCCTGAAGAAACCCTCGCCCGGGTGACTGAGGGGAGAGGATTGACCACCAAAGACCGTGCACCCCTCTGTGGAATTAGGCCTTGATGACCAGGTGACTGAGCCTCTCCTTAGAACCAGAAACCATCTGCGATGGTAAGAAGTGATCAGGCCCACAGAGAAGGTCCTGTCCATATAGCAGACTCTCAGAAAAGATTTGTGGAGCAGACAAGAGATCAGATGAGTGATATGGCCAGGTGGACGGTTGCATATCAGAAGGACATTTTCATTTTTTTTTATTTAAAAAAATTTTTTTAACGTTTATTTATTTTTGAGACAGAGAGAGACAGAGCATGAACGAGGGAGGGTCAGAGAGAGAGAGAGACAGAATCCGAAACAGGCTCCAGGCTCCGAGCTGTCAGCACAGAGCCCGACTCAGGGCTCGAACTCACGGACCGCGAGATCGTGACCTGAGCCGAAGTCGGATGCTCAACCGACTAAGCCACCCAGATGCCCCAGGAAGTTTTCAATTTTAAAAGCAATGGGGGGCGTTATTTCCCTTGGACTTGTCTGTTTTATTTTAGTTTTTTTTATTTTTTGAGAGAGAGAGAAAGCAGGAGAGGGGGGGCAGAGAGAGAGAGAGAGAGAGAGAGAGAATCTTAAGCAGGCTCCACACTCAGCACAGAGCCCAACGCAGGGCTCGATCCCACGACCCTGGGATCATGACCTGAGCTGAAATCAAGAGCCAGGCACTCAACCGAATGAACCACCCAGACACCCCTGGTCTGTGTACTTTTAAAGAAATCATTGGTATTGTTTGCCTAAGACTTCAGATCCTCCACTTCGAAAGAGCATGGTCATTGGACTTCCCAGCCTTAGGTAGAACCAGGTGATGAATTCTGGCCAAAGAGTTTTGAGTGGAAATGTCACATGTAATGTTCAAGCCAAAGAATTTACTTATTTGCGCAAGACCCATTGGACATCTTTTTCCTTCTGGCATGTGCTACTGCATCAGCTAGAGTCCCCGAATGAGTAGGATAAGCAGAATCCCCCCTGACACCCCCACCTTGAATGCATAGCATGAGTGAGCTGGGGGGATGCTTGTTACCTAGCAATAACCTATTCTAACTGACACACTTTCAGCTCTAGTCTGAACCCTGATTATAACTGTACCTCTAGAAGAAAGGGAAGGGAAGCCTACTTCTCAGCTACTGAATTTTTTTCTTTCCTTAAAAAAAAAATGCATTCGTAGTAAAACATACATGACATAAAATGTACCATCTTAACCCTTCGAAGTGTGCAGCTCAGTGACACGAAGCACATTCACACTGCTGTGCAACCATCACGAGTGCATCCATCGCCAGAACTTTTTATCTTCTCGTACTGAAATTTAGTCCCCATCAAACAATAAGTCCCTATTCTCCCCTCCTCCCTGGCAACCACTCTTCTATTTTCTGTCCCCATGAAATCAACTATCGGAAGACCTCATAAAAGTGGAATCACACAATATTTGTCCTTTTGCGTCTGGCTTATTTCCCTTAATATAGTGTCTTCGAGGGTTCGTCCGTGTCGTAGCCCGCGTCCGAGCTTCCTTCCTTTTTCAGCTGACTAACGTGCCATTGCACGTGTGTGCCACATTTCGTTTAGCCATTTGTTTGTTCAACAGTGGACACTTGAGTTGCGCACACCTTTCGGCTGGAGCGTGAATGATGCTGTGAGGAACGTGGAGATACGCAAATCCGTTCAAGTTCCTGTCTTCAGTTCCTTTGGGCGTGTGACCCCGGGGTGGAATTGCTTGCTGGATCATATATGGCAATTCTATTTTTAACTATCTGAGGAACCGCTATGCAGTTTTCCATGGCAGCCATCTTGTGTTCTCACCAGCAGGGCACAAGCGTTCTGAGTCTCCAGGTCCATAGGTGCACATACCATTCTTTTTTTTTTTTTTTAATGTTTATTTGAGAGAGAGAGAAAGAGAGAGACACACACAGAGGGGGAGGGGCAGAGAGAGGGAGACAGAGGATCCAAAGTGGACTCTGTGTTGACAGCAGAGAGCCTGACGCGGGGCTCGAACTCACGAGCCCTGAGGTCATGGCCCGAGCTGAAGTCGGACTCTTACCTGACGGAGCCCCCCAGGCACCCTTATATATGTACCATTCGAATGGGCATGACATGACCTGGTATTTCACTGCGGTCCATATTCCTTCTCGAGCCGTTCTTCGTCAGGTGGGAATGAAACCATGGCTGTCACTGTCCCTACAAATCGGAGAAATGCATTCAGTTTGCCTCCAGGTCTGAAAGCAGCCCTTAGCAAAATTACGACAGGGATGAATTCTGTCTTGTCTACCTTTTCTTCCTGCGGCTTAGGCCCCTTTGCAAATGTCCCCTACTTACAGCCCCTCTTGCCCACTGAAGCACACATTTACATCAGCAAGAGAGTGAGACCTCCCAGGAGTATTTCCTGTTCCAACAGAGGGAGGGTTTCACCCAGAGGAAAATGTTGCCGATGGCACAAGTTCGAAATTCAGTGAGGAGACTGTGCTGGGGTGGGGGCACCCCTGAGACGAAACCACACAGACAAGAGTGCCTCATAGAGAGGATGTCCCATTCCCACAAGCCACATCCAGAATCGCGGCCGCATCTAGTCTCTGTGCCGTTGTTCTGTTTACTGCGTTTGGAACTAGGCTCTCTTGGATGTTAGATGACAGCAGGATTACATGACTTTATCCAGAAGTTTCCCTGAGAACACAGAAGGCACAACTGTAAAACTCAGCATCTTTATTGGAACTAAGCCTTTCACAGGACTGAAATGGAACCGTCACATTCTGGGATGTTCTTAAAGCCCTGCCAAGCGACGGGTCTGTACGGACTGATGTGGGCACTGCGGGCAAGGCTCCGAGATGGGGACCCGGGCTGGGGGGGTCTGGCCCGCCGGGCCTTCAGATTCCATCTTCGAAAGTGATGCCCAGTGGCTCTGGCAGTGCTCCAGAGCGACAACCAGGGTGGCAGGGTGCCTTTGGCCCTGGACACTGGGGCTGCTGCTTACGGCCACCGCTGGGAGGTCGAGGGCTTGGAACTGGAGGAAGGTTAGGCTCCCCAGCTCCAGCACGAAGCTCCTGAGTAGCTCTAAATGCCATTGCTTTCTGTTGAAAAGCCAGTTACAGGCGGTGACCCTGCCGGAGCTGTGGATCTAAGGAGTGAACGCCATGGGGCTGCCTCCATAGCACCGTCCGTCACCAGGATAGACAGGCTCCTTACCTCCCCTTTTCCTCTAGAGTATGCCTCCACTCCACTCCAGATACGTCTTGCTTTGCTTCTAGGCACCTCCTGGGGTCCCAGGGCTAGATCTCCTCTTGCTGCAGGAGGCATCATGGGCAAGCACACTTTCTTTTAAGTCCCTGCCCAAAAACGAAGCAAGGCTCCATCTCACGGGTCCTCATAAGAAAGCCAAGACCACACAGCCGTGGTGCACAAGGGTTGCGTCAAGGTTGATATTGACTACGAGACATACACTAAAGAGGAAGACCTAGCACTGAAATGTAGGCTCTGTCCGCCTAGAAACCAGGAGTCCATCCACTTAACAAGGGAGGCTCCACCTGCCCCCCCCCCCCGCCCCTTCCACACACACCTTGTCGCCATATTGCAAGAGCTAGATTTTCTTCCCAGGCAAGAAGCTCCTTCCTAAGGTTCTTTCTTGCCTGCCTTCTGGTCCAAAGGCCTCACTGCATACCCCTTTTAAGACCAAGTTGGGTTTTTAAAATCAGTTAATATCATAATTTCCTGCAAAGAGAAGCCCTGTACTCCATGACATTAGCCTTCAACATGAAGAAGCAGACATCTTAGCATCTTGTCTAAAGCATGTGTTGCCAGGTGACCCCATTCCCCTGGCACAGCAAGGAGGGTCTTACCTAATCTCTGCATTATAAACTCTTCCAAAGAACAATCCTGATGTCCACCTCTGGAACTACCAAGGGTTCAAAAATGTTGGGGTCCAGTCTCAGACCAACAATGCTTCCTAATCCTCAACCTACAGGGTGGCCAGTCTTTCCATAACTGCACAGAGACATGAACCAGATCATCAGCTTGGATCCCAAAGAACATTACAACCCATTATCTAATAAATATTCATCAAACACCTACCACAAGCTTCCCCTCCTTCTAGGTCCTGTGGGGAGTCAAGACTCTAGCCGGGCAAATCTCCAGCCCAATTTGAGTAGGAAAGAGGAATACGATGGAAATCCCGTGATATGATTCATGTCAAGCCTGATTTCAAAAACAAGACTTCATTAAGCAGGAGAAGCATCACTTGCTCTGGGAACTTTGTTACAAGAATCCTGGGATTCTAAGGCTAGAAGGATCTTGGAAATCAATTGTTCCTCATTTGACGAAGGAAGTTGAGATCCAAAACAGTTATATGACTTGAGTTATATGAAAGCTAGTAAAGTCAAAACTGGATCCATCACCCAGCGTTCCTGACTTCCAGACCTTAGCGTGTGTTATGGACGAAACTAATGCTCTCAGAGGGTCCTCAGTGCCTGAGCCTTTAAAGGACACAGAAGCATTTGTTCATGTTCCTTGAGCTCACTGGGACTTATTTTAGTTGGAAGCAGAAGGAGCTTCCTTTGCCTTTAAAGACAACAGGCCGGACTCATTTATGGTTGGACCACTTGTGTGGGAAGACAGCAGCATCCTGGTCAACCCCCACCTCCCCTCAATCCACCAGCCTTTCCCTCGCCAGCTCCAATCACCACCACACCCGCTCAGGGAGACAGTGGCTCCCTTCGCCTTCTCTGGATTAGCTAAAGTTAGTGGGTGCACCCTTCTCGAGGTTAAGTCTTCCTTTGATCCCTGTAATCACTGCCAAAAGAGTTTGTTTTCTTAATTTGAGACAGAATTTACGTGCCATAAAATTTCACCCTCCTGAAGCCAACAGTTCAGTGATTTTTAGTGATTACATTCTCGAAATTATGCAACAACCACCACTGTCTAGCTTCAGTACATTGTCATCACCCCAGAAAGAAACCTCATATCCATTAGAAGCCACTCCCAATCTCCGCTCTTCCCAATCCCTGGCAACCACTAATCTATTTTCTGTCTCTATGGATTCACCTATTCTGGACAATTCATATAAATGGAATCCTACCATCTGTGGCCTTTGGGCCTAGCTGCTTTCACTTAGCATATTGTTTTCAAGGTTCACCCATGCCATAGTGTGTAACATGTTTCGTTCCTTCTTATGCTGAATAATATTCCATTGTGTGGACGGACCACATTTTGTTTACTTACTCACTAATTCACGAATATTTTGGTTGTTGCCACTCTTGGGCTCTTATGAATAATGATGCCATGAATATTTGGGTATGAGTTTTTGTGTGGATGTGTTTCAAGTTCTCCTGGGTATATACCTACAGGTGGAATCGTGGGGTCATACATACATATATACATACAAACATAAACTATATGTTTAACTTTGTGAGGACCTGCCGGGCTATTTTCCAAGGCAACTGTACCATCTTACATTCCTGTCAACAGTTTATGAGCAGTTTATTCCTCCACACCTTCACCAACACTTAGCACTAGCCATCTTTTTGATAATAGCTGTGCTAATGGGTGTGAAGTGATATCTCATTGTGGTTTGGATTTACTCTTCCCTAATGACTGATGGTGTTGAGCATGTTTTCACGTATTTATTCACCATTTGTAGTTTTTCTTTGGAAAAAAATGCCTATTCAAATCCTCTGCTCATCTTTTACTTGAATTCTTTCTGTTCTTCACTGTGGAATTGTAAGAGTTCTTTATATATTCTGAATACTAGTCCTTCACCAGATGTTAATTCACAAATAGTCTCCACATTCTGTGGGTTGTCTTTTCATCTTCTTGCTGGTGTATTTGGAAGCACCAAAGTGTTTAATTTTGATGAAGTCTAGTGTATTTCTCTTTTCCCTCTCCTTCTGTTGCCTGTGGTTTTGGCGTCATGTCTGTCCAAATGTTATTAATGAGCCCCCTTTAATTTCTTGTCCAAGACAACACTGAGCAACATTCACATGGTAACTGTACCTCTCTGTTTTAAAGAGTGGTCTTTTTCTGTTTGAGTTGATCAGGGCTCTCAAAGTGTTCTTGATGGAGAACATGGAGGGATTGCACGGTAGACACAGCTGGGAAAATGTTTCCAGGGGGCAGCGTGGAAGACGTTTGAGGACTAAATTGTGGGTTAGGGTGATGATATCCAATTATTAACGTCTTGGTCCTCATTTGAGAGGACCAAGGAGTTCATATTTGCTTTAAAACTCTTCAAAAGTTAGAGACAGATATTAAGCTCTCCTCTGCAATTTTTCAAGTCCTCTGCTGGCCTCTTGGCTTTTGGCCAAGGTTTGACCAAGTGACCACATTCTCCTCCATGAAGCAGACTTTGCATGGCAGAGAGCCCTCCCAATTTGGCTGTCAATCCAGTTCTATGGTAGACTCTACTACTCTTTTGGGTTGTTTTTTTTTAAGTAAACTCTACCCAACTGTGGGACTCGAACTCACGACCCCAAGATCAAGAGTCACATGCTCCACTGACTAAACCGGCCAGGCACCCCAATTCTGCTACTGTTGATGGCTCATCAACAGTCCTGCTCTCTGCAGGGCAGATGGTCTGAGCCATAGCAGTTCTCACCTCTTGGAAGGACCAATTATGGTTTTTGCCCTCTGAAAAGCTTGTGATTCTGACAAAGCCCTGACTCTGGGCTCTGATGGAATTCACTTGTAGAGCTACTTGGAGTCCCCAAAGGATCCTTCAGGGACCTACTCTGTCCCAGAGCAGGAGGGACCATCAGGAGTCCTGGGCAGATCATGGCACTGTGGAATTTGGGAGATGCCTATGGTCTGCTTGGGGAGGTCACCTTGCTCCCCTTATTTGACAAAGAGCCCTGAAGCCTGATGGGTGGAGTCTGAAGTCAGATTGTTGCTTTTCTTCATCTCTGCCTTCATTCTCTCCTACTTGGCCCCTTCCTTCTGCCAGCTTCCAACCAGCAGCCTGGGCACAGCCAGAGTTCCAGATCTGTAATGGAAATAAATGAAGGAAGGCCTTCAAGCAGGGACCTTCAAGCAAGTGAGGCCTTTGAATCCACCACCCCCGGGCTTGGCCAGCTGACGTGCCACTGAGTAGATGGTAGGAACAGAGAGGCAAGGCAGGGGTGGCTGAGAAGGCACTTAGAATAGAGATGGGAAGTTGATGAATTTGCCCCCTAATGAGAGGGATCCATCATGCTCCCAGCCTCACGGCCTCATCCCCAGGATGAGTCACACAGCAGATAAGCAGGAGATGAGACTCTCTGCCTTCCTTTCATTTATTAGGATTTAGAGAAAATGAATCTGATTTGGAGCTCTCCGGGGTCGGCGATGGGCTTGATTCCCTTTTAGCTGGGAGGTGGAGGGTCTGGAAAGGTTAGCATCTTGTCCAGCTCAGGGGCCCGGGAAGGGGTGGGGCGGGGGGAGGGCGTGTGACACCACAACATTAGGGAATGAAGTTCGCTGTCTGACCCCAGTGGCCATGAAGGTTAAGGAGCTGGTGACAGCTGATGATTTCTCAAGGGCGTTTTGTTTGCAGATGGCTTTCTAGTGATTTAGGCGGGTCGTTAGCGGATCAATACTTTTCTCAGGAGTCTCTGAAATCCCCGGCTGCTTGAGAGTTGAGGCTAGGCAGTTATTTCTAATGAGCAATGGTGCCCAACGGCAAGGGACACCCCCCCTTGCTATTTGTTGCCGCTATCTGACGGCCTATGGGTGCCGCTCGGTGCTCTGGGTGTTTGGCGAGTTTGTGTTATTTGTTTGTTATCACTGTGTAGGTGAGTCACCTGAGACTCAGGGGATTAAGTGTCTTGACCACAGCCATACGGTCAAACTGTCCGAGCTGGAATATTCTCTCTCTCTTTCTGTCTCTGCTTGTGAGCTTACACAATGTACTCAACCTTCCTAAGCCTCGGTGTCCTTATCTGTTACATGAAATCACACGGGCTAAGTCGTCGGCCCTCTGACTGGCACATAGTTAGTCCTTGATGAATGACAGCTGAGGAGCAGACCCGGGCATGTCTGGCTTCGAAGTTCATGTGCCTTTCATAATATCAGAGGAACCTTGCAACGGGGTGCAAGAAGGTGGAAGAAGGTGGAAGAAGGTGGAAGAAGGGTGGCCGCATTTTGACAACGTGTATGATTTTCTCGGGACATGTGCCGACTGATGGTGTCATTTCTGGTTGAGCGTCACTTGGCCAAGTCCCGCCAAGCCATTGATCTGGTCAGGATAACACTGTAGTTAAGTGTCCAGGCTCTAGAGGTAGGCTGCCTGGGCTCAAATCCCAGGGCCACCACTCACGAGCCGGGGGACCTTGGCCAAGTGAGATAACCATTCTGTGCCTCAGATTCGGAGCCTTCTCCTATTAAAGGGAGAGAATAATCGTCCCTCCCTCACGGGTCTCTGAGAAGATTAAATGAGTTAATACGTGCATGCACTCAATGAATGTTAGTTGTTACCTACTCAGCAAATTCTATCAAGCACCCACATGCCGGGCATTGGGGAGGCGTCAGAGGAAAAGACAATTGTCCTTCTTTCATGGGGATTATATTCTAGCATGGGGTGTAGGGGTAGACAGAGAGCAAAAAAGTTACAAACGAGATAATTATAAATGCACTGAAATTGACCAGGGGTCGGGGAGCCGGGTCAGGGAAGAAGTCTCTGAGGAGGCTGCATATGTGCTGCTTCCTGGAGAGGTGGCTAGATCTGGGGACAACAGTCCAGGCAGGGAATCGGGGGACAAGAAAAGAATTGGCACGTTTGCGGAAGGCAGAGGATGCCCAGGAGGCGGATGCCCAGCGAACCTGGCAGAGAGAAGGATGAGCTGCCATGGAAAACTGGGAAGAGCTTGGTCACACGGGGCACACGCGTGGGTCAGGAGTCGGACTTTTCTTGGAAAAAGCTTCGAGAAGTCTTGGAAGGTGGTTGAGGCACGGGCGTAGCCTCGTCTAATTGCTGCTGCTTGACATCCCGTCTAGCCGCGGGGCCCGGGGGCCACAGCTGGAGCCGGTGGCGGCAGGGATGGCCTGACTTGGGGTATCCTGACGTGGAAGCTGAGGGAAGGAAGGAGGTCAGGGGTGGCCCCCGAGTTTGGGGCCTGAGTCCTCCCGATCTTCCTGAGCTATGCCGCAGCTCCAAACAGCCCCAGAATCTCAGCAGCTCCTAAAACAAAGTTAGGTCCCGCGTTGGCTGCGGGCCGCTGTGGGCTGCTGGCCGCTGTGGGCTGCTGGTGGGATCCACTCCAGAGACGGAGGGATCGGAAACAGGGAAGAGAACTGGCAGGAACACCCGACGGTTCTTCAGGCTTCTGCCCACTTTACGTCCTCCCACGTGCCATTGGCTGAAGCAAGCCACGTGGCCAAGCCTGATGTCAGGGGCAAGGGTCAGAACACGCTGCAGGTGTCAGGCCGTGAGGAGGACAGCAGAATCCTCCCACGGCAGGGGAGACACAATCTGAGAGCAGGACAATATTTGCCACAGGGGCCTGGGCTACCCGGCGAGTGCCATTTATCGAGACCAGGCTGGGGAGGCTGGAAGTTTGGGGAGACACCATCAATAATCGTCCCCTTCACCTCTGGACATCTGAGTTCCCAGCAGGGGCTTTGAGCCAATGTTAATTGAATGAGTCGGACGCGGGCCAGCCTGGAGAGGGCCTCCGAGGGGAGGCAGACTGGATGTTCTAGGGACCAGAGGGCATCCAGGTTAACTTCCCTCAAGAAAAAGGCGGTAACCCAAGCCTTTCTTCTTTGTTCAGCCACTCGCTTCAGTCTGGCCACCGAGTTCTCGGGAGTGAGCCAGGCCCCCCTTCTTTGTTCTCTCTCCTCTACTCCAGGCCCGGGGTCTCGAGGGCCTCTGGGGAGGTCAAGCGCTGGTTCCCTGCCCTCCTTTTCAGAGATCAAAACATGGTTCTCCGGTTGAACAATGGCCCGACCATCTGCGATATGTTAACTGTATAATGGAATGTAAGTCGAAGGGCTTTTAAAAACACGAAGAGAGATTTTATTGTAACTAATCGTGATGGATGGTGAGTGTGGTCACAGTAGGAACATAAATCTTTGTGCCAAGCCTCGAACTAAAAAGCCAACCAAGTCCGGAGTTCAGAGAGCCCTGTCCTCGGCCACGGGCAAGTCACATGGGAGGGGGGCCGAGGCCTCACCCGCATGAGGAAGGCAGCCGCCCTCCCTCCCTCCCTGGGGCCCCTGCCCACCCCGGGGCCCGGACCCATGCGGGAGGTCACTCTGGCCTCCGCGGCCTCAGGGACGGGCTGTCCCGCTGCCACCGCCTGGTCTGCCATCAGCGGACAAGCAGACAGGATCACCCCAAAGGGACAAGACAGGGCCCGCGGAAGCCCCGACCACTTTCCCATTTCATTAAAGAGAAGAATGAGGCAAAGAGCAGGGTGAGAGCTCAACAGAAGAGTTCATGTGTAATAGCTGTTCCTGTTAGCTACGTTCACCCTTTTAGAACCATCTCCGCTCCCTCGAGTGTGGCTTTTATTTACTCGTGAGACAGGTTGAGGCCCTGCGGTTGTTGGTAAAGGACCCTGGGCTTAGAGTCGGGAGTTCCGGACTCAGGAATCGGCTCCGCCCCTCCGTGACTCAGGGCCAACCAGTTAACTTCTCCGAGCCTCAGTGTTCTCATCCATCCTCTGTCAAATGGGCACAATACTACCCAGGCCACCGAATTAAAGGGTTAGTAGGAGGAGCTACAGGAACGATGTATGTCTCAAAGCACTTGGAAAACCTTAGAATGTATCATTTTTACTCCATTTAAATCTGGAAAACAACTCAAAAGGTTTGCATATATATATATGCATATATATATATATATATGCATATATATATATGCATGGAATTTTTTTTCCCGGAAAAAACAAACAAAAGGGCGAGGAAAATGAGAAAACCAGGTGGGCCTCACCTCCAGCATGGAGATGTGGCTCGGCTCCTCTTCCCACCCCCACCCCCACCTCTCTTTTATCTCTCAGCTCAGCATTTTGGAATCAGGGCCTCTGCTCGAATCCCCATGCGGTCCTCACGCTGAGCCCTGCCCCTTCTAATAGGAGGGGTTCTCCCCGGCCTTCTCGACTCTCCAGATTCTTCTCGGGGTTTCTCCATGCCCGCCATTAAATACAGGCGCTTTGTCACTTGTTGGATTATTTTTCACTTCCTTTTTTTTTTTTTTTTTAATGTGTATTTATTTTTAAGAGACACAGAGAGCACTAGTGGGGGGAAGAGCAGAGAGAGAGGGAGACACAGAATCCGAAGCAGGCTCCAGGCTCTGAGCTGTCAGCACAGCTCGAACTCACAAATCGTGAGATCGTGACCTGAGTTGAAGTCAGACGCTCAACCAACTAAGCCAGCCAGGCACCCCTTCCCTTTCTGCAGCTCTTAGAAGAACTATAAAATGTGGGTCCCTTGCTTGCTTTCCTGTCAGTTTTCTGGAATAGGTGCAATTTGTTTTGTACCATCAAATTCCTTCCAACATTTCTATGGGATTGGGGAAATGAAGGGGAGAGAAGAATGGGCTCAATTTTCAACCTTAAAACCACTTGTCAGGAGCAATGGAATTCTTTTTGAATTTATTAAGGTCATCCTTGGAAGCGAAAGATAATTTTTGTAAAGATCCTATGGAAAATGTATTTATTTATTTATTTATTTGTTTGTTTAATGTTTATTTATTTTTGAGAGAGAGAGAGAGAGACAGACAGACAGAGCATGAGCCCGGGAGGGGCAGAGAGAGAGAGAGAGAGAGAGAGAGAGAGACATAGAATCCGAAGCGGGCTCCAGGCTGAGCTGTCAGCACAGAGCCCCATTCTGGGCTCGAACCCACGTGCTGTGACATCATGACCTGAGCCGAAGTCGAACGCTTAACTGAGCCACCCAGGCACCCCGATCCTATGGAAAATTGAAAAGAATTTGGTCTTCTCTGTGGGGAACATGGCTTGATATGTGCATATTAAATCAACTTTATTATATTATTTAATTTTTTATATCCTTATTTAATACTTTTGAGCCCTTCTCTTTTAAGATTATCCAACTAAATAGCAACTTTTTTTTACTCTATCTGAAAACTTCTAAACTTAATAGTGTTAACTCATTTATATTTAATAGTTAATCTGATTATGGACTCTGATAGTAATATTTGCTTTCTACTATTTTGTTTTCTTTTTTAGGCTTGTTTGAGTTTTCCCTCCTTCCTTTAAAAAAAAACCATACAGATTAAATTTACTTTCTTCCTATTATTAAACAAATAATCTAGAAGGACATACTCCATTTTTGTTCAGTTAGTGGCAACCTTTAAGTTTTTGAAATGCATCTTTGGTCATTTTTCTCTGTCACCGTAAATCGGTATCTATCAAACGTCCCCATGTGTATAATGGAAGATGTCTTGAATTTGTCTCTTACCTCATTAAATTGATTTTCTGCAGGATCCAACCTGCTGTTCAGATGATGGTTTTTAATTAATCAATTGTGTTTTCTCGCCATTCACTCTTCCCTTATCTCAGATTGTTTCTTTCCCGGCCTGCTTGCTCTCATTTCTGGCTTCAGTGTCCTCTTGAATATTATTGAAAAGGCAAATCAGAAATGTCCTAAAGCTGTCTACTTCTCGCAGTCTCTGTGGCAAACGCAGGGCTTCTTTTTTAATTTTTTTAAAAAAATTTTTATTTATTTTTGGGGGAGAGAGAAAGCACGAGCAGGGGAGAGGCGGGGGGGCGGGGGGTGGACAGAGGATTTGAAGGAGGCTCTGTGCTGACAGCTGTGAACCCGATGCAGGGCTGGAACTCACCGACCATGAGATCGTGACGTGAGCTGAAGTCAGAAGCTTAATGGACTGAGGTGCCCCCAATGCCCTTAATGGACTGAGGTGCACCCAGGTGCCCCCAAAAGAGGGGCTTCTTTTGCCCTTCAGATGGCCTCTTTCCTCAGGCCTGTAGGAGCTCCTATGTGCACAGAGCCCTCCCTGCCCACTCTTCCTGCCATCTCCCAGGTGGGAAGCGCCCATGGGCTTCTGTGAAGGTCTCTCCTACTTCCTTCCCAGGCAGACTGCCCTGAAATGCGAAGAGGGACGGGAGACTGGTCTCCTGGGCCCCTTCTTCCATGCTTAGGGGTCACCCTTACGAAGAACGGCGGTATTTGACAGACAAAACTGATAGCAACCAACTCTTCATTGGCTCTTCATTGCGAAAATAAAACAAAATAAAGCAAATGGAAATTACCAACGAAATAGACCACATAACGCCACTCAATCAACGTTGGGCCTGTCCCTAGGCCACGGGTTTCTCTCATCTTACACAAAGATGATAATAACGGGTTTCTTTCAGTGACAAGTTTGATCTTTAAAAACAAAAATACATTAGTAGATAGCTCAGTTCCCGTCCTTGCAATTGATTCATCAGCAATAATTACGGCTGTGTACAAAGATTCGGTCCATGATGAATACACAGTTGTCTTACATTAACAGACAACTGGAAACAGCCTGGAGGTCAGAAATACAGGACTGATTGATTAAAGCTTGGTGATGCAGCCCTTAAAATAATGCAGGAATATTTAATGACATGGTAGCATTCTCATTGGTGAACAACACTCACCAAACCGTGTTTGATCTCATTTTTGCAGAAGTGTGCGTGCACGTGTGTGTGTGTGTGTGTGTGTGTGTGTAAGGGAGAAAGAGAGAGAGAGAGGAGAGAGAAATAATGGAATCAGCAGTTCCCCAACATGTTAATCCCTGGGTGAGGTAATTATAGGGATTTAAACATTTTTATTCTTTTTGCTTTCCTGAATTTCCCTGCATTCTTTTCCTTGCCTGTGTAGTACTTTCGTACTAAGGGAGAAAAGATACTTTTTAAAAATTGGTTCAGTCGAGGATTTCTGGGAACCCGCATAGAGATTATCTCCCCGTTAGAGGATTTTGTTATTGTCTACCTTCGTCTTCCCCCCTAAAAGAACAAAATGAGAAAAGCTGGATGTTTTGGACATGCTATTAATGCGAAATCATATTAATATTCATCGCTGTAGTCCTAGAGCTGGTCGGAGGGGGCTGGAGGCATCTCTCTCAAGGAACGGGGGCTGGAAGAAGTGCAGTGATGCGCCCGAGATCACATGACCGCCTGAGGACAGAGCTGACCCCACAGGGGAGGACTCCTGACTCCCCCCGGGTTCTGGCCGTCCCACTAGGGCTCTGCTACAAACAGCCCAACTCAAGTTGTTTTGTTTTTTTTTTTTTCAATTTTTTAAAAAGCTCATTTGTTTATTTTGAGAGAGAGAGGGCAGGAGAGGGGCAGAGAGACAGAGAATTCCAAGCAGGCTCCGCACCGTCAGCACAGAGCCCAACGTGGGGCTTGAACCCACGAGCCCTGAGATCATGATCTGAGCTGAAACCAAGAGCCAGACGCCCAACCGACGGAGCCACCCAGGCGCCCCAGCATTAACTCCGGGTTTTGCCAGTGCTGAAGAGGACAGTGTGCTCTTTTCGTTGAGGCGCAGGGAAAACCTCACTTCTAGAGTCTAAAGAAAAATGAACAAGGTGCCCACGACCATTATTTTGCTTTATGTGGATTCACAGAGACGGAGAGTGATAACTAAAGACAATTTATCTACGCGTGAAACTAAGCATTTATCAGATAATTGAAAAAAAAAAAAAAAAGAGCTCAAATCCCTGCATTAGACAACACAGTATTCTTACCATTTGTGCAATGATTTGTTAATTAAATTGCTGCTAAAACAATATTTATTTTTCACCTTAAAATCAGCTGACTATCAATCTACAATCAATATAGTATTGCCTGGAGGCACCTCCTGCTTCAAATTTGCTTCACAAATCTGCTGCAGGTAATTTATACCCAGTCAATAAGACATGTTTCAAAAGCCACTTTTCGCTCCCAACAGGCAACCCTGGTCTAATTTACAATTGGATAAGAACTGGCAAACTATACACACGTGAGTTAAATGTAATTTGTAATAGGATTTTTTTTTTTTTTTAAGCAGTAGCGAAAGATTTGATTTCGTCTGTTCGGTATGCAAGTAATCATTGGCTATTTCTGGGACGATAACTGGAAAACATAAATTGCTTTTGTTTCCCCTTTCAGGCATAATTTTTTGCTGTTGTTATTTGGGTGGGGAGGGAGGGGCCTTCGGGGACCCCGAACACCGCAATCACGTTTCCAGCACATGTTTGCAGAATCCATGGGTAGTGGCTTGAGAGGCAATCATTTATTGTGTGGATTTATTTCTTTTAGAGGAACTCTTTATTCCAAGACACATCTCTCCCTTGTTCCCTTAATATTTTGGAGGAGGCCAGGGCAAGACAAGAGCTGTCAAATGTTGGCTGCACCTAAGACTTACAAATTAATCCCAGGGCTTGAAATCTCAGCAAAGGTTGAAATCTGCAATTAGCGTCAGAAACTGCAATTAACATATCAGGAAGGCGCGCGCAGGTTGGATGCATGCCCCCCCACAACCAGCCCCCCAACCGGCCCCCGGCACCCCCCCCCCCCAGAAAAATCCTCCAGGAAGAGTGTCTCTGCCCTCGCCCTGCCCGTGTGTGCGCCAGCTGCCAATTTGATTGGCTACGTAGTTTGGGCTGCACAATCCTCTCTTTTTCTTTTGGATTGATGTGTTTATTACTTTTTGTGACAGTGGCTCCCAAGGCAGATGTTCAATAAAGAAAAAAAAAAAAATCTGATACAGACCCAAGTCGAGGGAGACGCGGTGGAGATTTGCAGAAAATTGGGAAAGTTTATAAGCATGGCGCGGTTATTGGAGATTTTGCTCCCAGGGTTTGTAGCACTGGTGTTATTTACTCTTCCGCAGACGGAAGCCTTGCAGGGAATTATTGAAAGCTGGGATTCCTGAGTTTTAAATTGCCCTCGTTTTGCACACATCATGCCAGCCGCCCATCCGAGGGTGGGTGAGATTGAAGCTTTGAGGAATGGGAACTGTTCTGTCTCTGTCTCTGTCTCTCTTTTTTCTAGAATGAGAAGAGCCTACTTAGCTTCTTAATGAGGGGGTGGTGTTTATTTGGTGGCATCAGGGAGCAGGGTCAGGCTTGGACACACCTGAATTATGTAACATTTGTCTTCAGGGCCCTTTGGGGTCCCAACTCCACACCCCCACCCGCTTCGATGGCTGTGCCAGGCCCCAAGTCTCTGCTCTACTGGCTTGTCTCCTTCCTCGTCCTTCTGCACTCCTGCGCGTTCCCCCGTCCCCCCCCAAGAAGACTCCCCTGCTCTAGACATGTGCCGCTCTGCTGGGGACTGGGTGACAAATGCCAGCAAACTGACGTCGTCCCCAAACCCTCTATTGTTCTCTCCCAGCCCTGGTGTCACCAAAACACGTTGACTCCGGCACATTCTGGAGACAGAGCTTTCCGTCAGACTTTCCCTCAAATGGACCTTGAGGACCTTCGGGATTCCTGTCTACACAGCTGCTTCTCAAGTCCCCCCAAAGGCCACTTTTTATCAGGCTTACACCCCTCCACATCCCCTTCTGTGTCCTCCTGGAGCAGGTGAATCTCTCAATCTATAAAATGACTGCACCACGGGACACAGGTAGCTTGGTCAGGTGGTTACCTGCACTGGGAAATTATTAACCCCAAATAAATATTTGCAGAGAAGCTCCCTCGCTTGGCATGTCCCAAGCTCACCAAAGCTCTGAGGCGGCCCGAAGGAAGAAAGCTCCCTTCATTTGGCTATTGGTGCTTCCCAGACTTCTCTGACCATCTAACCACCACCCTCCATAGATTCATAGACTATGCTATGTGGCAGTCCTCAGGCCAGGATCTGGGAAAACAGTGCGTAAAAGAGAATGTAGTGTCCCTCCCTTCCCTTAAAGAACTCCTCCTTGCCCTCCCCCCCCCCAGTACTGCCTTATATGAACTTGGGGTTTCACAGAGCCCACTTTGAGCAATATTTCTTTAATTCAAAGGAGTGGCTTTAATGGTGGAATTTGGAGGCCCACGGTCTTTCAGTGCCCTTAAAATCATACCATTCAGAGAACGGCTTAGTTGGCTCGCATAAAGCCCTGTCCGTGAGAGTGAACGAAGCTTGCAATGGTAAGAGTTTAAAGCACTGGCCGATGGGGCGCCCGGGCGGCTTGGTCGGTCGAGCGTCCGACTCTTGGTTTTGGCTCAGGTCACGATCTCACGGCTCATGGGATCGAGTCCCGCGTCGGGCTCTGCACTGAGCGTGGAGGCTGCTTGGGATTCTCTCTCTTCCTGTCTCTCTCCGCCCCTCCCCTGCTCACGGTCTCTCTCAAAATAAATAAAATGAACTTTAAAAAAATGTAACGGACTGGCTGATGGATAAACGCCATTTAACGTTTATTGTAAAACGCCAGAACTGACCCTCCTCTGAGCCTTCTGGCCTAATGGGTTTGCCCGGGTGTCTCCCTTGCATCCTTCAGAAGGGGTAGGGTAGGGGTGGGGGTGGGAGAGGCAAGAGCTAGGGCTGGCAGGCCAGACAGTCATGTGATGATTACTGCTCACATGCTCTCCAAGGGGAGCTGGGACACGTAAGCCCAGCAGGATCAATCTGGCTAGCTTTGGGTATTTATCACAGGCTGGAAAGAGGCCTTGGAAATTTACAGCAGAAACTGATGGCTTTTCTCCTGAGAACACCGGATAATTCGAAACTTCAGTTTCAAGAAAGAGGTTGAAACACAGCAAACCATGGGGGCTACCCACGTTCCCACCATTCATAATTGGCCGATTAAACAGTTAATCCCGTTAACTTCTTTTTCTATCCGAAGGGGTTCTGTAGTTAGAGAAAAGTGATCCGAGAGAAGGGAATGTCTGAGGGCACATGCACATAAATGAGATATTTCACAGCTGGGAAGTACCAGGAATGAGGGTAACGTGACAGTCTAAAAGATGCTTCGCACATCATTGTGTCTCTTACTGTGGAGGTTTGATGCCTCTGGCATTGGCCAAGCCCCTTCTGCCCCACCGTTTGAGCAAAGACCCTCCTCGCCAGTGGAACCCTTGGCGTCTAGCTGGGAGGGCATCATGGGCTGAATTTTGGCTCCCCAAGTTCAAATGGTGAAGCCCTAAGTCCTCGTACTTCAGAACATCACTGTAGGAGGTAGGATCTTTAAAAGGGAAATTAAGGGAAAAGAAAGTCTTTAGACTGGACTCTAATCAGACCGGTGTCCTTCCGAAGGGGGAATTTAGAGACTAGACACGGGCACACACCTGGACAAAGACCACACGAGGACACAGCAAGCAGGTGGCCGTCTGCAAGCCAAGGAGAGAGGCCTCAGGAGAGACCAGACTTACCCACACCTTGATCTTGGACTTCCAGCCCGTGGAACGGTAAGCAAATACATTTCTGTGGCTTAGCTACCCCATCTGTGTCACTTTGTTATGACAGCCGGAGCAAGCTAACGCAGGAGGGGAGCCAGACTTGGGGGCAGAAAACAATTACAATTAAATTCCAAACTGTTGCAGAGAAAGTCAACGTACGGACAGTGAGGAAGGAGAGAAGGGGGAGGGGGCTTGAGCAGATATCCAGGAGGGAGGGCGGACTTTCGCTGACCATCCCCGAAAACCTCTGAGCGGCCCAGGCTCCCTACTGGCACCTGAGAGATGCCAGCCGAGGGAGAACCAGCCGGGCAGTGGGACAGAGGAGCGTGTGGGCGATGCAGTGTGTCTCCTGAGTGATGGCAGTGGGTCTATTCACTGCTTCTACTGCTTTATTTTTTCAGATGAAAAGTGAGGTTTTTTTTAACAAGTTTTTAAAAGTTTATTTTTATTTATTTTGAGAGAGAGATAGGAGAGCAAGTGAGGGGCGGTGGGCAGAGAGAGAGAGGTGGACACGGTATCCCAAGCAGGCTCCGCACTGTCAGCACGGAGCCCAGTGCGGGGCTCGAACTCACAAACTGTGACGTCATGACAGGAGCCAAAGTCGGACACTTACCTGGCACCCCAAAAAGTGAATGTTTGCACCTGCCCATAGCCTTAGCCAACAAACATATTCCGTTATTTCCAACCTGTGTGTTTGGCTACTTCGGGCTCAGAAATATTGGTGCTGGTTTCTGTGGAGAGGAAATGTTGGAAGGGAGATGGAGACTCTCAGGTGTTCGTTTCAAAAAAGTTTCCATTTTAAAAATCGAGGGATTGCCACGCAGTCGGAGAACCTAGAGATGGAATGGGTATTTGGTTGAGGCAAGGAAAAAAATCTTCTAAATAGTGCTGGGAAATGACGATTTTTTTTTTTTTTTTTAAACAAACCTCCCTTGGATGTCTGCATCATATAAATCTAATAAGACAGAGTAAAAAATATTGGATTTATTTTTACAAGTTAGCTATGACCTCCCGACCTTCTGAATGGATTCACTTCGCCCGGTTTCTCTTAAGGGCCTTAGGGTGATGACTAACTCATAAAAATAAATCCAATATTTTCCCCTTAGCCATGTCATAGCCAATGTAGGAATTCAGATGATGGGGCAAGGGAGGTGGGTTTTCATTTCTTTTGACCTCCCATTATGAGAGGAGCTGAACCCTCAGCCCTGGTGGGGCCTCCGGCTCGCCAGCACTCCCCGCAACCCGTGTACAAAGGAAGGAAAACAAGGCCCCGCGTTGGGGCCAAGCCCAGGGCAGGGCCTTGTAGAAATGTGGTGACCAGTCAAGGGGCATGGCCTACCTGGGGAGAGACACATGCTTCTGGGCCTGGGGTAATGGGCAACGGGGAGGTGGATTGGTAAAATGGCCCACTGTTCTCCAGTGAGAACAGAAGTCCCGCCCTTGGAGGAAGGTCTTCACAGGGGAAGGAATTTGGTCTCAGAGGAGTAGTCTCTTAGGCTAGAGTCCTTCGGAAGCCATTCATGGCGGGACCCTGATGCTGGTGGCGGGGAGGGACGGTCCCACGGGACTTCCCTGAGGAAGCCATGTTTGGGCTGAGAGAGGACAGAGAGGTCATGGGTGGGGGGAGGTGTGGAGAGAGAAGGGCCAGCACTCATGAGGCCGGCTGAATGGGGGGGGGGGGGGCTGTCTCTGTGTGAGTGCCACTGAGCCCGAGGACCCGGCTAGGCCGAGCCAGGATACCCGACCTGGGATAACAAACGTTTGCTGTTTCAAATGCTAGGCTTGGGGGTATGACAACACCCTTGTTCCTTGAACTGATGTGACGTAGAGGATCCCGTGTGCTCGGGCCCCGTCTTACTAGTGCCGCGTGACCTCCGATAACCCGGAGTGTTTGGCAAGGACAGGGTCTGACTCCTTCCCCTGAGCCCAACTTCGCAGGGCGGGCGGAGCCCAGATTCGCTCGCTGCCCTCATGCCTCTGATGCTTGGAATCATGCCCACGGCCCCCCTGTGCCCGCTTATTATTTTTTTTTGCCAACACCACTCTGGACTCAGGGAGCCCTGGAGGCGTATTTGCTACCTTGTGAAGGGAAGGAGTGTTTGTTTTCCTCCTTGGGACTGATTTGTCCCCATGCGCCACGGCCCTCCTCAGAGAACTGAGTCTGGTGTGCTCTCCTGGGCGAGACCGGTTGCCTTCTCCTCACTGTGCTCTTTCCTGGGTGTGGCAGCAGCTGTCTGTCTGCAAGAGGGCTCAGGGAAGCCGGCTTGGGGTGGGAGTGAGGTGACAGGAGGTGAAGCTGGGTCTGCCAGCACTCGATTGCAGCCTGAGGAAGTGTCAGCTGCACAAGCCATAGAGTGGGGGGGCCGCTGAGTTGGGGGGGTCTCTGGGGCCACCGCCAGTCTGGGCCCCGTCCGTGGGCAGAGGCCCCACCAGCCTGACTAGTAGGGAAGCAAGACCCGCCATCTTGTCGTTCCCAGGTAGCTCTCTGGAGTTCTCCTCATGGACCACGGCTCCGTTTAAAGTCTCCCCCCGACCCTTTACGGTGTAGGAGAGACACATAGTTTGCGGGGGAGGGTGTGGAAAGACTCCCCAGCACGGTCTTATGTGGGTAACGCCCCCACATAGCCCCTTCCCAGCCTCGGGGGAGCCCCTCCTGTGGTCCTGGGGAGTGAGTTACTTGGTATTCGCCCAGCCACACATCTTAGATGTTTCCTCCTTTGACCCTGTCCCGATGACACCTACTTTGGGGTCTTTTCATCCAACAGAAACCCCTTGGCCTCTGGGCCTTCCCTGCCTCCTCACCTGTTAGGCTGGATTTTTTTTTATTTTATTTTAAGGTCTATCCTTTTTTTAATTCTAAAAATGAACCACTTTTTTTTTTTTTTTTTTTTGCTTTGTTTCAGTAAATCTTGAGATAGTTCAGGAGTGTATAAACCACAAAAAAGGAAAAGTGATGCCTGTCCTAGAGTAGACGGTGAGAATCGCACATAATATCCATCCGGGGCAGAGAGGGATTAGGGTTTCCCGCAAGGCAGGGCTGCTGAGAGGGCAGCGTGGCCCAGCGGTGAGCATCACAGCCCTTGTGTCTGAGAGGCCTGTCGTCAAATCCCGGCCACCCGACTTCTCCAGCTGGGTGGCCTCGGGCAAGTTACAAACCCTCTGAGCTCCACTTGGAAGGTTTGGTGAGGACTAAATACAATCACGGAGGGGCACCTCGGTGGCTCAGTCTATTGAGCGTCGCGGACTTCGGCTCAGGTCACGAGCTCACGGTTCGTGAGTTCGAGCCCGGCGTCAGGCTCTCTGCTGTCAGTGAGGTGCCTGCTTCGGATCCTCTGTCCCCCTCTCTCTCTGTTCCTCCCCCACTTGTGCTCTCTCTCTCTCTCTCTCTCTCAAAGAAGAAGAAGAAGAAGAAGAAGAAGAAGAAGAAGAAGAAGAAGATTTAAATAGTCATGGAGGCAAGCCTTGGGAAACAGTGGAACCGGGTGAGCACTCTGAAAATATTAATATGTCCCAAACTGAACTCACGGTCCCCTTTGGTATGTCCACCTCTGCCAATGGTACTACCCACACCCCCCACACTCCCGAACGCCAAGCAGAGTCCTTGACACCTCTTCTTCTGCTCCCCAAGTCAGTCAGCAGCCAGCCACGCTGACTTCACTGTCTGCTCTGTCGGTTCTGCACGTGTCCCTTTAGACCCCTCTCCCTCCGGCCGCCCTGACGGGTGGTTGGTGGGAATGTTTAATGGGTTACTGTTTGGGAAGATGAAACAAATCTGGAACTAGAACGTGATGGTGGCCCAAGAATGCCACTGAATTATATACATACTTCAAAGTGGTTAAAATGGTAACGTTTACGTCTCTTGTATTTTACCATAGTAAAAAAAAATTACGTGGCCTTTGATCAATACCTCCTCATTTTCCGGTTCCTGGCAACCGCCATTGGCCTCTCTGAGTCTATGAGTTTCACTATTTAAAAAAAATTTTTTTTTAATGTTTATTTACTTTTGAGAGAGAGACAGACAGAGCATGAGTTGAGGAGGGGTAGAGAGAGAGAGGGAGACACAGGATCCGAAGCAGGCTCCAGGCTCTGTGCTGACAGCTCAGCGGAGCTCGAACTCACGAACCGTGAGATCATGACCTGAGCGGAAGTCGGATGCTTAACCGACTGAGCCACCCAGGCGCCCCCATAGATTATAACTTAATCTCAAGACACGCACACAAATGGTAACTTTGTAGAGGTGATAGCTTGATTTCTACGTCTACATCTTAAGATACATCTCTGGGGGCTCCTGGGTTAGCTCAGCTGGTCAAGCATCTGACTCTTGACTTCAGCTCAGGTCATGATCTTGCGGGTCATGGGTTCGGGCCCCACGTCGGGTTCTGCGCTGACAGCGTGGATCGAAGATAAATAAATATTCTTTCAAAAGGCACATCTCTACATCTTAAATATGTACACTTTTTATATTCAAAGACGTCTCGATTAAGTTGTTCAGGAAACAAGGTGTTATTTCCCTGAAATCCAAATCTCACTGGGCCTCCAGTATTTTATTGGGCCGCCCTGTTTCCAGCACACTATACTTCCTATGGCTGCCTTCAGAAGTTCTAGTGTCTTCTTCCTGGAAGTCCCTCTCCACCAAGGCAGCCTCTCTCCTCCTTCTGTTCCACACTGGCCTTCAGCCGCAGCCTGGATAGGATGAAGTATTGCCTGAGACTCTGCCCGGCCTCTTCCTCTTCTGTTCTTGCCTCTCGGTCCACGGTGACCATCTTGCCCAGTCTCCTGGGCTTTGCCTGCAGGGAGAACCCCAACGTTGCCGAGAACCTTCCGCGATACCTTTTGGACCAGTTAAGTGGCTCATCCGGGAGGTGGGGTGGCGGGATTTGAACTGCCAGGAGCCACAGGCTCTCCCTCAACATCCTTCCGTCCGCTTCTGCAGATCAGAGCTGGTTTCCCACTCTGTCCTCATCTTCAATACAACCAATATCCTCCAAGGCTCCGAGGTGAGCAGTTTGCCTTTGGGAGCGCAAATTAAAGTGACACCACCAGGGGCATTATTGGTCTTAGCAGAGTCAACATGGAGAGCATCCCCTATGTGATATTAAGAGTGACTAAGCAGAGGCACTGCCCTTCCAGCCAGGCCCGGGCTGAGTCCGGGAGGCTCCTCTGGGAGCTGGCAGGGAGAAGGAAGAGGGGAGGAGCTCTGAGCTGTCAGTCACCTGCCGGGACAGCTCACATCACGGCCCTGGGGGGCCGTGGGACAGAAGGTAAAGGTCAGAAACTCTCAGCAAATATTTGGAGGTCTGTTCCCACACTCGGTGGGTTTGGACATAAGGTAATCCTCTTCTGGAAGGGGCCCAGTAATCCCTGAGCAAATGCCTGGCCTAACTGGTAACTCCAGGGCTGAGCCAGCCCCTCCCCCAAGGGGATAGTCAGGAAGGGAGAAGGTGAGTGCCACACCCCAGGTCGAGGCTTGAATGGGAACACGCCTGTTGCTGAATGCGTTAGCGTGGGACCTGTGGCATTAGCCTGTACCATATTTTGTTATCTATAAAAACACGGGGCATGCATCATACACTGGGGTAGGAGCCGGGGATGGGGCTTCAGAGATGAAAGACGTGGTCCGTGTCAGGAACCCAGACTCCGATGGGAGAGTAGGTCTGCAGGCTCCCTGAGGACACACAGCATCTCTCATTTTGCTCCCTGTTGGATCCTCAGGAACTAATGCAATAAAGTGATTGAAGGAACGAATGAATGAATGAATGACTTCTAACACAGTGGGGCTTCTCACCCCAATCCCATGGGGCTTCTCACCTCATCCCATCCCAAAGACTCAGGATGACCTTCCGGAGAGAGACTTCGAAGTCAGAGAAAGCTGGACAGAGACGGCATGGAAGGGTAGACCCAGGCAGAAGGACCAGCATGTGCAAACACTTTGGGCTAGAGTCCCCGTCAGGATCCAGGTCTGGAAGGACCTTGCAGGCCATGGGGAGGAGCTTGAGTTCCTTCTTGAAGCTCCGGAAGGATTTTAAGTAACAAAGCAACAAACTCTGATTTGCCTTTTACTTCGTGTACGTGGAGGATGGGATCACTCTATTAATGTATATTAAAAACAACCCCCGGTGCATACCAGACATCACACTGAATCTAGACGAATACTGTCCAGCAGAAACATAATGTGGGCCACGTGATAATTTTCAATTTTCTAGTAGCCACATTTTAAAAAGTAAACAGAGGGGTGCCTGGGTGGCTCAGTCGGTTAAGCGTCCGACGTCGGCTCAGGTCACGATCTCACGGTCCGTGAGTTCGAGCCCCACACCGGGCTCTGTGCTGACAGCTCGGAGCCCGGAGCCTGCTTCGGATTCTGTGTCTCCCTCTCTCTCTGACCCTCCCCCGTTCATGCTCTGTCTCTGTCTCAAAAATAAATACACGTTGAAAAAAAAATTAAAAAGTAAACAGAAACAGGTGCTATACTTAATAATTTATTTAACCCAATATCACTGAAATATCCAGGTACATTTTACATTATTCCACTGTTGTTCTACGTCTTGGAAACCCAGTGTTTATTCTTATCTCAATTAGCACCTTCTCAATAGCCACCGCGGCCACCGTGGGCACAGGTGTAGACAGTGTGTAGGAGGCGATCATAGTCTCTGTCCTCCCAGAGCGTCGCACCTGGAGGAGGAGATCCACAATTCCATGAGCAAAGAAAATAGTACAAGGACAGTGACAGTGACGGTGAGGGGTGGAAGGGAGGATCCTGACACCCAGGGAGCATGGCAGAGGGACCTAAATCAGGGTAAATTAGGTGGAGTCCTTAAGGATGAATGGGGGTCAGTTAAGGGAGGGGGGAGGGGGGAGGGGTGGCCTTCAGCTATGGGCTCCTGGCTGGCGGCTACATTTGCTTAACTGTCCTAAGCCCCAGGACAGTGGCTTGAGGTGAGTCTGATGCTGGGTCTCTGGGCTTCCTTCTAAGAGCAATGGGAACCACCTGAGGGTCATAAGGAAGTAGAGGAGTGACCACGACCAGAGCATTTACAAATAGTCACTGTAGCGGATGGAGGGGCAGAGCCGAGAAGGACAGCCTGTTGCCTAGCGCAGTTGTTGTAGCAACCAGGGGTCCCCCTTGAGAGTACCCCCAAGCCTTGGTCTCTTCCTCCGGAAAATGGGTGCGCGATGGTGATGGGGTGAGGAAATAATAAACTGGCACATAGTAAGTGCTCCAATTAGTGGTAGTTACTGTACTTCCTTTCATGTATCATCTCGTGGCCGGCTTGCCTATAAGCCACTTTTTCGTATCCAGTCCACTCCGCCAAAATCCTACTGAAAACAGGACAGGTGTTTGGGTGGGGTCTCTGGCTGTTCCCTTACCTTGCAGATAAAGGCCAGCTAGCTGTTTTCCAGGCTGTCGATGTGAAAAGCACCCGATTTGTGAAGCACATCCTTCCTCTTCTCTCACCCCCTCCCTCCCCACCCCTGCTTCCCCCAGGTTTCTCTTCCAACTCATGCGGGTCCTTTGTATTAAAGATCACTACTCCATTGGTAAGGACCAGGTCCTCTGGCTCATTTTTTTTTTTTTTATCAGACCAGGAAGCAGGAAAAAAGGCACCAGATTGGAATCTCTTTGAGGACCAAGGCATACCAGACCCTTTCAAACCCTCTCACTGAGATTACCCAGCAAAGGAGGATAGACTTGGATTGCCCTTCACTCAGCCTCTCAGCGTCCGGGGTGTGATGAGAGCATGGGCTAGGCATTCTACTCCAGGGAAACATTTTCTTTTAAGTGTCTCCTGTTTCATCTTTAAAAATTAATAAATTTAAATTCTCATCCGTAATTTATCACTGTTCGTTTTAATATAATCATAAAATTTTACATTCTTTTCTAGCTGAGTTACATGATCTCTCTCTACCCCATTAGTTTTCCCAAGACTCTGAGATACATGCACCACCATATAACCCCGGGAGGTTTGGAGCGCCTCAGCTCGAGATCAAGTCGCACTCGATCCCCATAAACACCCGCCTGCATTCCTTGGGTACCATGTACCTCCCGGACGTTTGACAGATTCCTAAAGATGCAGGGTATGCTGAGCGGATGAAGGTGAACGGCCACGGAGCACAAACTTCTGGAATGAAGTAATCCCCCGGGGAATGCGAAGGTTCCCTGAATTCTCCACAGCTCCAGAGAGAAGATGGTTTTATTTTTCCAGCTTGTGGAATTTTGCTAACTGGAGCTTTGGTGGCTAGCGAAAAAAAAAAAAAATGTTTCCAACTTACTGGAGGGACCTATTATTGAAGGTGTTTGATGTAATTTCTGTTTGGCAACGGCTGGGCCTCACAGGTATTGAAATTGGAAGTGTTTTTTGCATTTTGCAAAGCCATCCATTATAGACACCCTCTATGTGAGCGGACATGGCCACGCAAACTGGCTGTCAGAGCCTCCCAAGAATGATGCCAGGAGAAATGTCAAAGACAATGTCCTATTCTTTGTCTCTTGAGAAAGAAGTCATCGCCAGGTTGCTCAGGCATGGATGGAGTTGACTCTTCTCTGACACATCACTCACATCACAGTGAAGCTTTCAGAGATTCGAAACAGGGATTACAGTTCCCTCGAAGAAAAACACTGTCTGCTTATTTTTTGCTCATATGAACAAGATGGCTTCGAATTTACATAATTAAAATTCTGTCTTTCAGATCGTAACAATGGGTAATTAACATTGTTACTTGTCAGCTGGGAGATACCTCGGGAGGAGGCTATCAGAGCCCAGGCGTTTTATTTTGGGCCGCATCTCATGGACAATCAGGGCTAATTGAATCACCCCCATCTCATCGGCAATGAATGAGAGAACACTGAACGTTGCTAGCCCGGCTCACGATCAACTCAGAAAGGCTGCTTGCTCAAACAAGCCTTGCGCGAGATCAGAACCTCAACCCCGCGTCGAAGACAGCAGCCTGACAGTCTAATTTAGAAGCGTTGCTTAAAATCTTAATCAGCGCGTTGAAATTAACAGAGGCGAGTTTCGACACCATGTTTGTTGTTTATGGTTATCATTTTTAATAAACGTTAAAATGTTTTTACAGGTGTGGAAAAAAGGCACAGCCTGTGGCCACCGCTCTCCTACGTTCGTACTCTCTACCAAGAGAGAGAGAAAAAACAAAACATGTGTCATCGTCAAGAATGAAGACGTAACATATTCATCAGAGCTTGCCTTGCTTTTATTTTGTGGTTCCCTGAAAGCTATCTGCAGCCCTAAGCCCGGGCCCGTCTTCCCTGCCCAAGTGATATCTTGATTGACACATCTCCAAATAAGCTTGCGAATAGCTTTCGTATTAGCCTCAGAATAATTCAGATGTCAAATTACGACACGCAGACTCCCTGACTCCTCTCGAGCCCCAGAATGATTTTTTTTTTTAAATATTTGGGAGAAAATATTAAATTTTATTTGGGTGGGGTCAAAGTTCATATCATTTGGTAATAAAGAGCCGCAGAGGGTGTTTGCACAGTGTGGGCCGCGTTGATTTTATTTTGTGCCACAGCTGCAGGTCAGGCTGACCCTTGGCCGGCAGTTTGGAGCGTGCAAGCCTGCAGACTCCCGGTACCTTTGCAGTTGGCCGTGGCTTTCCTCCGGACAGAAAAGGGAATGAGAAAAGAAGGAAGGGAAGGAGAAGCAATGCATTTCCCTCTCTGCACAGGGATCCTGGCTGATGTCATCTCTAAATATGCAGCTTTAATTGCTCCTCTCTGGAGCAACGAGGGAAGCGGAGATCTTAGTTACTTGTCTTCATCACAGATGAAACCAGCACAGCCGACCCAGCCCGGATTGTCGTCCCGCAGACCATACAGAAGCATTTCTGGCAAGCAGGAAGGCAAAGCAGTGCGTGCCGGGCTGATAATGACCACTTTTCATAATATTTGTTGGATGCTCTGTAACGTGTGGCTGAGAAAACTCTCATTATGACTGGCTGTTGACGCAGCTGTAAATATTTAACCAAGGACGCTACCTGCTTTGTGGAAAGACTTGCTAATTACACCTGCTTCTCTCTGTAATTACAGATTGTTGTAAAATTCCATGATAATGACACAACTGTGTCTTCCTCATGCAAGAGGTAAATTTATACCAAGTACGGCACCTGAATTTCCATAAGCAATTAGCCTACACATTTATATCCCTGTGTTTTCCTGTGATTTTATTGAAATGAAAGATAATGAATTAAATCCAATTACAGCAAGAAGACAGCTCGCAACTTGATGTTCATTTCGAACCGCAGTTGTACTTCATAAGCAGGGTGAAGAAGAGAACTATATTGCCGGCGCATACCTTTGAAGCATCCCAATAAATTCAGAGTATCAGCCTGGTAAGCACAGACCCTGATAAACAGCCCGCATCGGAGACTGGGGTTCTCTTGACAAAATGCTGCTCAGAAAAGGTGCACATTGCTAGTTTGAAGGAATGTGAGGTGCTGCTCTTGGCTTGTAGCCTGATTATTGATGGAACAAGTCTATAAAAAATAAGTTTTCCCAGATGCCGTAATAAAGCTCAAGACAGTAATCCGGAGTTCACAGGGTTTGTCGAGGAGCGCGAGAGACAGAGCCCTGGAATTCAGGAAATAGACAAATAATACCCTTATCTTATTACTTTAAAACATGGGCATTCCTATTTTTTTGGAAATCTTGCCTCACCAGGAGACTGAGAGAGACGTAGGGAGACACAACCCCTATCTAGGCTACAAAAAAAAAAACAAAAAAAAAAACAAGGTTACCTGCATTAATCAGGAGGATGTTCAAAGGTGCAGAGCCTGAGAAACAAAATGAATGGCATCATACAGACACTTTCAAAATGATTACGTCTCGACATCTTTATTTTTTTCTTTTTTTTTTTTCCCCTTCACTATCTTTTTTTCTCCACCCCTCTTCTCCCTCTGTATAAATGCAAACATCTCAAAATGTCACAAGCAGAGAAGTGACCCATCCTTTCACGGCACAGGGGACGATTATGCTCTGAGCTCTGCGTCATTTCAGACACAAATATAATTCCCGGGGTTATAGACTCTCCAGAACAGTTTTAAACCTGATGATGAATTCACTTATTTATTTAGTGGTCACGACTATTCCTATGAGCACTTTAGTAAATAGGAAGGTGATGGCGTAATTACAGCAGGCAGGGAGGGCATGATCAGTGACAGCCTGGTCGGCCGGGCCCCGGAGCTGATAGGTTGTCCTGCCCAGCCCAGCCAGGGAACTGTTCTCTTCGATTTCCTCTCCGTGGTGAGGCTGGAGTGTGCTTGCCTAATGGTCTGCTGTCGATACAGTAAAAATGCTAACCCGTCTTTACATCTAATCCATTCTGAGAGGGCTCTTTACATAAATGGCCTCTTCCATTTCTTCATTTTCAGAAAAGCCAATCAAGTAAGATTGAAACCACATAGGCCATTGGTACAGTGTTTTTGTGAGTGTGTGTGCGTGTGTGTGTGTGTTTTAAAAGGCACAATGATTAATTCTGAGACACAGCGTTTTGTGTTAAGTTGTCTTTGACTATTTTCTTCCTTGCCTTTTTTTTTTAAGGGCTCTGAAAATCAATGCTATGCTCCACTACCATCCATCTTTATATAGTAATAAATTAAGTGGGAGGTATTGATATTTTTGACTGAGCTTTTAAAATTTACATACTAATGACAATTATACCCTTGTGACTGTTGATTTCTGCTGGTGTTTACTGTTTGTGATTCGGGAAAGAGGCAGCTGAGTTTCGCCTGTTTGCTCTGATGTTCCTGAGTGTCTCAAAGCCCCGCTCCACGTCTCAGATGGAGATTGAGGTCAGCTGGAAACTGGGTCCCAAGGAGAGGAGAGCTCAGGAAAGCCTCGCCTTCCAGAAGTTCTGTAAAAACTCAACCAAGCGCAAGGTTGCAGGACCTCAGGCTTGGCAATAAATGCTGTGGAACTGAGTAGAGTTCTATCAAAATACCATACAATGGTGAGCAATGGCCCTCACCAATCAGCACTGGACAGGGATGTCCTGGGGGTCCTTTTGCCTTGCCAGATGTTAACCCCTTAGGCTCTGACTTATGGGAAGGGTGGAAGCTCTGGGGAAAGGCCAGGGCAATGAGCGACCAGGGGTTGAGGGTAATGGCTGTTTAGCAACTGGTCGAGAATATCTCGATACTTAATACTGATGCAGACTGGGTGCATTTTAGCTCTGGATGTGAACCCTCCTCCCCCCCCCCCCACATACACACCACCACGGCCACACGCATGGTTAGAAATCTTGAGGTCACAGAAGTATTGTATGCCCTTTCCATTCCTTAAGAAAAATTATAATAAATGAGAATTTTGAAACCCTGACATGGAGTGCCTTGCTTACCTGGTACTTACAAACTATTTCTGGTAAATTCTGGGTTTGGACAGAAATGTAGACAACCACTGCCTGTCCCCCCCCCCCCCCTCTTGCCTTCTCCCTCTTTCAAGATAGGCTAAGGGCATCTTCTCAGCATCTGGCGAGTGTTCGTTGTGAAACAGAGACAAAGGCCTAGTGGAGAGAGAATTAAAGGAGCAAGGTCAGGGCCACTGTATGATTTTATCTGATGAGGCCAAATCCCTCGGGCCAATCGGAGCACTACCCACAGGGAGAGAGGGCCAGGAAAAATACCAACAAACTGGCATAAAGGCCCCAACTTCATTTAAACAATTATGTCGGGCACCGGCAAGCTAACAAGTTTATTCGCAGAGATTAATTTGTCAGTAATATTGATTGTTGGAGGCCTGTTTCATTCTATTTAAGATTCCACGAGGCACAGAAAGCAGCCACTCGTGCGTGGTTTTTCCCTCTAGAATTTCCAGGATGTTGGGGAGGCAACTCCGGGAGATGCGAGCCGAGCAGCAAGTTCTGTCAAACTCGCTAGGCCAAGCCGATCCCCAGGGCAAGGTGGGTGGGTTTTGTTTACATTTCGCCGAGGCAGCAATAAATTGTTTGTTTACACACGGGGGTCCTTTTCTCCCCCCCCCCCTCCCCTCCTTTACTCGGGTCACCCAGCGGGCCAGGCGCCTAGCATGGAGAGGAGCCAGTGGAGCTTTCCAGATGCAACCCTGAAGTCATTATGCAGGATTATCCAAATATTAAGGCTGCTGAAAGTTCGCCTTCTCTGGTTTCCTGCTGCATGGAGATTGCTCTGTTACATCCAACTGTCCAGGAAGTGCCTTTGCAAGAGTGTCTGCAAAGAAAGGACAGAACACACGAGAGGTGTGGAGGAGAACTCACTTTCATCAGAGGATCGGCTTTCAGGCTGGTTTGGGAGCCCAGAGCATTATTGTATTACACGCTGCACTGAAATGCGCCTTGTTCCGCTTCCTTCTTCCCCCCTCGCCTTTCTTTCCTTTGAGTGTTTTCGAAAGAAAAGAGGTTTTTTGTTTTTTTTCCTTCCAAATTGCGCTGGGAGGCAAATTCTTGAACGGTGTAATAGAAAATGTTAGACAATATTCCTTACCGGAGCTATTGACATTTTGGATAGTTGTGACGCTTTGATTTTTCTCAAAACATATGGATCAAGCCTGGCTGCATTATTGGACAGGAAGTCCTGATGAAAGGCCTTCCTTTATCTTTCTTTGTATTTCCCCCCCTCTGTTTGTTCATGGCTTTCTCTCTGAATATAATCGTGGTTTTCTTAAGCTGTCCGGGGAGTCGTTATTGCCTTACTAAATATTTTATGGTTCACAGCACACCATACCTGCCAACTGCCTCTTATTTGCTGTCAAAAATAAAGGGTTCATCCTTCGGAGTGGGGAAGAAAAAGAGAGCCGGTTTATTCTATTGTCTTTATTTTAAAGTTTCTCCTATGCACCAAATGCGTGGAGACACTGGAAATCCAGGAGTGGTGCCTTTCATTTGCCGGGGACACGGCTGGCCATTTATTTATTTATTTGCGGCTTATTTATTTATTTGCCGCGCACTCTTTTCTATGATTCCCAGCCCTTGTTTCTTTGCAGTTTCCCGTCCTATTTGTTCAAAAGGGAAAAGTTCAAAGCGACTCTGTCAGCTGAGGGAGAAGCCTGCTGAATACTAACCCTCCAGCGCCCGCCTGCGCTGACCTTGAGAGAGGAGCAGTAAACGGTCCCATTGCAAACCCGCATGTGTGTTTTGTTAGACCAGGTCGGGAGGGGTCAGGGCTCACCTGAGGCCAGCCGAGCCGCCGACCTGCCCGAGCAGCGGGGTAATGCATTTTTAAAAGGGACATTCTCGACTCTGAATGGGCCTAATATGGTCTCTGTTTAAAACCCTGTCAGAATCCCAAGCACACACTCCATAAAATATAAATAAGTACTTACTGTTTGCAGATGTTGCTTGTTTTTCATAATGTTTGTATTTGAAGTCTCGGATCCTCACTTCCTGTCAGGTTCCCCCATGCCTCTCTCCTCCTGTTTCTGAAGGAACAAGGGAGAACTTCAGATCGCAATTTCTCAATGAAGACACTTTCTGCCAAGTCTGTCAGCGTCCCTGGTACAATTAGCATCCTCTCTCTCTCCCTCTTTCTCTCTGTCTGTCTGTCTCTCTCTCTCTCTCTCTCAACGCTGAGATTTATTGCTCGCCAATTTTACATGGGCCACGGAGAGCCACGTCTCTTGTGGGTGCCTTTGCAAGGGGCTCCAGGCTCAGGAAGGTGTGATTTTTTTTTTTTTTTTTTTTTTTTTTTTTTTGAGGCCCAGAAACGCGAGGCTGTTAAGTCAACCGGCCTGTAACTACACACTTGGATTAATTGGAGAGAATTAGGGAAAAGACTATGGGGAAACGCCATCATCGTTCCTGGGGAAATTCGGAGATGGGGCCTCATATGTCTTTGCCATGTTCATCCCGAGAGCGCCGGTGATAAATTCAGTGCAGGTGTCTGATTAATTTATATGTGCGTTTGGCCGCGTCTGCGCCGTCCGGCCCCTGAACCTGACCCCTCGATTTTTACCAGGGTCCTTCTCAGGCCTTTCCGGAGCTGCCCCGAGCTTACCCCTGCTCCCGACCCGCTCTGAAGGGCCCGGATGAGAGCCCGAGGGAGGTTCCATCTCTCTCTCTGTGCCCGTGGACCCCTTCTGGGCCTCCTGTCTCCCTTCTCGTTTCCTGCGTGCTGCCCCAGTGGGGGTGGTGGGTGACAGGTGGGACTGGCCGCATCTTTTTTGCATGACAAAGCCAGCTGGCCGTTTATTCCAGAGTCCCCGGTGGACAATGGGTGGAGAGGGCTGTGGAAGTCGCTTTTTGTTGCGTAGCCCTCCCACGATCCAGCTGAACATTTTAATAACCCACTCTCTGCACCACCACCCCCCCCCCACCATGAGAACTTGGAAAGCAACGTGTGAGCCCTCCCCGCAAAGCCACGGACTTGCAGAAATCAGCATTTAGGCATATGTTTATTTACTTTTTTTTTTCCCACCGTGTAGGGAGTCCTCTGGTTAAAGAGGCGAGCACAGCCCTTCCTCTCCAACCCCGTCCGTTCTTTGCGTACAAAGTAGTAGTGTAGAAGGGCCCCTCTGTGAGGTCCCCGCTCTGCCTTATTTCTCAGGTCCCCAGTTTTGAAGCCAGTGGTCCTCAGTGTCCTCAAGGACAGAGCCCAAATCCCTGTTAAGGATCAGAGACTCCCCTTCGCCCACTTGGCCTGGTGCTGTTCACCTGCAATTTGCTGTAGTGTCTAGTATTTTAAGGAAAGAAAAAAAGAAGGGAAGGAAGAGAAGAAGAGACACACACCAAGCCTTCCCTAGCCTCTCCGCGCTTTCGGGAGGATCCGATTATAAACACGTGCCCGGGACGGCGCGCGCCCCGGGGGCTTGAATCAGGTCAGTGGGGCTTCTTCATCTCTAAAGCACAGAACCCATAAATCAAGATGAAAATCCTTCAGCCCCAAAGCCTTACCAATTGATACAATTTGAAAATGGGCAGCGGAGAGGCTGGGGAGAAGGCTGACACGATGACTTTTATAATAGCACAACGTTTAAGGTTCTAGAAATAAAAGGAAGAGGAGGAAATCAGGCACGTTGGTCTCTGCCTGCAGGCTCTCTCAGCTCGCTGGAAGCTCCCGCAATTATTTCTGCTCCGGCTTTCCCCTCCTTTTTTTTTTTTTTTTTTTTCCAAGCAGTCTGTTTGAAATGAAGCAGAACCGGGCATGGCAAGCTTATCAGTGTCATTAGCTGACAGGGCGCCCCGCACACCTGCTTTTACTTGCTGCCACTCCAGGCTCTAATGCCACAGAGAATGTTGCTTGGGTCCTTATAATGTGTAAAGATTCATTTATTTCACCTTTTGAACCTGCCTGACCCCCTGGGCTCGTGTTGGGGAGGGGGAGGAGGGCTGGAGAAGGTTTTTTCCTGGCACTTAGAAGAAGCTGACAATTAGGGGTCTGGCCCTGGGGCTGTACTTCTGATAGAAGCTTAAGAGAGAGGTGGAAACTTAGCCGGGGAGGCGCTGGGAGCCGGGCAGGGCTTGGGCCACCGGACCAGGGACTGGGGGATGGTGTGGAACAGCATTCCCCTGGCAGCTGCGTCCCTGGGTCTGCCTTGGTGGCCCCCACCCCCTCCGTTTAGGGCTGCTATGACACATAGGCACCCTTTCCTTCGGAGACCCCGCCCCGCCTCACAGCACACCTATCAGAATGCCCCCGCCGCTCGCGTTCCCAATGATTGTCGAAAAGGGTTTTTCGACATCATTTTGCCTTTGAAATGATTTGGCTACGAGTACCTCATTTCGTTTGCGATGGTCGAGGTTTCTTGGCAATCGTGCGCTCCTAAGAATTCCTGCGAAGGGAGAAATATCTACCCTTCAAACTGTTTTTCAGCATAATGGAATTTTTATGAATACTAAACTTGGCCATTCATGAAGTTGCTATAATATTAACTTTTGCAGACATTTTAATTAAACCCCTATGAATTTTAATGTTATGGTTTTCTTTGCATATTTTGGAATATAAAAACATGTCCAACATGTTAATAGCTCCTGAAAAGGAAAGACTGGTAGCCCCAAACCTGATACCCTCGGTGTCTAATTACACTTCCCCAAGCCCCCGCCCCCCATACCCTGTTTTCTTCTTTTTTTTTTTTTTCTTGCTTTCCTTTGGTATGGGTTTGATTTATACATTTGTCCCTTTGGAAGTATTGGCGTAAGGTCTTAATTTTCTAGGAATAAAAAAGTAGTTCTTGTGGGTTGACATTCTTTTAGACTTTGATTCTGGTTCCTCCTATTTTGCATCTCCCGACTAGTATGAGACAGAGTCGGGTATATACAACCTCTGCCTGGAAACCTGGGGCTTCCTTCACTTCTGGATTTCTCCTTCTTTTCAAGAGGTTGGCTGTGTACGTCTGGTATTTCTGCCATATTAGTATTAAGATGAGCTCTTTCTTAGGAAACCCCAGGCCCAGGGAAGATCATCCCCCACCTTGCTCTCTTGAACCCAAGTTGAGTTTTCTAACCGAGGACATCACTGCTCTAGGTCCTGGGCTCTCTTGAAACTTGAAAGAGTCTGTGCTGGAAAAACATCTGCCTTCACATATAAAATAGACTCCTTGGGAATGCAAGCTGGTGCAGCCACTCTGGAAAACAGTATGGAGGGGCCTCAAAAAACTAAAAATAGAAATGCTCTCTGACCCAGCAATTGCACTGCTAGGCATTTATCCGCGGGATACAGGTGGGCTGTTTCGAAGGGACACATGCACCCCCAGGTTTATAGCAGCACTATCGACAATAGCCAAAGGATGGAAAGAGCCCAAATGTCCATCGACGGATGAATGGATAAAGAAGATGTGGTATCTATATACAATGGAGTATTACTCAGCAATCAAAAAGAATGAAATCTTGCCATTTGCAACTATGTGGATGGAACTGGAGGGTATTATGCCGAGTGAAATTAGTCAGAGAAAGACAAAAATCATACGACTTCACTCATATGAGGACTTGAAGAGACAAAACAGATCAACATAAGGGAAGGGAAACAAAAATAATATAAAAACAGGGAGGGGGACAAAACAGAAGAGACCCCTAAATATGGAGAACAAACTGAGGGTTACTGGAGGGGGTGTGGGAGGGGGGATGGCCTCAGTGGGGAAGGGGCACTAAGGAATCTACTCCTGAAATCATTGTTGCACTATATGCTAATTTGGATGTAAATTTTTTTAAATAAAAAATAAAATAAAATAAAATAAAAAGACTTCTTTGTTATTCCCTGGGTTAATGATTTCAGGGGTTTAGCATCTTTTGGGAGTGCATGACTTTCCAGTGGTTCTGTTTTCTACTCTTGGTGGCAAAGTAGTCCTGGGTTTGTGACAAAATTTATTTTATTTTTAAAAGCTGCAAATTCCAAGTGAAGCCATCCGTCAGTTGACTTCTGTCTGAATCCGTTTCCTGGTGGGAATTTGATTCTTGCAGACACCGCATAGTTCAAAGTTCATATGCTTGAATTCTAAAGATTCTTTGGGATGAAAACATCTTAGCCCCCAGTACTGGGAAGTGAGTATAGCATCATATAATCTGGGCATGTATATGACTGCATGGTGAATTAATACTTGTCAGACCTTGTTACTGTGAAATAGCTGTGGCAAGGTAATGACCATCATTCATTTTATTTTATTACTTTTTTTATTTGATTTCATTTAGGCTTTGGCAAAGGTGAGGGGACAGACTCGTATGTCCTGTTTATGTCTGATATCCAAAGCCCCTGGGGCAGGGGGAAGTGATGCTAGCGGAAATTATGTAAATTAAAGAGGAAATTTGCGAAGACACCTTGACAAACTCAGAAATGAAAATATCTTGCTTTAAACTGTTTGGTCATCCCGATTCTTGGCTCTCGCACTCACGATTAGTGGAGGAGGTCTGGAGAGGGCCTGGGGGAGGTATGACTCTCATCGTGAGTGGCTTTCTTATTTGCAGATGAAATGGTGGCTGAGAGTTAGCATTCAAAAGAAAAAAAAAGCTAAATCTGTCTTAGCTAATTTAGAAGAGGAAGCCAAATGAATGCTGAAACTTCTGGTTTTCTCAGCCTACAAATCCTCCCTAGGCCTATTAAAGTACTTTTAATTATGAAGGGAGCCCATCGTGGTGGGGGCATCCCCTGGGAAAGAGAGCATTCTAAGTGAAGGGAAACTCTAGCAGGCAGTTGATGCTGGACGGAAGGCAGCATGGTGTACTGGGAAGCAATATAAATTCAAATCCCACTTCTGACACTTCTTAGGTATGGGACTAACTTTAATACAGGCTGTTTTCTCTGATTACAAATCCAAAAATTTTTAAAAAGTACTCACCACAATTAGTGTAGTCACCACACATTACTACGGTGTTACTGACTAGATTCCCTACGTTGCACTTTTCATGGTAGTGACTTATTTATTTTATAACTGGAAGTTTGTACCTCTTAATCCCCTTTATCTGTTTCACCCATCCCACCACCTCCCCTCAGGAAACCACCAGTTTGTTCTCTGTATTGAAGATTCTGGTTGGGTTTTTGTGTTTGTTTGTCCATTTGTTTTGGTTTTTAGAGTCCACATATAAGGAAAATCATGTGGTATTTGTCTTTCTCTGTCTGACTTCTTTCACTTAGCGTAATGCCCTCTAGATCCATCCATGCTGTTACAAATGGCATTCTTTTTGATGGCTGAGTAATATTCCATTACACACACACACACACACACACACACACAGACACCATATCTTCTTTATCCATCCATCTACCAATGGACACTTGGGTTGCTTCTTTATCTTGGTCATTATAAATAATGCTGCAGTAACATAGGGATGCATGTATCTTTTTGAATTAGTGTTTTTCTTTGGGCAAATACCCAGCAGTGGAATTACTGAATGATAAGGTATTTCTATGTTTGATTTTTTTGTGGAATCTCCACACTGTTTTCCACAATGGCTGCACCAATTTACATCCCCACCAACGGCGTACGAGGGTTCCCTTTTCGTCACATTTATGCCAACGCTTGTTATTTCTTATCTTCAAGATACTAGCTATGCGCACAGTTTCTTATTCTTAATAGAAGCAAAAAGAAGAAACCAAAAACACATCCTCAACCTGATGCATTCAGAAAAAAACCTACTCTTCATTCTTTCATGGCTATCTTTCCAAATCATGTTTCACGTATAGACGTACATGCTTACAGTACAAAAATAAGATTGCACATGGCATTTTATAAACCCTCTTTTCTCTTCATGTTCAGTTCCAGACAGACATCGTTGTTAACCTTCTGTAATGACTGCACCACGTCCCATCGTACAGATATATTTTATTTACCCAAACCTCTATTGTTGAACATGTAGGCTGTTCCCAACTATTTATAATTATAAAATGGCTCTGAGAAGTCCTTGCAGCTAACTGTCCATCCGGGTTCAAGATTACAGTAGTTCCTTAAGGAAAAAATTTCTCAGAAGTCAGATTTTTGGATAAATGGGCATGCATATTTTTCTTTGAACAAACTTGAAGGTTGTTGGATGGGTACAGTTATGTATTTTCTAAAATTTGGGACTCTGGGCCATTATTTCTTCAAATCTCTATTCCTTTCTCACCCCCTTCTCCTTCTGGGACTGCCTTGATGCATAGATTAGCCTGTTTAATGGCCTCTCATAAGTCCCTTTGTCTCTTATTACTTTCCTTCGTTTGTTTTGCTCCTCAAACTTAATAATTTCAAAGGGCTCTTCTTCCAGTTTGCTGATTGTTTGTTCGAATCTGCTCTTACCCACTCTAGTGAATTTTTCAGTTCAGTTCTTCTATTTTTCAGCCTCAGAATTTCCTTTTGGTTCTTTTAAAATAATGTCAATCTCTTTGTTCATATGCTAATTTGGTTCATATATTGTTTTGCTGGTTTCTTTTCGTTCTCTGTGTTTTCTTTTAGCTGTTAGAGCATATTTAAGATTGGTGGTTTTTTTTTTTCATGTCAGATGGGTAACGCACCAAGGTCGTAACAAAGTTTGAGGGAGACCCACATCACACGACAGCATAAACACCCAATCGTCATGCTTATGAGCTACAAAGGGATGTTTAAGATAGTTATTTATTTTTATTTTCTCATTATTTTTTAATGTTTACTTATTTTTGAGAGAAAGAGAGAAAGAGAGCACGAGTGGAGGAGCAGCAGAGAGAGAGGGAGACACCGAATCCGAAGCAGGTTCCAGGCTCCGAGCTGTCCGCACGGAGCCCCACGTGGAACTCGAACTCACAAACTGTGAGATCGTGACCCCCGCCGAAGTCGGAGGCTTAACCAACTGAGCCCCCCAGGTGCCCCTTGAGATAGTTATTATTTTTTTTAATATTTTTTTTAACGTTTATTGATTTTTGAGACAGAGAGCACGAACAGGGGTGGGTCAGAGAGAGAGAGAGGGAGACACAGCATATGAAACAGGCTCCAGGCTCCGAGCTGTCAGCACAGAGCCCGACGCGGGGCTCGAACTCACAGAGTGCGAGATCGTGACCTGAGCCAAAGTCGGCCGCTTAACCGACTGAGCCACCCAGGCGCCCCGAGATAGTTATTTTAAGGTTTTGCCTGTAAGTCCAATGCCTGTGTATTCTCAGGGAAAATATTCTGTTCCTTTGCACGGGCCATGTTTTCCTGTTTCTTTGTAGGCTTTGGGATCTGTTGTTTAAAATGGGGCATTAAGGGGCGCCTGGGTGGCGCAGTCGGTTAAGCATCCGACTTCAGCCAGGTCACGATCTCGCGGTCCGTGAGTTCGAGCCCCGCGTCAGGCTCTGGGCTGATGGCTCGGAGCCTGGAGCCTGTTTCCCATTCTGTGTCTCCCTCTCTCTCTGCCCCTCCCCCGTTCATGCTCTGTTTCTGTCCCAAAAATAAATAAACGTTGAAAAAAAAAAAATTTAAAAAAATAAAATGGGGCATTAAAAAAATCAACCACGTCTCCCAGTCTTTGCAGACTGGAGGTTAAGACCTTCACCAATTAGCAGGGCATCTTCTGAACCTTGGGATGAGATTCATGAAGGTTTAGGTTCTTCTTGGGCCTTTTCTAGACATAGGTTTCCCCTGGGCCTGCGTACTGCTCCATTATTCGTGGCTGCTTTTAAGTGCCTTCATTTTCCTGAGTTTAACCCCTGTTTCTTCTCGGGCTTTCGCTGCTCTATTAGGTTCCCCAATCAGTGATCACTTGCCTCAGGAGTCCACAGGTCTATAGTCGCCTTGAATTTTCCTGAGCCATGACGACTGCCTCCTGCCTGAGATCCAGGCTGTGGTGCTTTTGGCCACGTGAGCTCCAGGTCAGATGCCACAGGAAGGGAGTGGGTAATTCGGCCACCGCGTCCCCCAAACTGTGCCACGTTGTGCCAGGGAGGGGCAAAGGAAGGACCAGTAAAAAGACCAACTGTCCCACCAACCGAACGCGACTTTTCCTTGGTTGGGCGTTTGCTTGGTTGCTGTAGATCTGTGGCTGATTTCCAGAGTGCCTATAATGTCATTTTAGCATGGAAGTGATTATTCAAGGGTTTGCTGGGAAGGTTTCACAATTTTTTAATCTTATTTAATTTTATTTTTATTTTAGAGAGAGAGAGAGCACGAGTAGGGGAGAGGGCAGAGGGAGAGAGCGAGAATGTTAAGCAGGCTCCATGCTCCCCGCTGAGCCGGTGGCAGGGCTCCATGCCACAATCCTGGGGTCGTGACCTGAGCCCAAGTCAACAGTCGGACACTTAACCCACGGAGCCACCCTGCAATTCTAAAGAAAATCTTGGGAAGCCCCTCCTCCCTCCTTCAGTCTGCAGCACCAAAGTGAGTCATTCCTGAAATTCTCCGGAAAGCTGCTGCAAACCTCCCGGCACCCTATGCACTTGGCTGCAACCGCCTCCAGAGAAAGAGGACTTCTTACCCTCCTTGCAAATGCCTTATCCGGGCTTCTCGCCGCCGTTCTAACCCCCTCCCCCACGAGGAAGGGGATTCTGGGAAATGTAGTCTCCGGCTTCTCTGGGCTGCACAGGAACCCTGGGAAGGAGATTGCGATGGTGGGTGCTGAGTCGGCAGCTGACAGCAAAGGCACAGCCGGAACCACTCTATACAGTCGCTGGCACTCATTCCTTGATGGAAACAGACGTGTAGAAGTAAAGGCACTGTTTGTAATCATACGTGGCCTGTTGGATCCCTCTCTCCAAACATCCCTGTCTTGATGGCCATCTGCACACCTTTGAATGCTATGTAATTATTTCCTTAATCCTTTCCACCCAAGGGATTACTCTTTTATTTAAATAGTGTCAGAGGAAATGATATGAATTCCACAATGGGAAAAGCAGGATCATTTGCAGTATATAAAAAATACCCGTTGAAGAAGCCAGGGGTGTCTGGCTGGCTCCGTGGGTGGGGCGCGGGACTCTTGACCTCCGGGTGGTGAGTTCGAGCCCCATGTTGGGGGTAGAGATTACTTTAAAAAAAAAAAAAAAAAGAAAGAAGTGGAAACAAAACCCTGTCGCTGTGTCTACCTCCACACCGCTCCCCTCACCCAATCACCACCCTCTTTGACCATGACCCGCCCCCGAATTCCCCTCTCAACTGAAGCCGGTCCTTTTTTGTCTAACTTATGTCCTTGGGATCCCTCCTCAGCTGAAAATGCTGCTGCCACTATTGACAATGACTAGAAACATCTGAGCCCCAGTCACTTTGGTCCATTTGGAGATGCTCCACTGGAGTCGCAAGAAGGAAAGTCGCTCCTGGCTAGAGCTGGAAGGCAATGCTTTCAGGTGAACCAGATGAAGAAAGTGGCTCCGTGCTGTCCTTAAAAGAAGAGGACACTGTCTTGCGTAGCACCTGCTCTAAACAGGTGTTGGGATCTTGGCAGGGAGAGATTCCATGAAGAAAATCCCAACCTGTCCGCGGGACTTTCCCCTCCAGATGAAACCATAGCTGTTACAGCATTTCAGGGTGGCAAGTGTGGCCACATCTTTGCAGTTGTCGGTCCGTGGGTGGGAAGGAAGGGTGTGGCATGGAATTTCCTCACCCTTCCACCTTCGCATACACTCCGGTGAGGTAATTCATCCAGCTGGCAGAGCTAGCAAGGGACAGAGCTGAGATGGGAACCTAGGCTTATCTAACCACCGCACGGGGTGGCCCCTTTGAGAGCTTCTGGAAACAGTGAGCGTTCCCCATAGGGTCAGCTCAACTGGAGGGAAGAATGCCAAAAGAGAGCATCTCTGCGGTTCTTTGACAAGCTTTAGGGCACCGGGCAAAGCGGAGCGACTATGACCTGAACTCCCCAGCTTCTGAAAGTGGGCTTCACAAACTGGTCTTGGGAGAGACCCTTTGCTTCCTCGTGGAAAGTTGAATGCCAAGCTTGAGGCAGCAACTTGTCTCGGAGAGTTCTGGCCAGGGAACCCTTGATTCCTAGGTCCCTCCTGTCTCTGCATTTGAAGTAGTCACTTCTCCTCAAGGGGAGAGAGGAGACCAAGGCCACAAATGGAGACAAGTGTGTGATATGTGAGTTACCTGGAAAAGAGGAGAAGGGACAGATGACTGAGCAAGTGCTTTGACCCTTTGGAATCCATCTTTGGGTGCCAAATGGAGTCTTTGACTCTTGAGCCCTTGACTGGCCTTCAGTGTCCTTCCCTCCCAGTGACAGTCGCTTGAGTCAGAGCTTTACATAATGAAAGTTACCAGCATTCATGGAGTAGCTACTATGTTCCGGGCACCCATAACTATTTCCTTGGCCAATAATGACAAGAGCCATAAGAGGATGAGACTTACACACTCCTTATCCATTAAGTTGGCTATTATTAAAAACCAAACGAGGGGCACCGGGGTGGCTCAATCGATTAAATGTCTGACTCTTGATTTCAGCTCAGGTCATGATCTCGCGGTTCATGATTTTGACCCCCGTGTCAGGCTCTGTGCTGACAGTGTGGAACCTGCTAGGGATCCTCTCTCTGCGTCTCTTTCTCTGCTCCTCTCTTGCTTGTACTCTGTCTCTCTCAGAATAAATAAATAAACTTAACAAAATAAAGACTAAGGTAAATTTATATGCACTAGCCTGGAAAACTAAAATGATTAGTATTCGCTTAAGTTAAAAAAAACCTCACAAGTTATAGACAAAAAGGTAGACTACAGTTCCATCTATGTTTTCAAAAGGCGTATGTGAGTATATGTAGGGAAAAGTTCAGCGTGAAATGTACAACACAACTAATAGGTGATGACTTCAGGGCAAGGTGATGGTAGAGGGAGGGAAGTTTAGAAGAGTGAAGGTTGTTATACACACACACACATTATGGATCATTTATTTTGTGTTAGTACATATTTTGTAGTTTTTAAAGTTTATTTATTTTTAGAGAGATAAAGACAGCATGAGTGAGGGAGAGGCAGAGAGAGAGAGAGAGAGAGGGAGAGAGAGAATTCCAAGCAGTCTCCATGCTGCCAATGCAGAGCTCGATGTGGGTCTTGAACTCACAAAACCACAAGACCATGACGTGAGCCCAGATTAAGAGCCGGGCCCTTAACCAGCTGAACCACCCAGGTGCCCCTGTGTGAATATTAAAAAAAAATTCTCTGAGAAACTAGAAGCTTTCCTACTCAGATTCAGCACAAGGCAAGGATGTCCCCCACTCATCCCTCCTTTTCAGCATTATAGTGGATATCATAGCTAATGCAATAAGACAAGAAAAGTAAATACAAGGGAAGAAAGAAAGAAAACTGTCTCTATTTGCAGATGACATGATTATCTATGTAGAAAATCTGAGGGGCACCTGGGTGGCTCAGAAGTGGTAGCACTTCAGACGTGCAGGGAAGTGAGGATGGTGAAGAGGTTCAGGGGGGCTTTATGGTAAGGAGCATTAGGATGCTGATAAGTAGAGTGGGAGAGGGGATTCCGGGAGGAGGATATGATGTTAACAGAGTGACAATACTGAGAATATTAATAGCACTTCCTCCACTCCAGGTACTGTTCTAAGTACCTGCCATGGGTTATTTCATTTTGTCCTCAAGACATCTCAGAGAGGCAGGTACTTTTAGTAACCTCATTTTATAGATGAGGAAAGAGAAGCCCAGAGAGGTTAAGAAACCTGTCACCCAGCCATTTTTAACAAACGAGGGGCACCATTTGTTAAACATGCAGCCTGCAGGGAGTGGATGCAACCATCCACATTTAGGGATCTTTAGGTCATAGAAGTTGGCAGGAACGTAGGGTGGTGAAAGGAAAGTGGTAGACACAAGATAGGAGAGGGTGTCAGCGCCCTAAATACAGAACGATAGGATGGGCACTGTTTCCATAAATGAATGAATCAGTTTACAATCTCTTCTGTTCCAAAAGGAACTTGGGAGAGGATAGCAAGTGGGAATCTTTGTAGGGCAGATAAGGAGGGGACTGGAGGCCAGTGGTGAGCTGGGGCAGGTTACAGGGTGGTGGTGCTCAGTGTGGTTGAATGTGAATATTAATTACTGGGCTAGCCAACCTCCAAGATGGCCCCCAGTGCTCCCCACCTCCTGACATTCATGCCCTTGAGTAGTCCCCTTGCATGCTGAATAGAAATGACTTGTGTAACCAATAGGATGATGTGCAAATGGTGGCGTGCTACCGCCAAGCTCAGGGCATACAAGACATTGTGGCTTTCACCTTACTGGAGTCACTTGCTCTGGAGACAGCGGCTGCCGTCTTATGAGGAAGCTCAAGCAGCTCAGTGCTCTCTGATGAAGAGGAACCGGGGTCTCCTGTCCACAGCCACACCCATGTACTGCCTGGGATTTGGAGTTTCCAACCCCAGTCAAGCCTTCTGATGACCACAGTCATGGCTGACTGTCCCGACTGTGACCTGATGAGGAACAAGTACCACTCTGAATCCCTACTCTCAAATTCCCGACCTAGAGAAACTGTGTGAGATGACAAATGTTTATTGTTTATTTAAGCCATGATGTTTTGGACTTAAAACTTAGCCTGAGGTTAATTATATATATATATATGTATGTGTGTGTGTATATATATATATACACAATAAATAGTGAATGTAATAGCCAAAATGACTCCTTCTGTGGCCCCGGTCTAGGCTTTGATGTTTCCTTCCAAAGGGAAGCACGTAATGGTAGGCTGAACGTTTAGCCTAAGGAACGCTTCGATTCAGCAAGGCGTAAAGGAAGCTGGCAGAATAATTCTCACATGTGGATACTGTGTTCTTCTTAACTGGGGACACTTCCCACAGTTGCACCTACTTGGCTGTCAATTGCCCCACGTGGCTGTGGTTGTGCCCTCTGGGTGAGGGGAAACACCAGGGGCCAGAAGAAGGCATCAACAGAGAAAGCCTACCACACACAGCTGGAGAGAGCCGGGGCAAAGGAAGGAAGCACCTTCCCTTTCCAGAACTGCGGACATGTTGCTCTCAGTCTTGCTTAGCCTACCAACATGGCCACCCTCCTCCCTGGCCTGTGAGCAACCTGGGGGTAAGGGCCGAGTCTCACTGTCTCTGTGGCCCCGCCCCATGCTTAGTTGTCATCTCTGGGCTACATGAACTTGCACTCTGCCAGGCCCTGGCGATGGACAATAAGGTTGTTTGTTTGTAGCTACTTGGCAGTTATAAGTAATGCTGCAAGGAATATGGAAAATGGCACATCCATAGGTTAAATTCCTAGTAGTGGGTATCTACATCGGATGCTCTGGCTCTGAATTTTCTAAATCTGGGACATCGCCCTATGGCAGGAGACCCAGGAGTTGTAAAGGGAGGGTGAGCAGGTAGTTCCGTTAGTTAGAGGCATGCCCTGAGGCAGGATGATGTAGGAGGAGCTTTCTGGAGTCCCTTTCCTATCCCGGACTCCCAAATTTGGGTCACACTGTAAGTAAACAAAGGCTATTGGGAGGGGGGGATGTGGCCAGAAAGAGGGGTCCATGCTACCTTGGCAAGCTTGTCGGCCACACTCTATTGCCCTTGGGTCTGTCTGTGTGTGTGCTTGTGTGTGTATGCACTCGTGCACCCCTGTGTGTGTGCGCGCGCCTATGTCGTGTGCGCGTGCATGGGTGTTTGTGTGCATGCCTGTGTGCACTGGTGTGTGCACATGTGGGTGCCTGTGTGCGTGTGGCTGCATGTGTGTGTGTGTCCTTCACATGCTGTGTGCCAGTTTAGAGCCCTCCCCCTAGCCCAGTTCTGGGCTTTCCCTCTGCAGTGCCCCTGCCTGCCTTGTGGTGTCACCAGAGTGCACCCCGCCCTGGTGGGAAGGCCCACGGATGATGCTGACAGAGAAGGAGGCCTTGAGTCAGGCAGGCTGGCCTTCCAGGGGCCTGGCGGAGGGCTCCCGAAGGGATCCTTAGATCTTTCTCGAGGGCAGCTAGTGAAGGCCTGGGTGGGCCCGGCTTCCTCTATCACCTGGAAAGGGCTGTGGGACGAGCACCCTGCGTCCATGCTGCTGTGCCTTGGAGGGTGCGAGAAGAAATTCAGGCTCAAGGTCATGAGCTGTTACCTCTTCTCCGTTGGACTGAGCTTGGAGAAGTCACTTGTTGTCAGGAGCGAATAAGGGGAGACAAAGTGGGCCGCGGGTCACAACGTTTCCGACACGGAGGCCAACTGCCTGAGCTTTTGGGGTATTGCATTTTCCCTTGCCCTCCCCCTCCCCCACCCATCTGTGTCACTCCGGCTTTCCAAATGTGCCTTCAGCCCCCAGCAGACGGCTCTCCGCCTTCCCGTCTGATTCTGGTTGCTGGTGGGCACATTGCTCTAGGAATGGGAACCAGACTTGGGCAACCACCGTGCCCAATGCCGTTTGCACAACCGGGAGCCTCTAATGCACACAGCATGGTCCCCAGGCGCCCCAGACGGGTGTGGTTAGCCCAGCCAGCCACAGGGGCATGTCGAGGAACGGCCGCCCCTCCCTAACCAGCAATTAAGCCCGGGCTGTGACAGCAACAAGGGAGCCGTGGGTGGGGTGGGTGGGGGCTTTCTTCCTGGGTGGTGCGTGGGCCTGGGGCTCTGGGGCAATCTGGGATAAGGCGCTGGGGGTGCCGCCATGGGAAGGGCTGGGGCCCGCGGAACTGTTTCCCGAAACAGTTTCTTCCCGAAACAATCCTAGGCAGGAGGTCCCGCGCCTCGCTCAGCCCTGTCGTGGTTGCCTGTGGGACGCAGTCCCTCCTGTAGACCTGCAGGTGAGCCCAGCCGCTGACCACAGATCAGGGAGCTTGAGGCCTCTGTGGGGCACGGGGAGGGCGAGGGAGCCGAAGGCCAGGCAGGGCCCATCTCTGTCCTCCGCACGGCCTCTGAGGCTTCTGTTTGGCTCCTGTGGGGGAAAGGGCATCGTGGGGGAGCCGTGAGGGTGTTTCCAGAACAGAGTGACGAGGAGGGGGAAGAAGAAGAAGAGGAGGAGGAGGAGGGAGGGCAAACGAAAAGGAGGAGGGGGGAGCTCGGGCAATGTGGGCTCAGTGGGGGAAAGCGTACCTCCACACAAGGCGGTGGCCTAATGTGAGGGACGCCTCGGTGGCTCATTTGGTTGAATGTCCGGCTCTTGGTGTCCACTCAGGTCATGATCTCGAGGCTCCTCGGATCGAACCCGCATTGGGCTCTGGGCTGGCAGCACGGAGCCTGCTTGGGATTCTCTGTCTCCCTCTCTCTCTGTGCCTCCCCCTTGTGCATTCTCTCTCTCTCTCTCTCTCAAAATAAATAAATAAACAAATAAAATTTAAAACTATGTGAAAACTCTTTTTTTTTTTTTTTTTTTTTTCAAGGTGCCCATAGTTGGGTCCCCAGAGCTGCTCCTCCCGTGGGCTGAGATCCGTCTTTGGCCCAAAGTGGCTCAGGGACCCCGGGGGAGGCCGGAGCCCTGGTGGCGGCAGCCCGGGGAGGGGGGCAGTGGCGGGGAGCCTGAATGAGAAGCCTGGCCTGCCCTCTGGAGGGACCCCCCCCCCCGCCCCAGGGGAAGAAGGGGATGAAAGCCGGCGGGGCCCGTGGCAGGTGTGGGGTAGACATTGGCAGCGAGGACGTCCCAGGGGCTTGCCGTCCACGTTTGTTTCTGTGCATCCGCCCCGTGTGCCCGGCCTCCCCACCCACCCAGGCCGTGCCCAGAGATGGGAGACGACCCATCTGGCAGCCGGCCCCAGAGGCCCTTTTGTGCTCTTCGGCTGGAAAGGTCTCTCGTGCCGCTCAGAGAAGGGGATTTGTTCCTTTAAGTGATAATGAATATCAGAAAGGTCATATTTACATGAGGAGCTGGGTGGGGGTCGTGTGCGCCAACAGGGAAAGAAACCGACAAAAAGGAATGACATCCAGCTCTTCTGCGAGAGGTGCCCAGAAGGTGGGGGGGGGGGGGAAGCCAGGGAGGCTGAGGAAGGATGAGAGGCAGAAATGAAGAGTGTTGAGAAGGGGGAGAAGGAGAGAAGATGGGGGGGATGGAGAGAGGGCACAAGGAGGGGACAGGGGGCACAGAGATGCAGAAGAAGGAGACCCGACACCTGCCCGCACACGGCGGCTGGGTCACCCTAGTTTCAGAGCTGGTCACGGGCAGGGACGGGGGCCGCTGGCAATCGCAGGGGCCGAACCATCCTCCTCCCCCGGGGTCCTTCCTTAAATTCCACACGTGACCAAAGTGAAGGGTGAGTCAGATCACAGCACTGCTGTGGTCACAGCTACTGGATGGCTCCCCCACGGACCTCAGGAGCGACTCCTTTTTGCGCCCCCCCCCCCCGCCCTGGCCCATGTGCCCTGCCTACCCTCTGCCCTTGCATTTCCCCGCCAAGCCCCGCCTCTTCCCCAAAGCCTCACCTGATTCCTGAAAGCTCCATGTCCGCACCCCTGGCCTGCCCCGAAGCCGGACTTCCCAGGCCGCGGCATAACCGCGTGCTGCCGAGTCGGGTCCCCACAGGGCTCTGTGCTCCCTGAGCGGGGAATCCTGCCTTGGCCACCATTGCACGTGCGCGACATACTCACATCAGGGGCATATGTGTCGAATCGTGTGGCACGTTCTAGTCTCTTCTAGTAGAGTCCCCAGGAAAGGGTCTTCCTCCTTATTCTCCTGTGTGGGGGCTTTGCGATCTCTTGGGGCAAAGGCCTGATGAAGGGGCACATCTAGTTTCTGTTGGAGACTCCATGGGGGGAGGGGGTAGGCCAGTTAAGCCTCAGTATCCCTCTAGCTGCATTCTGATGGGAAAAACATCCACAGGAGAGGTCCCCTGTATCTTGGTCCCCCAAAAGAACCCCCCTACACACACACACCTTTTCTCCTGCTGGCATCACTCATGACACTGGGCAGGATGGAAGGACAGGAAGCTGCCCCAGGGATAAGCCTCTGGGTGGAACGTTTACAGAAAGCCCCGCCCCCCAACCAGGGCTGAACCAGAGCCCCGCCCCCTGCCCCCCTTCTGGGCTTGATGTGCTACTTCATGTCCACACAGTTGGATGCCTCCTGAGGTCACTGACAAGGAAAGGTTAGAGTCAGCGATTTGGGGACATAGCTTGCAGCTGGTCCCCTGGCTGGGGAGTCCATCCACCAGGGCACCAGTGGGGGTGTGATGGATAGCAGGGGAAACCCAGTGTCCATCCACACAAGAAGGTGGGAGATTATCAGTGCAGGAAGAGCCATGAGTGTGTGTGTGTGAGAGAGAGAGAGAGACAGAGAGAGAGAGAAAGAAATGGGGACCTGGGGTTGGCAGTAGAGGGATATATGGGGGCCAGGGGCCTTATCATTTTCCAGACAGAAGAGGGGAGTTATTTTTATTTTTACAAATAATGTTATCATGTTTTTTTGTTTTCGAGAATATAAAATCTAAGAACTGTTCTTGTGGGTATCCTTTTCCAGAAATGGTATCATCCGGGAGTCATTTGACCCTGTCGAAAGTCGAAAGGAATTTAGTAGCAGGAGAGAGGGGAACCCGCTGCCACTCTGGGCTTGCCCGGCGAGTGGGCCCTTTGGGGGACACTTCTGCAGGACAGCGCGGGGGCCGAAGGCCCAGCGAGGCACGGCAGGGTGATAGAGGGGCGAGGGAGGTTTGAGTGTCATGTAAGTGACCATGTTTCTTTCTTCTTTCCATCAGAAGGCAGTCAGGGAAGGAACGGCGTTTACATGTGCTCCTGTGAGCCGTTCCCTCTGCCTGTAAGAATTCATTCTCTGAATTGTGAAATACGTCCTGTGGGATACAGTGATTAAGGAGACTGACTGCTTATTATATTTTACAATAACTTTCGAAAATTATAAAAACGGGGGCACCTGGGGGGCTCAGTCGGTTAGGTGCCCACCTCTTGATTTTGAATCAGGTCATGATCTCACGGTTCCCGAGATCAAGCCCCACGTTGGGCTCTGCTTGGGATTCTCTCCCTCCTCTCTCTCCGTTCCTCCCCTGCTCACGCTCTCTCACTCAAAATAAATAAATAAGCATTAAAAAAGTATAAGTGTGTAGTCATAGAGTGTATATAAATAGGATATAATCTACGAAAAAACATCTGCTTTACTGTTACATGTTATAATTAATGTCATAATGAAATGCTAATACCCACTCTCATTAACTGACTTCTCCCATGATCCAGGCTTGACGTGTTTCATTTGACTTATTTTTCACAACAGCCTTTTACGTGGATGGTTCACGTTTCCATTTTTAGATGCAGGAAAACTGAGGCTCCTAGAAATTAAGTGGCCAGCATTGAGGCTGGAACACAGGACCAGTCTTTGGCTCTAAAGCCCACAGTCTGAGCCTTGCATTTATAATGTGTCAAGGGAACTCAGGGTGCAAACAGCAGGCTCCCCTGGACGGTGCTGGAATTTCCCAGGGTTGGGGCTTCGGACGGCATGGGCCCCGGGAAAGGACAGAGTGCATAACAGGGAAGCCCGATTCCACGTGAGATGCCCCACGATTAGTTCCTGCTTTTTTTGATTTAATTCTTCCCCTAATGTGTGTTCATCATGTAACTCGGGAAAGATTGGTATTCAGTCAGGGAAGAGGCATCAAAGGCGGTAATTAAACTGTCTCCACTGACGCGCTCAGTCTCTGAGAACAGACCTGTTTGATTCCGCAAAGGAAATCATTGGTATTTTAACGGGAGGCAGGAAACTTTTGATTAGCAAGTGATAGATAAACAGATCGATGCCTTTTCTGGCGACGTTTTCAGCTCCATTATTGTCACTGGAAAAGAGAAGGGGGTTGGGGAGGGGCGGGGGGGGGGTAAGATGAGAGGAGATGGCGGTGAGTCCTTGGGGGCTTGCATCAGTGGGGTGCTGGGGAAGGGGTGGAGCTGGGGCCCCAGGACGAGGAGGCTGCCCCCGCCTCGGGGCCCCAGGAGCTTTGTCTCCCCCTGGGGATGGCAGGCGAAGGCCCCACCCCTCCCTCCCAGCGACAGGGCGTTGTGATGCCAGCCGGGCCTGATGAGATTCCCCTGGCAGCCGGCCTTCCCCCCAGGCCCTGCAGCCCCTGCGCTTTATTGCCGCTCTCTCAAGGTCAGAGGGAGTTAAGACCAGAGATTATACTGTGTCAGTTGTGCCTTTTTGAAATATGACTCGGTGTAAGCTCTTTCCACACCAGAGGAGAGATGCCAACATCGCACTTCAATCTCTAGCTCGCAATGGGCTTATTGGGATTTTAGCAGGGCTCTGGTGAGATAAGACTGTTTCTTCTCTCAGGGTGCCCTTTCACAAACTTTGGTTAAGCGAGGCCCTAACTTCGCGAGGGCAGGCTTCCAGATGGATCCAGCGCCCCGGCAGACGAAGCAGGGCCGCCCAGCGCCACTGGCCCTGGTGCCCACCCCGGACGGAAACGCGGGCTCCGTGGCGGCCACCTTGGCGCCTCCACCCACGTGCCTTCCAGCTGGGATTTGGGTATTAGCTACTCCGGGGCTCAAATCACAGCTCCTCTTCCTCACCCTCAGTCTTCTCATCTGTAAAATGGAGACAGCATGACATCCATCTCTCAAGGTTCTCCTGAGACTGAGGGATAATGTAGGAAAAGCAACCTGGCCCTTAGTAGGTGCTCAATAAAAATGGAAAAGCCATTCTGCTTTCCCTGACTTTGGGCTCTTGTGTTCTAAGATACCCGGTGGAGGATGGCCGAAGAGTAAAGGGCGGCCGGAAAACTCCAAGATATCATCTGGGACATACACAGCTGTGAATTTGCCAACCCCTTCCTTCCCCAGGCTCATTAGAGACGTTGGCCACCGGTGCCATGGCCCCCGATGATCTTGGATCTTTGTGGTTCACTCCCTAAATGTGAGACAAGCCTGCTGTGTGGGTACCAAGATCCCAGGCCTTGGTGCCCTTCTTCAGCCCCGTGGTTCCTTGAGTTTTCCTCCACCCCATCTCCTCTTGCCTTTCTTCCTCCTCCTTGTCATTTTCCCCCAATTTCCACCCCCCACCCCCCCACCGACGGTCCCCTTCTGCCTCTGAGGATCTGCGGGGCATCGCCATCTATCCCATGGGCTTTGTGCTGACAGTTCTCCATCAGGTCCTGGCTCTGGGAGCCGTGAGTGTGGGCGAGTGCCTTGGTTGAGCACCGTGGCTGGGCCTCGGGTTCCTCATCTGCAAAGTCCATCGCCTGGTGTGGCTGTGAAGATGTGAGAAGAGATCAGGGGTGCAAAACACTCAGCCACTGCTCGGTCCAAGGTGAGGACTCCATAAACGTAGCCCCAGCAGCGGATGTTCCTCCTGACCACCCCCCACCCCCACCCTGCCCCCCTTCTGGGTCAGCGCTTAGAGAGATGCTTTCTTTTCTAACCACCTGACGGAGCATATGTAGATTCCGAGCATCTCTGGAGAAATAACCTCTCCTGAGCCTGAGCTTCACCGACCCTCGCAGCGGCCATTTGGTGTTTTCTTTGTCGTCGCTCCCATCCATTTCCGGTAAGACCTCCGGGTTTACTTCCGGTGAATGACCGCTGGCCACTGGGGTTGCTCTTGGCCTATCTGTCAATCAAGGTGCTCGGGCAATGGGTGGGGCAGTGACTCAATTTCAGCCAATGAGAGTCTCCTATTGTTTGATACCGCCCCTCTCTCCTGGCCAATGGGTGGGCATGTGTCCGGGACTCAGCCATTCACGTTTACTCTCTCACGACGTACAATGGCCGGAGCTGGATTCCAGTCTTAGGGGACTTTGTACAGGCCCCTGCCCCTCCAGGTCCCTCTTCCCTGCCCTTTTGAGCCCAGTTCTTTGTCTTTTCCTTTGATTCTGAGAGCCACCCGACACCTTTCCAGACAGTTCCCCTCCGTGTTTACACCAGCCAGGGTTGGCCTCTGTTGCTTGTCACTGAAGAACCCTGACAGGTCTAAGCTGTCTCCCTCGGGTATTAAAGGAGCCAGGTGGAACCAAGAGCGAACATCCTTCAGTTATCCATGACAGAAGAAGGCAGGACAGCCCGCCATCCCCAGTCTCCCCCTTCCTGCGGAGCCGGAGTGATCCAGCATGAGCAGGGGTGAAGAAACACGGTACGAGCAGCGTCAGCCTGACCTCCCTGACCCCGGGGGCGCTCTTCGAAGAGGGGTCCTTGGCTTTGCCCTCTTACGGAATCCCCTCATTCTCTGCGGCCCAATCCATTACTCAGACTTTGGTGCTCAAATCCATCTCAGCTGTCTTCCTGCCTGTGCGTGCACCCCCACCCTGTCTTCTGCCCCGGTAGCCCTTTCTCAAGACTTGCTGAATGTAGCCATCAGTCCCTCCTTGCAGGAGCTACCCCTGCTTTGGGGAAGGGGGGGCTACCATGGCCAAGGGGACTCACTTTGATTCTCCTCCCCACATGTCCTTAGGGGCAAGTGAAGGGTGTGTGTTTGCCCGTGTGTGGTGGGGGGACCCCTCCCTCCCAGCTTCCACAGGGGCTCGCGCCATCAGCCTTAAACTCCTCCTCCCTTGGGTCGGTGAAGATCCTCAAGGTGCCCAGGCCCTACCCTGGGTCATCGGCTCTAGTCCTGACCCTGGCCCAGAGTGAAGCTGGGGGCTGAGAGGAGCCCATCTCCATTCTGATTGCCCACTGACCCCTGATTCATTATCTGCTTGGAATCAAACATTCCTGACCAGCCGGCTCTGGTGGGCACACACCCATGAGATCAGTCAGGCTTGCCCAGGCAATGCCGTGTTCCTCTCAGAGGGAGGCTCCTGGTGCTAGTCATTGATTTCTGGGCCGTGAAGAGCCCAGTGCCTCCAAACTGCGATGCTGAATAACCCATTGTCTTTTTTGGTCCAGCTGGGCTGGTGGTATTTCTCCCCACTTCTTTGGGGAGTACTCTAGAATATAGAATATAGAGAGAAATGGAATACATTCCATTTCTAGAATATAGCTCTGGCTAATGCTAGAGCTCCCCATGACAAAGAAGGAGAAGGCATGATTCTCATCTCCAGCTGGTGGGAAAAACTGAACGCCTCTAACCTACTCAGAATTTCTAATTCCTGTATCTTCCCTCTGTTTTGAAGGTTTCTTTCTTTCTTTCTTTCTTTCTTTCTTTCTTTCTTTCTTTCTTTCTTTCTTCTTTCTTTCTTCACACAAATCACCAAACCCAAGTCAAAGTAGCGAGAAAGGAGCTATTATGGCTTGGAATGTCTTCAGGCACAGCTATATCCAGGGGCTTAAACAATGTCATCGGGACTCTGTCTCTCAGCCTCTCTCAGCTCTGCTCTCCTTTCTTTGGCTTCGTTGTCATGGCAGCCAGAAATAAGTTCTGTACCCTCAGAAATAAGTTCACTGAGGAGAATGTCTCGCCTCTGATTATGTTCATGATAAGCCTGGAATTGACTCTCTTTTGCTCTGCTTTGCCTAGATTTGGACATGCGCCCGTCCCTGAACCAGCTATAGCATCTAGAAAGATGTGATGCTCAGATTGGTCAGAGCGAGTCACATGATCAGAGTTAGTTAGCCCCATGGACAGAATGTGTGATGCATGGTTCCTGGAAGCAATACCGGACGCTGTTTCCAGAAGAACAGGATGTTGGCCACGTGCCTCACCGCCCGAGCCTCGACACGGGGCGGAGGAGGCTCCTGGCTCTTTCGGACACGATTAGAGCAGGAACCTCATTTGGCTCCGGAGGGGGCAGGCAGAGCCCCGACGACAGGAACCAGTAGCTGTGGCTGTGTTCTTTTCCTTCTCCCACCTGACCGAGCCTTGCAAGCAGGTGATACAGGATCTGGAAAGGAACCAGAGCGGAGATGTAGGATTCGGGGGGGGGGGGTACCTTTTCCAGCTCCATGGGCAAGGGCTCCCCTGGGCTGGGCACCCAGCCGATGCCCACAACCTGACAGTCTTGGCTTCCTGGCCAAGCAGTGTGACACTTTCCCTAGTGTCCAGAGGAGTGGCCATTGGTCAAAGAGCACTCAGGGGGTGCTCGGCAGGGGGTCGGGAGCCCCTGCCATCTGGTGGGAAGAGCCAAGCACTTAGCACCTGGTTACAGCCATGTGCTTGGAAGTCAGACCAGTCCTGGGTTCAAGTCCCGACTCTGCCACTCTGGGCTCAGCATTCTCACGTGAAATGGGGTATGGTGGCCGTAATAACAATGGGCAACACTCACGGAACATGTTTCATGCCTGTTGCACAGACTGAGTTGTGCACCCACCGCCCCCCACCCCCCGCCCCAGTTTATATGTTGAAACTCTAACCCCCGGTATGACTGTGTTTCCAGATCCGGAGGGAAGGACACAGTGAGAGGCGATTGCAAGCCAGCAAGAAAAGGCTCCACCCAGAACCGAATCAGCCGGTGCCTTGATCTTGGACTTCTAGCCTCCAGACTCAGAAATAAACTTCTGCTGTTTAAGCCACTGGGTCTGTGTATGTTATTACGGCAGCCTGACCAGACTAATACACTTGGTTTTGTTTTAAATATTCTTTGTATATATCATCTTATTGGAGCTTCACGGCAACTGTATGACGTAAGGTGCTGCTATTTGTATTTTACAGATCGGTTGCAGGCATATGAGGCTCAGAGAGGTTAAGCCACTTGCCCAAGGTCACACAGCTAGTCAGTGGCAGAGCAGGGATTTGAAACCCGGTAGCCTGGTTCCAGAATCCAAGCTTTAACCGCTAACGCACCTACTTGACTGGCTTGGTGTGCAGAATTAGTGAGGTACTCTATGCCAATGGCCCATCCTGGGGCCCGGCACCTGGGAATTGACTGAGATCCCTTTCTTTCCCTGCCAACCCGTGACCTCACGGGCGGGGTTGGCCATCGGGCTGCACAGCCACGTGAGCAGATCAGTTGCATCGCAGGGTTTCCATGGCAGGTGCGGCCGAGAAGGCCCCAGGCAGCCCTGTTGTGGCCCCAGTTCCCAACAGCACACATCAAAGACCTGCTACTGGAGGCTACTGTTTGCCCATTTCACCCATCACCAAGCAACACGGTGCTGGGGGGAGGCTGAGTAAGCACATGGGAAATGGAAATGGCTTTTGGAAACAAAGAGCCAACTAGGGAAAGGTGTTTGTCTATTGGGCCTGGTGATTTGTAGGTGCCTGGCGGCAGGGGAGGGGGTGGGGTAGTGGGCAGTGGGAACTTATCACCAGGGTCCGAGGCCGATGACCGCCCTACCCGCTCGCAGCGGCTTCAGGTCCGGAGTGTCCCCATGTCGATGGCAACTCTGTCAGCGGCAATGGGCAGCAGGGGCGAGGTTAGTGATGCGAGAGTGGAGCGTCTCGGGGACGAAGGCAGAGCCGGGGGGGGGGGTGGTGCAGAGCTGACGGCTCAGTGAAGGCAGGGCTGGGAGGCACCCACGGGGGTCCCGATGGACAATTCCAGCTCATGCCGCGGAGCCAATCTGCAAAGCACTCAGGGTACAGAAGCTCCAAAGGGACAGTCCATTTCTGAGACCATCTTCCATGACCTAGGGAGGACCCGGGCTGGAAAGAGACGCCCTCAAAGGCACCCACCCTCCTTTCCCAAGGTGACCCTGGCCTGGAACGGACGCTCTGTCTCATTCTACCCGTGATGGAGGGTGGTTATTAACAAAAGTGGGACTCACTGTTGATTACCTTCCCCACCCCATTAATTTTCATTTCCCCTGGATCCCTCAAGGCGGGCTGCGGCCGAGGCAGTGGGACCCGTGTGCGTGCCGGGAACGCGCCAAGGTGCTCACTCCTGGTTTCTGAGTTAGAATGTCCTACCCCTCTGCCAGTGGGCTTTTTGCTCAGTGTCCCGGCTGCACATCCGTGCTTACCAGTTAACTCTTCTCTTTCCTCCGTATAACACAGAGTGCGCTGCTCCGGCCCCCGTGCCGGGAACGTTGGGAAACCATCCGGAGACCGGGGAACCCGTCTCATACCTGGCCAGTGGCCACCGCCAGCAGAGAGAGCTCAACCGGATGAAACCAGTGTGGCCCCCAGTCCGAACAGCAGCTCGCTTCTCCTGGGCCATCAGCTAAGTTCAAGTGACCAACTGGGTGTCCCCTGGTACCTTTCTTGAAGGTTTGCCCATGGAAGTAGTTACTGGTACTCACACGGCATCAGAACAACCTGGAACCGTGTTTGCTAACTACAGATGTCTGGGCCCTGTCTCCAGAGACTTAGTTTCAATTATTCAGGCGTGTGGCCCAGATAATTCTAATATACACCAGGGTTGAGAACCACTGATCCGTGGCCTCCTCCCCTTAACACGGGTGAATGCATGACTTATGGACCTCCCCCAATCTCCCCACCAATCTGTATTTTAATACTGCGTGTGGTCAGCACAAAGGAATGAATCCCTAATGGTGAAGTGTAGGGAAAGTGGAAGCGGGGTTTGGGGAAGAATGGCGATGGTATGCTTTCTCGAGAGGTATAAATTCCTCTGCAACTCATAAGGCAAGTCCTCATTGCCATAATCCGCACTGTTGCCTGTCTTTAGAGGGAGCGCCCTGCTCGGGATTAAACTCGTGTTCCCCTTTGCTTCATTAGGAAGAGTTCCCAGGTACAGGGACAGACAGCGTCCTTGGATTCCGCGAGAGTAGCCTCTCCAGAAAGATTGGGGATGGATACCTAGGCCGACTGCCCTGAGAAAAGAAGCAACCAGCCAGAGTTGGGGTGTTGATATGGGGAAGGGGGTGGTGGTCCTGAATCTATGGGTGTCGATAAGGGAGATAGCCCAGCTCGGAGCTCATGGGTGACATTCCAGTGGTGGCAAAGCCGGGTGCTCGGAGCGCTGGCCTGGGGGCTCCTTTGAGGTTGTGTGGCCCCATCGGAGCCCGGACGTCACATGCTAGGCTCAGGCTGTGGTGCCTCCCCTGTCCAGCCTCCCCTGTGTGTCTCCCCCTGGTCCAGCTTTGAGTCCTTTATTTTTGAGCCGTCCTCTTCGGTACGCGGTGGCTGTTGGTTTGGCCCCTCTTTCCTCAGGTTGCTGAGGGTTCTTCTCTCCATCTGTGATCGGTGTGATTGATCGCATGTCGTCTCCTGGGCCTGGAAGGGTCAGCAGTAGGCAGCTCGGGGGCTCTAGAGCCCCTCTAGATCAGAGGCGATGCCTGGGCTGATGAGGCTCCAGAGAACGTACTTGTTTCTGTCTCCTTCCAGGCAGCTGGGTCCTCTTATGACCCTGCAGTCCGGCTCCCCTCCACGTGGGGACTGTTCTCGGTTCCTCAGCTACCCCAGCTCTTTTCCCCTCGCGGTCTCCTCACGTTGAGTCCCTTCATCGGAAACACTTTCCCCTTGGCTCTTGTCATGGCCGAAACTCTTTCACTCCCTTCTTGTCCTTTCTTTGACGTCACCCCCTTAGAGGGGCCTCCTTGAGAGCTCTGGGTAAGTATATTCCCCCTCCGGAACCGACCCTCACTTTGTCTCTGCGCCCCACGCAATCCCTTCACGACGCACAGCCCATCTGTAATGACATGTTAATCTGTTCCCTCGTCGCCTCTCTGTTCCCCCCCCTTGACTGTACACTCTCCAAGGGCAGAAACCAAATCTGTTACATTCCCCTTTGGATCCCTAGTACCTAGCACCAAGCCCCTGGATAGGCCCTCAGGAGATAATTGTTGAATAAATGGATGAGTGGTTGAAACCACAAGGAACAATTCAAAGATTAAAATGCTACTATGCTAACATCTGATCCAATCGCCACTTTCCTTGGCATTTACCCAAATGAGTTGAAAAACTATATCCACACAAAAATCTGCACACGGATGCTTACGGTACCTTTACAAATACTTAGTTTTGTGCTTTGTAGGACAGAGTTATTTGAAGAAATGTTACAATGTCTAAAAGCTCTATAAAGTCTTAATCTCCACTCATGCCATGCAGTGGTTGGTTTGATATAATGCATAATAAAAAGCTTTTAAAACCCCAAACGCACCAAGTGCTACATAGTTTGATCACTAAGTCATCAGTCCTCAAGGAAAAGGTCACAGAAGAGCTTTACCTCAACCAAGAACAAAACTTGGAGGCAACCAAGAGGCCCTTCGGTAGGTGAGTGGATAAATAAACTGTGGTCCATTCACACAATGGAATATTATTTAGCACCAAAAAAAAAAAAAGAGCGATCAAACCATTAAAGGACATGGAGGGACCTAAAATACCTATTGCCAAATGAAAGAAGCCAATCTGAAAAGGCTCCATACTGTATGGGTCCAACTACATGGCATTCTGGAAAAGACAAAACTATGGAGACAGGAAAAAGATCAGTGGTTGCCAGGGTTTAGGGAGGGGGGACGCTAGGCAGAACACAGAGGATCTTGAGGACAGTGAAAATGAAAATGGTCTGTGTGATACTATAACGATGGATAGACGTCTTATGCATTTGTCCAAACCCATAGAACGTCCAACGGTAAGAGTGAATCCTGATGGAAACCATGGACTTTGAGTGATAATGATGTGTCAATGAAGCTCCATCAATGGTAACAATGGACCACGCTGGTTGGGGGTGTTGATAGTGGGGAAGGCTGTGCATGTGTGGGTGGAGGGGGCATATGGGAAATATCCTTTCTTTCGTCTCAAAGTTGCCGGGAACCTAAAAATGCTCTAAAAAAAAAAAAAAGTCTCCTTTTTTCTTTTAATAAAGCAGATTACCAAGGAAAAAAGCTATAATGCTAAAAAAAAAAAAATGATGAATTCATAGCTGTAGGGAAGTGGGGAAAGAGCTCATTTGTATGGGGGATCAGATAAGACAAACCCATGCTAACAGAAGAGAATAACAGAATTCTTGTGTGTGCGTGTGTGTGTGTGTGTGTGTGTGTGTTTTCCTTTCTACTGGGCAGTATACTACGTCAGGCATTTTCCAAACATCATCAAAATTAACCTCGTTTACGTATTAGATTAGAGACCTTAAGTATAAGATTAGAGATTAACCTCTCCGCTTTAGAGAGGCTTAAGCCACTTGACCAAGGTCACGAAGCTAGTAAGTGGTAGGGCCACGATTGGACCTCCGCTTGTTCTCTGACTCCAGAGTCCCTGCTCTGAACTGTTATGCAATGGAGACATCAAGTCTGGATTAAAGGGAGCTGGAGAAATGGCTCTTCTCCCTGGAAGCTGTTTTTAGTTGTTGTGTTGACTGGTGACCAAAAATGCTGACTGCGTAGGACAGTCCCCTTGAGAGACCCTGAGGGATGCCAGGAAAGCTCCGGGCTGGTGCAGATGGATAAGAGGGGATGGAAGGAGCCAGGACGGGGGGAGGAGAGGGCCCGTGGAATACTCTGTGTAGGGTCTCGGGATCTTGGGGGCCAGGCCTCCTTAAATGGACGGACACTTAGGTGGTGCAAGTGATATGGGAGGCCTCCTGGGTCTTCTTCAGTTGGGCCTCCAAAGAGCATAGGGGTTGAGCCAACAGAAGGAGATGGAAGGAGTCAGGGCCAGGAAACAGCAGAAGGAAAGGCCTGGCCTCAACAAGGCCAGCATCTCTGATCAGGCAGTTTCACGGGGGAGGGGTTCATAATTTTGCAGATGGCGAAACTGATAATCAAATCGGTGGAACTAGGGCTGAGGGCAGAAGGGTATCTAGCCACCACGCTTCCTTTCTGGAAGGAAAGGTTTCATTCCTTCCTTCCCCAGATATTTCCTGGGCACCTACTGTGTGCCAGGCACTGCTTGAGATGCCACGGTTGGAGCACTGACCAGTCTCTGCTCCCATGGAGCCAACATTCTGGGGTGAAAGAGGGATGCACAAATGAGATCATGCTGTATCATATCGTATCATATATATTATATTATGCCATGCCATGTGAAGATACAAGGGAGGCACAAAGAGCGGGCCAGGCAGACGCCGCCGCCTGAGCAAAGGCCCTGGGGTAGGAATAAGTTTTGTGTGTTCAAGGAACAAAAAGAAGGCCGCGGGCTCTGGAGCAGAGCGGTTGAGTGGGAGAGGTGTGCGGGAGTCACGCCCGCAGAGCCTTGTCACTCCAAATGCAAGGGGAAGACACGGCGGGTTTTAAACATGGGTATCAAGACGTAAGGTATACTTTTTCAAGGGCCCCTTTGGTTGTGCTGTGGCACACGGATTAGGGTGGCACAAAGGAAAGAGGGATGGACTGGGGGCCTCTCGGGAGGATTCTCAGCAGCCCGGGCTCAAGGTGAGGGGGGCTTGGGGGAGGGGGCAGCCTGCACAAGGAGGGAAGTGGGCACGTCCGGATGAGCTTTAGCAGCGGAGTTCTAGGCTTCTTCCCCACTAGGAGGCTCTCATCAAGAGGAGCATTTCTAAGAGGGTCCCCTGGGGTAACTGCCTCCCTCACACCCACACACACACCCCCCCCCACCCCCCCCACCCCCGGCACAGGCCCACAGCTCCAGAACCGCCTTTGTTTTCAATCTGCTCTGGTGTTTGTGATTAAATTGATCTGCATGTAATTGATGTTGCTTCTCGCCAACCTGCAGAGCGACCGTATCAATGGGGCCGCATTGTTTTTCTGCAACAAAATCTCCTCCCTTCCCCTTACCAGAGGAAGGGATGGGGGGGGGAGGGGGAGGGGTGCAACCAGTAAGGAAAACAAAAATCTTGGCCCCTATAATCCTTCTGATTCCTAAAGAGTGTCAGCCAGGGTTTCAAGACAACACATGTTCCCAGAAAACAGCCCTGGCTTGGAGACAGGCAATATCCCATTCAAATCCCAAACAGATAAATCACCGCTTCTCACCAGCTCTAGTTAGTCATGTCAGAAATTAGAAGAGCTTGCATATTCACTGTGGTTGGATTCTGTCACATTGGAAATGCTTATGATAATCGAGATGCAGCCTAAATGCGAAGTTGCGGTGTGTGTAAATAACCAATTATAAGGGTTTTTAAAGGAGAAGCTTGTTTGCTTCTGAGAGACAGATTCTCCCCAGTGGAACTCACTTTTGCCTTTGCACGATATGGATGTAATTTCAAGTATCCCTGGGTGTTCTCCTTGTGCTATTTATTTAAGGTATTTATACAAGAATAAACTCTATCGAGATGAAGCAGGGTAGATTGAGAGAGGCTCTCGAAGCCAGAGTGATATTGATTACAATTGCAGAGGATTGTGGTGTCGGGTCACCTTCCCGCCATTGATTGTTGATTGCTCTATAACACCCTCTTCTCCAGCGCCCCCCCCTCCCCTCCCCTCTGCCAATCACAGACACATTAATTGTGGGGACAAATTTAATCACTGCTCCCTTGCAGTACCGTTGTGATTCCCGGCCATTTTTCACACGCAGTAAAACTGCGGTCCGGCTGCGGAAAGGGAAATCTGAGGGAAGCAGGCCGCTGCGGAAAGGCACAATGCATTTCCATCATTTAATGAGGAGAGCGGGAAGGCTAGTTAATACTCTCTGATTAAGCCAGGGCTCTGTCTGAGTGTTGGGCTGGGCAGAAGAATGCAGGATCGACTCTTTCAACTGCTAGGAAAATTCTCCCGTCTTTGTCAATAATGAGGGGCCCTCCACCCTCAGGGGTGGGGGTGGATGGCAGAAAAAACAGGCATGCAGATTAGCTACCTGCCTGCTTAACCAGGACTAATCACAGAAGGGCCAGGCCAGCAATTACCAACTATGGTTGGTGTTAATTTCATTCTCTCTGTAGCCTGTCTTGAAACAAACAAACAAAAAGCCCCAAAAACAAAAAAACAGACTGAACAGTTTTGGACCGCAAAGATTTTCGTCTTGCCAATACAGATAGTTAAGTGAATCCTGAACTAATTTTGCAGAGTAGGGTCTGAATCCTTACCAGTTCAGGTTTTCTTAACGTCATGGCAACAGCATCAACGTCACTCTGCCAGCTGTCATTCATTCATCCATTCATTCATGTTATAAGTACTTTGGTGCTAAGTGCTGGGAATACAGGGGTGAACTCAACTTGCCTTCGTGGAGTTTATATCCTAGAAAGAGCAGTGCATTAAAAAAAATTTATTATTGTCGTAAGAACACAACGTGAGTTCTATCTTCTCAACAATTAAAAAAATTTTTTTAATGTTTATTTATTTTTGAGAGAGAGAGAGAGACAGAGACAGAGCACGAGCAGGGGAATGGCAGAGAGAGGGAGGGAGACACAGAATCCGAAACAGGCTCCAGGCTCCGAGCTGTCAGCACAAAACCCAGCGCGGACCTCGAACCCACGAACTGTGAGATCATGACCCGAGCCAAAGTCGGATGAGCCACCCAGGTGCCCCTCAACAATTTTTAAAAGTGCAAGATGTAATTGCGGGCTGTGGGTGCAATGCTGGACAGCTCTCTAAAGCTTATTCGTCTTACTTAACTGAAACTTTATGCCTACTGATTAATAACGCTTCATTTCTTCCTCCCTCCAGCCCCTGGTAACCACCATTCCAGTCCTTGATTTTATGACTTTGGCTATTTTAAATGCCCTTCGTAAGTGGAATCATGCAGTACTTGTCTTTCTGTATCTGGCTTACTTTGCTAGCACAACATCCTCGATGTCCATCCATGTTTTTGCACATGGCGGGACTTCCTTCTTTCCTAAGGCTTCGTGGTATCCCACTGTGTGCATATACCACATTTTCTTTGTCCCTTCGTCTGTCTCCGGGCATTTACGTTGTTTCTACATCTTAGCTGCTGTGAATAGTGCTGTAGTGGGCATACGGGAGTATACGAATGGTCAATAGGTATATGAAAACAAGGTTGTCGCTAATTATCAGGGAAATGCAAGCAAAAACCAGGATGCGATGTTACCTCCCCCATGTCAGGATGGCTTTGCCAAGAAAAACTAAACCAAACAATCCCAAGAGACAAGTGCTGGCGAGGATATAGAGAAAGCAGAATCTGTGAGCCCCGTTGGTGGGAATGCAACAGAGTGCAGCTACCGCGGAAAACACTACAGCAGTACCCCCCCCCCCCCCCGAAAGTAGAACTCCCGTGGGATCCAGCAATCCCTCTTCTGGGAATAGATCCAGAAAAACGTTGAAACCAGAATCTCCGAGAGACGTTAGCCGGTGCGCGCGCGCGCTCCGTGTCGGAGCTTTACAACGCACGTCAGATTTACCTAGAGGGGGTCGTGAAAACGTCAGCTGCCAGGCTCTGTCCCCCTCCAGAGCTTCTGATGCAACAGGTCTAGGGTCGGGCTCCGGAGCTGGCATTTCTCACCGGAGCCCAGGGACTGCTGCTACGGGTCCCCACTTTGAGAACCACTCTGCACCCGTTGAGAGCAGTGGGGGTCAAGTCTGGTCACCCTGTAAAAGCCACCTTTTGGAAGCTTTTCAAATATCCCAGTGCCCGGGGGCCCGGGGAGGGGGTGGGGGCTGGGGGAGGCGGGTGGAGGTGCCCACTGCCAGCGATTCTGATTTAACTGGTCCGAGCTAGGGTCTTTGCTTTCTGCAAAGAGCGCCCCAGGTGACCGGGCGCCGTTGAGTTGGAAACCACTTTGCTTAATGTGAATGTGAAGAGTAGAGGCTAAGAGTCTGATGGATATCCTCGGGCCCTCGGCTCCAGCCCTAGCCCCGGCACACGGCTCCGTCCTCCTGCCCTCAGTGTCCTCATCTGCGACGTGCATTGTCACGAGGAGCAAGGGAAGTAACAGCGATGCCTGGTGTGTTGCAAGCCCTCGGTACGTGCCGGTCCTTCGCCTTGCTTTTAACTGGGGCACTCAGTGGGTCTCTGCCAATTTTCACTTAATTACGGATTACGTTTCCAGTTAAACACCTTGCCTGTGAAGACACCACAGAGGCTCACCCTGTTTGCCTCCCTCCGATTTGCCATTTGCCCTGGTGCCTTCCAGAGGAATCCCTGCCGTCTTCCTTGTTCGTTCAAACACCAATAATAAGGTCCTCATGCTTCTCCAGCAGCCCCAACTTCTTAGCGAAAGGGTCTTGTTTGCAGCTGTGGAAACATTCCACATCCAGGGTAACTAAGCAGAACACCCCGCCCTGGGACGTGTCTAATACACGTGCTGGAGATGCGGTGCCAGGAAAGCAAATGGTACCCGAGAATAATTCCTCAAATGAGCCCCAGGCACGTAGTGAAAGCTGTCGGAAGCCAGAGGACCCATTAAAAAAATTGTTGATTGACGGTCAAGTTTGTCCCTCTTTCCATTGCTTTCTCATGACCTCCCGTGGTGTGTGCTGTGCGAATTTTTTTTTTTTTTCTTAAAGACTCATTCACTTCAGGGTGGGGGGTGGGGAGAAGACGGAGGGGCCAAAACAAGAAGTTGGGGCGAGAGACTAGGGGTGTGTGCACGAGGGCGAAAGGCACAGAGAGAGGGTCCTGGGCACGTCTGGAAAGGTTTGAGATGCCGAGGCCAGGAATCCGGAATCGTTTCGGGGTAGGGAAAAGCAGGAAAGTGGTTACAGGGTCTGTTGCCCAGAAGCGCTCAGAAAACAGCCCAACTTGCCTTTTACAACTCAGGTTGTCTGGGGAGACGTGGCCTCCTCCTTGTGGGTCATCCACAGATGGAGACTGGGTAGCTGGCTGGTCGAGAATGCCAGCTCTGGGATCAGGAACAAGCCCGGGGGTGCCAGTCCTCACCGCCAACTCTTGCCAGGTTGTGTGACCTTGGATAAGTGCTTTGCCTAGTTGATTTTGATTTTTCATCTGTAAAATGGGTATAAATGTAGTCTGGTGGCCAGAGCACAGGGGTGTCACAAGGATTGAACATGAGATCAGGTCTGTGAAGTATTTAGGGTGCCTGGGGCATGGTACCCTCTGCTTTTCATCCTCCAACAACTGTTTATTTAGTAAGCCTGACTTTGTGCCCGGCCCCACTCAAGGAGCAGGTACACAGGTGTGAATAAGGCAGGCAATGCCCTTGCTCTCAAAAAACGTATATCCTATTACAGACAGGCTGAATAAACAAGGGTAGTGGGAGAAGCAGCACTAAATGCTTTGCTGAAAATTAAAATAAGGTGCCTCTTGTTGCTACTAAAATAGGGGTCTCTTTTCCACTGGGGGGGCAAGACAAGGTCTCTATGAGAGGGGGACGTTTACGCGCACATCTGTATGATGAAGGGGCGGCCATGCAAATATCTGGAGCAACGGCATTCTGGGCAGGGGGACCAGCATGTGCAAAGGCCCTGCGGCCGGAGTGCCGAGAGGGAGAGACACAGAAGGGAGGCCGGGGTGGCTGCCGCAGAATGGACTAGGCAGAATGGTGCAAGGAGAGAAATGGTGCAAAGAGGCAGGAACCACATTGTGGAGGGCCTCGTGGGCTCTGGGAAGGATTCGGGTGTTCTCCTGAGTGCGGTAGGAAGCCCTGGAAGGGCTTGAACAGGTGGCAGAGTGACTTGGTCTGATTGCTCTTTGGAAGTGATCTGGGGCAGGGGTGAGACCGGAAGAGGGGGAGCAAGCAGGGAGGGAGCCCCAGCCATCTTGCAGGGTGGGTGCTAGCAGCCTAGCTGGCCTGCTGACTTCGCCTTTAGCCTGCATGTCCTCACTGGGGATGGCGGGGGTGGGGGGGCAAAGCCTCTAGTTGAACCCTGTCCCCCCACCCCCCAGCCCAGCTGCAGTGCCTGGAGCATGGGTGTGACCCTCCTCGCTGGGACTCCCCCTGCTTCAGTGAGTCGAGCTGAGATGCAATGGAGAGAAACCCACCCCCCCCCCGGTTCCTGGGTCCCTAAGCACCCCCCTTCCTCCCCCTCCGCCACCGTTTCCTGCAGGGGAGCAGCGCACTGGTCTTCAGCTGGCCGGCCGGGAAGCGGCTCTCTGAAGGGACAGGTTTGCCCGGCCATGGTGCTGGGCGGTTTCCAGGGGTTTTCTGGATCACTCCTGCTCTTGGAAGCAAGTACCTCACCAACATGTGTCGGAAACATGCGCTCTCTGCCTGCTGGCTGGACACCCGGCCAACTGTTAGGAAGTTGCTTGGAATTTGCACCTCCCTCTTGCCGGGCCCATCTGGTTGGGACCCCAGAGGGGCCCGAGCCCTGACGTCCGACCGGCCCTCTCACAGGCCTGGGTCGAACCGAAGGCCGCAGGCCTTTGGGGTCAAAAGGAATTAGGGAAAGAGGGAGAGGAAGTGTGGCTCTGCAGAAGGGGTCCCCCGTCTGTGCGAGGTGGCACGGAGTCCCCTGGCAGGTGACAGCCCGGGTCTATCGAACCAGGCTTCTGGGAGCCCCCGCTCCCCAGCCTGTTTCACCCAACCAGAGAATTAGATTTTCCATTAAAATAAATTTCTCCTCCTTGGCTGACGTCTTAGCTAAGCCCCCAACCTGAAAATCACTCCCGGTTCTCTGCTTTTTTTTTTTTTTTTTTTTGCTACCTTTGTATTTCTTCAATTTTTATAGCCGATCATTTTATACGTGAACCAAGTACTAAACAAGCATTATTACTGCTTTGCGCACCGTGCACCACAGAGGCATAAATCCCACATTAACCTCATCCTAAGGAGCGGCTGAGTGCATTTTAATAAATGTCCCAAATGGTTTTAGTGTCTACTAGTCAAACGGAATAAAAAATGCACGCGCATTACGGGATGTTATGAACCTTTCTATCAAAAGTAATAATAAACAGACTGCTTGTTGAGCTTGGTGATTGGGTTACACTTTTAAACAGTATATTGAGAGACAAATCAAGGTAGAGCCGAGATGATTATGTGATATGATCCAAGGGGGGGAGGGTGTGCTATTTGAGCAGGTAGACCTCCCTCCCGCCTGGCGATGCGCGTGCATTCCGAGCTCTCACCCCAAACGGTACCAAGAGAAACGAGCAAATTAAGAAATCTCTGCTGCACCCGGATCTTTAATATAAGCAGCCAGATAAAGGCAGGGACGCACATCATTTGTCAGTTGAATAAAAATTCAGATGAGGTATTTTCCTGACGCTGTGCCAGGCACCATTAGGAAAGCATTTTATTTTCCTGTGTCAGTGACGGCATGCGGTTGGGGCCAAACTTCATCAGCCCACAAGGTGTTGCTTGAAATCACGCACAGCGCGGACTTCTAGCTTGGGTAGCACGTCCAGATGCATGTCCCTGGCCTGCCTTTCTCCCTTCTCTCTATGGGCTTTCCACCCGGAAAGCTCCAGAAGTTAATTAGCCATTTTGGTCATCAATCCAGAGTAGATAAAGGGTCACGCCGGTGGCCGCTTTGGACGTGCAGATGTTTTGGTTTGGGCACATCTGTAGGCAATCACGCTGCTTTCTGGGCAGGAACGGTGTTTTATTATGGGATTATATGTGTAATCTTGGATAAATAGTAGAAATTGGAGTACTTCAGTTGGAAGGCTTGTTTTCTCTCCCAGAGAGCAGTGTAAATAGCAAACCAGAAATCATTCGCTCGTCATTGAAGCAATAATCGAACTGGCCAGTCTCCTTCCTTCAGGCTGGATCGGGGGGGTCAGTGTGAAACTCGGGGCAAGCACGTTGTCCAAGGGGGTCAGGCCGGGCGCGGGGTGGGGCTCTTCCCGGGAGGGGGCTGGCTTTTGCTACCTGGCCACCTAGGGGATCGGGATCGTGTCTCAGAGCCTCATTGCGGTTTTGGAGCGCGGTCTCTTCTTCCACCCCTGGCCCCAACGTCTTCCCCACCAAGTGTGAGAAATGCTGAAACGTGGAGCCAGGGCAGAGGCGGGCGGGGCTGTTGTTACTGATACCTTTCTCCAGTTCTGGTAATGCACATAATGATGTTACTCAGTTTTGTTTTACATTTCCAAAACAGATGTACCAAATCCCTGTAAAGCGATCTATGGTAATGCACTTAATTTTAATCTTCAATGTTAAAAGTAAAAACCGATCACTTAAAGCAGAAACATGTGTCACTTCTCCGTAAGTTGGCCCCGGGACCCAGCCTCCTTCTTGCCACTCAACTGTTTTGGCTCTGTTGTTGGCCTTCCCGTCATTCTGTCCTTCCTGTTACTGTCCCTCTTCTCTCTCACCATAAGGCGTTTCTCAAGGGGCTTCCCCACTACTAAGCGTCCTCTGTAGCTTGCGCGCACTTCTAACCTTGGGTGTTTCCCCGTATCCCAGTGCTTGTTGCTCTGGGCTCCAGTGAATAGGCTCTGAAAAGCGCACGCCCACCATATTTAGGAAAGGTGGAAAAAGCTATCTCAAAGTCAGGTTCGATTGTAGAGAACCACTGTAATAAACGGTCCGTGACAAAGGAGCGCTCCCTGACCAAGATGCTGGCTAAATCTTAAGGCAAGTTGGGTGATGATTACCAAATATCTTTGCCCGTAAGGGCTCGAGTAAAAGCCCTGAGTTTTTCTTCTAGAAAATGGGTTGTGGCTTCTTAACGTCTAGGTGAACGCTGCTCTGAGGCTCAACAGAGGTGGCGATCGGGGTGTGGGGTCAGCCTGCAAATAACAAAGGAGTCTGGAATGTAAAAAGAGGCATGCCCTAGTGATGGTCAGAAGGGTTTGAAATGGTGGGAGGCAAGGTAATAATTTCTCTTCCAGTGCAAGACATCAGATCCCCAAACTTCGCTCATTGCCAGCTGAGTGTCCCACGCCACGCCAAGTATTTTCTGTGTAGTAGGGCTCTTTGACAGCTCTGTGGGCGGGACTGGAGGCAGAGGAGATGTTGGTCCCTTTCAGTTCTGACGCTCTGTCCGTTGCTCGGCTTCCTGGACGGTGGCACTGCTGAGGCATCGCGTCCCGACGTGGGCCTCCCCTTCTGCTCCTCGTGCTTTCTGTTCCATCCTTTTCTTTCTAAATGCATCTGCATCCAAGATTCAGATGACTCCTTCCCCCCTTCTCAGATCCCACGTTCCTTATCTGGGCCAAAATCTAGAGAGCTCTTTCCTTCAAGTGAAGCCCGTCCGAGGAAAGGGCGGAAGGCCTTGTGGGACGAGACCAGCAGCATCAGAATCTCCTGGAGGACTTGTGAAAACACAGTTTTCTGGGCCCCACCTGCAGAGGTTCTGGTTCAGCGGGCCTGGGGTTGGGCCTGCGAATCTGCACTTCTAACAAGCTCCCAGGTGTTGCCGGTGTTCCGGGGAGCAATGATAAGACTCTTGGTGTCTTCAGGTCCTCTTCATCTTGACTGGTAGGTTCTGGAACGTGGAGAGGCCGGATGGCACCAGTGGAGATATTTTCCTAAGGGAGCTTTGGAAATTAAAGGCCGAGGAAGGGTCCTGTGGCCCCCGGAGAGCCTGTGTGCTGCTCTTGGGCTGTTGGGGGTAGAATCATCTCGGCTCTAACCATACACGGAGGGTCCCGTTCTCCGTCCAAAAACAACACGACGAACAAGAATTCAATTTGGCAGGGATACTTTCTGTTTAAGCATACTTTCTCTTAATTTGATCACCCATGCAAGAGCCTTCCAGACATTTGGATGTTAGTTTTTAGAAATTCTGCTCATTTTCTCAGATAGTTTCACTCTTCAACATTTGGTTGGGGGAGGGGGGCTGAGAGGTAGAGACATATACATTCAGACGGACATTATTCAACTAGAAACTGGAATTCCCAGCTAGTAGTTAGAAAGATTCTGGAAAGACACAGAAAAGGAGTTGTGGAAAGTCACGCATTTGGGAGCCACGCCCACCTCCCTGGCATTTCCAGACCTGCCGCTCACGGGTGTGTGGTGCTGGGCCAGTCATCTGATGCTCTCGGAGCCTCAGTTTCCCCATCTGGAATGTGTAATCAACAGCTACCCTCCAGGGCCGCCGTCAGGGTGAGAGGTGATGCACGGGCAGCTGAAAGCACATGCTGGAACCCCAGGGAGCCCTCAGTGACCGTCATCTGCCATCAGAATGTTGTCCTCACTATTTTTCTTATCATTTTAACATTTGCCCACCCAATGTGAATTCATTTATGTCGCGGATTACTGAGAGAATAAGAACATCTTAAGACTCATCCATTTTTCTCTTTAAGATAATTGTGTCAAGGGACACCTGGGTGGCTCAGTCGGTTCAGCGTCCAGCTTCGGCTCAGGTCATGATCTCACGGTTCGTGAGTTCGAGCCCCGTGTCGGGCTCTGTGCTGACAGCTCAGAGCCTGGAGCCTGCTTTGGATTCTGTGTCTCTCTCAATCTCTCTCTCTCTCTCTCTCTCTCTCCCTCCCCTACTCACATTATGTCCCTCTCTCTCTCTCTCAAAAATAAAGAAACATTAAAAAAATTTAAAATAATCTGTGTCAAGAGGCCACATGAGTAATCTCAACCTGGGATAATTCTATCCCTTGGAGGGGGGGGCATTTGATAAGGTCTGGAGATATTTGTTTGTTTTTCATACCTGAGGACTTGCTATTGTTATCTAGAAGGTAGAGGCCAGGGATCCTGCTAAACACCCTGCAGTGTCCTGGGCAGCCCCCAGGACAAGGGACCATCCAGTCCGAAATGTCAAGAGTGCTGCTTTCTTTTTTTTAATTTTTTAAGTTTATTGATTTATTTTTAGAGAGACAGACAGCGAGCGGGAGAGGGGCAGAGAGAGAGAGGGAGGGAGAGAGAGAATCCAGCAGGCTCCACACTGTCCGTGCAGAGCCCGACGTAGGGCTCGAACTCACAAACCGTGAGATCGCGACCTGAGCCCCAAACCAAGAGTCAGACGCTTCACCCACTGAGCCCCCCCCCCCAGGCGCCCCAAGAGTGCTGCTTTTGAGAAGCCCTTGGCTGTATCTTTGTGGTTCTAGGATGTAAAAGAAAGAAAAAAAAAAAACCCAAGTTATTATGTATTGAGCTTTTTCTATGTGCCAGACATTGGGTTTGGTGTTCTACTTGTTTAATCTGTACAGAGACTGTGATGTGGGTGTTGTGACCGACCCTGGTGTGCAGAAGAGAAGCCTGTACTCAGGACGGACCGCTGGGCTTGAATGTACACCCTCTTCCTTCTCCCGTCCCTGTGCCCGTGTGTTTCCATTCTGCCAGCATGCTTGGACCGCCTGCTTTGTGCCGGGCTCTGCCTTGAGCCACAGGGACAGAGCATGAGCAAGATGGGTCGGGTGCCGGCGAGGGAGGGGTCCCCATCCCGGCCTGGTGTGGGAGACAGAGGGTGACAGCTGCTGTGATCTGACCCTGTGAAAGGGAACTGTGGACCGTCCCGCCTGCCCCGAGTTTGGGAGGGAGGGGTCCTAGGGAGGGACACCCCAGCTCATTTCTGGACACAATCCGTTTCCAGGGACAGCAACATGAAATGAAAAACACTGTCTAGGCTGAGAAAAAACACTCTTTCTTGCCCTCCCAATGCGCATCCCCCGCCACCATGACTCCGTCTGCGTGGAGGAGAGTGGATGAGAAGGCTTGCTCCGCAGTCACACAGACCTGTGTTGAACCGCTGGGTAGCCCTGGGCAGGTGGTCTGACCTCTCTCCGCCATAGTTTCCTTGTCCGGGCGGCGAAACAGACAAGGTTAACACGGTGGCTATAACCACAGCTCACAGCGTCAGGGGCTGGCGATCCTGTGCGTCACCTCATGTAACCCCTGCGGGGCACCCATGGGACCAGACTGAAGCCCGTGAGACCCTCGCTGCAGATACGAGATTGAAGGAGGTGCCAAAGCACTCAATAATCAAGAAAATATTTTTCGATGTTTATTTATCTATTTATTTTGAAGGCGGGGGGAGGGGCAGAGAGAGAGAGGATCCCAAGCAGGCTCCACGCTGTGAGCGCAGAGCCCGAGGCGGGGCTCGATCTCAGGAACCGTGAGATCACGACCGGAGCTGATGCCAAGAGCTGGAGGCCTCACCGACTGAGCCACCCGGCTGCCCCAAGAAAAAGAATATTTTCGCGCAGTTTTTAAACAGCAAATGCAAAAAATAAAAAATAAAAAATAAAAAAATAAGTAAACAGCAAATGCAAAAAGAAATCGTGGCGAACGAACTGTCGATATGTGCAGACGGCCCTGCTGTGATTCAGCCTCACCCGAATCCTGGCTCTGCGTCACCCCATCCATTTACGGATGAAGAAACTGAGGCTTTGGGGGACGACGTCTCCTCCTGCTTTATAATCGAGGAGCCGTGACAAGGCAATGGCCTTCAGTCTGCTCCGAACAGCCCTCTGTGGGCCTCCGTTCACTCACTCTTCACAGGGGATCAGGAAAAGAGACGGTAACTTGCAAGGAAGCAGGGGCAGCTGGGCCGCTGGGCTGCAGACAGCGTCACCACTTAACATGCATCAAGAACCCGCAGCCTACTTTGAAATCGAAATGTACCAGGAAGCCTCCTGGTCAACTTAGCTCTTTCATCTTTTGGGGGCACCTGGCTGTACTTCAGACAGAAATCGGACGAAGCAAAGACAAGCCCATTGTCAGTGAGCACAGATGGGAAGGAACGGAGAATTGGACACCAGAAGGGAGCATGTGGCTACTTGAAAGACATCACCCGGGGAAGGAGGAAGGAGCAATACATAATCGTATTTTTCTTTTTCTTCCTGTTTTTTTTTTTTCTTTTAATGACTTTCACAAACATGAGTTCATCTATTCATGGCAAGATAGAGATGGTGATTTTTATTTTACTATTGAGAAAATGTAAGCACAGGGAGGGTATGGAATTAACCTCCAATGGGTGATATGGCTGTTCCTTCTTTCGGGGTCAGGGAGGCTTAGGACTCAGGTCCTCTCCTCCCTTTCCCGTAGGGTTTGTTTCTGGGCTGGTCTCGGGCTCGCTTAAACCTACACGATGTGGCCGAAGAGAGGCTGAATTATTCACAACAGCCCAGAGCTGGAAACGGCCCAAGTGTCCTCGGACAGCTGAATGGATGAGCGAAATGTGGTCTGATCATTCAGTGGAATATTATTCAGCCTTAATAAAAAAAGGAGGGACATTCTCACACCTGCTACAAAAGGGATGAACCTTAAAGGCCTTGTATGAAATGAAATAAGTCAGTCACAAATGGGCAAACGTTTCCCTTTCTATGGGATACCAGAGTAGTCAAATTCCCGGAGGCAGACGTGGAACCGCAGCTGCCAGGAACTAGGGGGGAAGGAAAAAGGGGGCGGTAGTGTTTCATGGGTACAGTTTCCTTTGGGGAAGGTGGAAAAGTTCTGGAGATGGATGGTGGTGATGGCGACAGGGCCACTTGAATGTACCTACTGGTCACCGAACTATACCCTTAAAAATGATTCAAGTGGTAACTTTCATGCTTGTAAATTTTATCACAACAAAAATAAATTGGGGGGGGGGACTCCTGGGTGGCTCAGTTGGTTAAGCGTCCAGCTCTCGATTTTGGCTCAGGTCATGATCTCATGGTTCGTGGGTTCGAGGCTCATGTCAGTCTGACAGCTCAGAGTCTGCTTGGGCTCTCTCTCTCTCTCTCTCTCTCAAAATAAAGAAATAGGTAAATAAACTTTAGAAAAAGAAAATGTTTTTTTAAAAAAGCAATAAAAATACATTTTTGAAAAACTTGAGGCCGGGGGAGTGGAGCCTGGGCCTGAAGGGGCTTGCAGTTTCTGCCTTGGTTCTCTTGGAACACGGCCCCGAGACTGCCACGCAAGGAAGCCGGTCCAACCTTCCAGAGGGTCAGGAGCCCCTCGGAGAGGCCCTGAGGCACCTAGCGGACACCCAGGGTGAGCGAGGTCAGCGGGGACTTTCCAGCCCGGCAGGACCTCCCGCTGATTGGTGTCAGCATGACTGAGTCCCGGCAGAACCCGAGGAAGAAATGCTCGGCCGACCCACGGGACCAGGAGAAAGAAGAATATTGTTCCTTCAAGCCGATCCGCGTGTCTTTCCTTTTAGCTACTAAACATCGTTCTCCACTCCTGTGTCCGTGGTTTTGGGGAGGACACATATGGTGCTACTCCCTCCAGCTCCTGTCGGGGATTATATGTTTTCCTTTTAAAACACAAAACAAGACCATCCATTTCATTGTCACACTGTAGCCAGGAATTTCCATCCTACCAAATTTAGTGATTGCTTGGAGGGCCAGAAAATAAAATATGAACCTTGAGTTTCATACCACCCTAAAGGCTCATGGGTGTCACATGAACACCTGTCTCCAAGCTGAGGGCTCTCTCCCCTAGGAACCCCCCCCCCAAATCCTTCATTGACTAAGGGTAATCGTTTTCCTATTGCCCCAGAGGAGGCCAAGCTCCTAGGAAATCCATTGTTTACACTTCTCCAGGTTGAACAATAACTTAACAGAGGCTTTCTTAACCGATTAGGTTAGAGTTTAGGTCAATGAAACATGGAGCCTCACACGCTGCTGAAGGAGAAAGTACGTGGGACGACCTTTCCGGGGACAGTGCGGCAATCTTGACCAAAAGAACAACAAAAAAATACATATCCCAGGTCCCCCCACATTTCGCTTTTATGGATTTGTCCTAAGTAAATAATTGTGGATATGAGCTAAGATTTAGCTGCACCAAAGTCCACCACGGTATCGATTATATTAATGAAAACTTGGAATAACCTGTATGTCCAGCAAAAAGGGATTGGTTAAGTGTTTTAAGCTACAACCATAGTGGGGAATGCTATGCAGCTGTTACAATTCTGTTACAGAAGACTACCCAGTGTTATAACTCACTTTTATGAAAACATGTGTTTAAGTGAGATCATACTAAATTGTTTTATTGAGATATTGGTTCACAACAGATTATGAGCATCTTTTTATAACCCTGGGTAGTTTTCTATAACAGACCTTTAACAGCTGAATAGCTTTCCCCACTATGGTTGTAGCTTAAAGTCTTTAAACAATCCCTTTTTGCTGGACATGTAGGTTATTCCAATTTTTCATTAATATGTCACATTCGTATGTATACATACACGTATATATACATATATGTGCATATATACATACATATGTATGTATAAAGTACAGAAAGATATATACCAAAATGTTAACAATGGTTGCCTCTGGGAGACAGAATTAAGATTGATTTTAATTTCCTCCCCCCCCCCCCGATAATTCCATAACTGAGTGTAAAATTAAACATTCTACACTCCGTGGTTTTTACTTTTGCATTAGGAGGAAACCCAATAAAAGAGACAGTGACATGCAGCTGGAAATACCCATCAAACAAAATATGTAGTTTTAATCATGCACGAGAAGCTGGGAAAACGTTGTCCTTCTTCCCTGGCCCAATTTATTTACTTATTTATTTTTTTATTTATTATTATTTTTTTTTTTATGCGCGATTTGGAAGCAGTGAAGCCAGGCGGCCAAGACTCTGCTGTAGAGCAGAGGAGAGAGACGTTGAAGACGCGGTGGGATCAGTAAGGGACATCTGTCCACGCAGCTTCCCACAGATCCTTGTTTAGGGAGCACGGCTCAAGGAATCTCAATGTGGTCTCCATCTGGATGGCCCCGGGCAACTGGAGGAATACAGCGGCCCATGGAGCCAAGTTCCCGGATTGGAATCCTGGTTTTGCCTGTTACCAGCTTTGCGTCTTAGACAAGACAGACTCCAGACTTTTGTTTACATGAAGTAGGCTCAGTCACCATCTTGTATGTAGTGGTCCATCAGTCAGTGAAAGAATTGAAGACAGACGTTTTCTGGGCACCTATGATTGATGTGTTTTCCCAGAAGAAAGCACTGGAAGTAATTTAAAAACACCCAGGACCAAGGAAGACTCTTCCTGGGTGAGTCAGTGGTTCACCCTTTCCTGCCCTCACGGGAGCCTCGAGTGGGCTCCCTGGGCATTCCCAGGCTGACAAAGACCCGGAGCCCTTAGAACGAACTCATTCAGCCTAGACTCTGTGTCAGGTGCTGAAACCCCAAATGGCTTCTGGAGGGGTCAAGGCGTAGAGGGATAGCCTATCTGTGCCCCACATGGAGAGGCCAGAAGGAAAGACAAATGTTTTAAACTCCCAGCCACCCAGCCTCCTGTTCTTGATATTTCCCTAACATATGCTAACATATGCTTTCCTCAAGAACTTCAAAAACCTGCTTTTAGCAGCAATGAAAATAGGACCATGCGTCCAATTCAACCCGAAGCTTCAAAGTTTCCCTCTAATACCATTACCTCATGTACAGAAGAAAATGTAAATCTAAAATATGCTGGTGATTATAACCTTTCTTCCTGACAGACATTGTAATATAAATGCACATAAATTGAATTTCTTCTTTAAAGAAATTTGAATACCTTTGGAGCATTTTAGCAAATCATCTGCAGCCCTCGTGGCACCACATCAATGATCTGTGGAAAAGTGATCTGTCTGTAGCATGACTTCTGCAATAGAAGGATGGAGCGGGGCCGGAACATGCCAAGAAAAATAGGACGTACTTTATTGATATTCAAAATTTATTTTATTAAACTTGCACAAAAGACAGAGACGCGGGGAGCTGGTGCTACCAGGGAAGGAGCTTCAAGTATTAACTCCCTACGTCCTGCTCCTATCACCCGCCTGCCCAAATTGGGGAGAAAATGAAGAGAGGAGGGTAACTGCAGACCTGCCGTCCTGTTTCACTTCGACTCTGCCGCCGGGGCTGCGTGCTGGGGCCCTGTGTTAACTGTGAAATCAGAAATGGTAATGGTGGTGAGTGGGAATGGGAGGCTCTGATGCGTCTGATAAGAGTTCTCGGGCCCAGATGTCCCTGGGGGGGGAGAGGGGGGAGGGAAGGAATGTTTGAACTGTGTGTGCTCACCAGCTTGCACCCAGATGGGAAGGCAGCGGCTCTGGTCTCCCGTGCTCTCGGGGGGCTGAGCTCGGCCTGTCGGGGATTGACGGCTGATGGTCACTGCTAGGCTGGCAGAGCTGAAAAGAATAATAACCAAAACACGCGTCCAGCCCTCAACCCTTTGCACCCACGGCCGGGGCTCTGGTCCTGTGCCTCTCCGGGTTCACCGTTCAACTCCGGCTTGGCATTTGAAAGTGACCAGAGCGCTGCCCCCAGTGCCTCTCTGGGTGTGTGCCCAGTGGGTCCCCAGGGCCGCCGAGGCTGTGGTTTGGGTGCTCGGCCTTGGCTCGGTGGCCTGAAGTGACCCACCGTCGAGAAACCTCTGGGATGTTAGGACAGTCGCTGGTGGATTGGGGCGGGGGGCGGGGGGGAGTTTCAGGTTAGAAACGTTGTTTGGTGCACCTCATCCGAAAATGCCGGGGCTGCATTTGCAGAGGACCACTGTCCTCCAGGAGCAAATGTGGTGTATTCCCTGTGGGCCCTATGCCCCGAAGGAGCCACCACAAATAATGAAACGAAGGTGGGTCCACTTTCTCCATCATCTCCCTGCTCGGGGGACCCAAAGCTTCACCAGACACATTCCTGCAGCCCAGAAGCCAGCTGAGGCTACAAATCCTTCGGGCTGCCTGGAGGAGACATCAGGGCACCCCTTTCTTGGGCTGCCGGCCCTATGTTACTTCAGGCTCCTGGGCGGCTCTGCTTGGATCCATCGGGGCGGGTACCATCACCCCCCTTACAAAATAAAGCCACCAACCCCGATCAGGGACAGGACTACTATGAGGGTGAGAAGGTCTGCAGGGGCAGCAGAAGAGGAGAGTGATTCAGAGCAGGGCCTCTTACCCGACTGCCCAGGTTAGAATCTCACCTCAGTTTGCTTGTCAGTGACATGGGGATGATGCTTCGAGGCCACACCACACGAAATTGTCATCAGAGTGGGTCAGAAACAGCCATTTCGTGGCAATTGCATATGGTTCGTGCTCAGGGTACCCACCCACAAGTCATGGTGAAATTAATGAACAGGAAGTAAAAGCCTAGTGTTAGTTGTTCTGGTGTTTACTCCGACCTGTCACTCTCCTGCCCAAGGGAGAATTAGTCCTCGGAGGGGCTCATTTCCCTGGGGATCGGCTAAACTCATGGGATTCGGGGAGGAGAGAAGATTCAGATGACCCAGATCTGCCTCTCCTCCTGTCCCCTCCTATGCCACTCAGAGCACTGAGCCCAGCAGCCCTGCACGGATCATCTCATGAAGAATGAATTCATTTGGCCAGGGCTGAGTCAAGGGTGAGGTAGGTGAGGCAAAATTTACGTGGGGACCGGAAAACCCAATGATCCAGATAAACGATATTTTATTTTGTTGTCAAAAAAAAAATTGTTTTTAAGTTTACTTATTTTGAGAATCAGAGAGAGCGGACGAGGGGCAGAGAGAAAGGAAGAGAGAGAATCTCAGGCAGGTTCTGAGCCGTCAGCGCAGAGCCCCATGTGGGGCTCAAACTCACAGACTGTGAGGTCATGACCTCAGCTGAAGCCAAGAGTTGGATGCTCAACGGACTGAGCCACCCAGGCGCCCCAAGATAAATAATATTTTAATGCAATATTAAAAAAAAAAAAAACACTTTTTTAATGTTTCTTCTTTTAGAGGGAGAGAGCAAGCCAGGGAGGAGAAGAGAGAGAGGAAGAGAGAAATCTCAAGCAGGCTCCGCGCTGTCAGCGCGGACCCCTGTGCGGTCTCGAATTCACAAACTGAGATCGTGACCTGAGTCGAAACCAGGAGCTGGGCTCTTCACCGACGGAACCCCCCCGGCGCCCCATGAATGCAATGTTAACAAATCAAAACCAATGCCAAAAAAAAAAAAAAAAAAAAAATCCATGACGAACAACAACATAGCAGAGTTTAGAACAGCACGCGACAGAGCAGGGGTTGGCGAGGGAGGTGAGCCGGCCGTGGGCAGGGGCGGGGACGGTGCAGGGGAGAGGCTGTGGGGTGGGGGCCGGCGAGGGCAGCCCTCCCCCGACCCCCCATTTCCTCTGGAGTCAGCAGTATTGCCGCTGCGCCTTCTTGTCTGTCTGTTACTTCCAGGTGGGGCGCTCATGAATTTTGAGAATTTATTTTTGTTTGAAAAAGATCCAGCGCCCCAACGACAGGTCACGTGACGCTGCGGCGGCCCGTCGGGCCGCGGTCTGCCCCCGCTGACAGCGCTTATTGCCATCACATAATTGCTTGTTAGACTGAACTGTACTGATTTATGGGGGATCAATCTTTCTGCCGGTCTCCGTTCCACGGGGTCCCTGCCAGGAGGTTGTCAGAGAAGCTCATTTTACCGGGAGACAGCAAACAAACAGGGAAACAGGCACTTGCAGATGTGGAGGCCAGAGAACGCTGTTGTCCCCCCGCTCCATCCCCCCTACCCCCCCCCCCCCCAGCCTCCTATACCTTCCAGCATGAACAGCCACACGGGCCACAAGTGAGCGGAGGAGCTCTCCGGAAGAGCCCGGACTCCTGCCCAGGCCACCTGACTTGTCCCTGCACCCCGCCCCGTCTGGAACACATCAAAGGACGTGAAATAAAGGACGTGCAGCTTCCCCGAGTTTCTGCTCCTTAGCAGACCCTGAGGGAGTTTACTAAGGGGAATTTGTAAAGCTCTTGACCTTAGAGGAGGCAGCAAGGCTCCGGTGGGGGCCGGTGGGAGGCAGCTGGTCTGCGGAGGCGGTGCACCTTGAAGGCTGAGACAGCGTCCGAAGTCAGACCGTGGATGCGAATCCAGGCTCGCGGGCTTTCTGGCTGTGTGGTCCTGGACAGGTCCCTGCACCTCGCCAAGCCTCAGTTTCCTGATCTGTGAAATGGGACTTCTTCCGTGAGCTAGTTACCATGAGAAAAGTTGATGTGTGTGAAGCCATGGGCACCGTGCCTTGCATACAGTAAGTGCTTAATAAATGCTGGTGACCTACCCCCCCCCCCGAAGGTCACAGTGCTACAGGGAGAACCACAGGTGTCTCCCTATCTGTACTGCTCTTTAGCATGAACTCTGGGAAACGGGGCACATTGTCTTCTGCCTCCAGCCAATGTCTGCTATCTGTGAAGTTCAAAACACAAAGGTTTCTAATGAAAGGATGGCATGGGGAGCTGGGAAGTCTGGCTCCCAGTCCCCGACCTTCAGCGGGTCCCTTTCCCTCTGTGGGACACAGATTTCTCACTGGTGAAACGAAACCTTGCCTGGAAACAGCGTTTCTGGAGGTTTGCCCCAGGACCCTAGGAGTGTTGCATGTTTTATAGCTCAGCGGGGCAAAGGAAGAGGGAGGAAGGTATCTGGGGTCAAATTCATTTAGGAAAAGTTATCAGCAGGCAAACCAAGCCCCACACAGAACTTCTTCAGAGTCCTCACATGTTCAGTATTTCCGGGATCTGTCTGCCCTCGGAGCCCATCCTTGGCAGAAGGGATGGGGAAGCCACTCTAAAAAGTGCTGGACTGAGGTCTTTTGTAAGTCTGTCTACACCCGGGTGTGATTCACGAGGCTGACCTAGGAGCAGCTAACTGCTTTGCTGGGCTCTTTCTCAGTCTCCTGTGTGGGCAGGAAGTCAGGGTGCAGCCCGGAATTTTCCAGGATGGACAGAGCCCCTGGCAGGAACAGAGTCCTTCCCCGTGACCCAGTGGTCTCTTCCAGCTTCACCAGAACAGGAATGGGCCTGGGGAAACGTCTGGGCCCCTCAGTTCAAGGTCTCAATGCAGAGGTCTTTGTTCAGGGTAACGTGAGGGCCCAGGAAGTTATGCCAAGGACTGTGTTAGGTCCATCAGAAAAGCAACCTCCCCCTATCCTAAATGGAAACCCTCTCTGGGAAGCTAACATCCATGATTTTCCTAAGACTTTGAAGAAGATGGGGTGACTGAAGACATCCACCCCGTGCTGTGGAGGCTGGCAGGCTAAGTTTTATCTACTTCCTTAATCAACAGTTCACTCATTCATTCAACACGTTTATAATGAATACCCAGTAAGGACCAGGCAGCGTCCCAGGCACTGGGGATATAGCAGTGAACACATACAAAGTCCCCGGTCTCTCTGAGCTTACATTTCTAGGCCAGGAGAGAGTAAACGAAGACATAATAGGTCAGGAGAAGGTGATACATGCTAGGAAGAAAAATGAGCAGGTTATAGGGACAGAGGAATTAGGGGCATATTTTCAATAAATGGAAAGCCCTGTAGAAAGGAATCACCGTTATAAAATGTTTTTAATATTTATTTATTTTTCACACACACACACACACACACACACACACTGTGAGCAGGGGAGGGGCAGAAAGAGAGGGAGACACAGAATCTGAGGCAGGCTGCAGGCTCTGAGAGGTCAGCACAGAGCCCGATGTGGGGCTTGAACTCACGATTGGTGATCATGACCTGAGTCCAAAGTTAGATGCTTAACCGACTGAGCCACCCAGGTGCTCCTAGGGAGCTATTTGAAATAAGGGATCAGGAAAGGTCCCTCTGATTTGGTGACATTTAACAGAGATCCGGATGGAGTGAGAAAGCCATGTGCATACCTGAGGGAGTGTTAGTTCAGGGACAGCAATCAGTAAGTGCAAAGGTCCTGAGGCACAAGGGCACTTGGTATTCAAGGAACAGGAAGAGGCCAGTGGGACTTGAGTGGCGTAAGGGGGAGAAAAGTAGAAGAAAAGGATCAGAGAAGCATCTGTAGGGCCTTGTAGGCTACACAAGAACTTTGGGCATTAAGGACATTCCCATTGTTGTACAGCCATCACCACCATCCATTTCCAGAACTTCTCCATCACCCCAAACTGAAACTCTGTCCCCATAAAACAGGGGTTTCCTATTCCCCCGCCCCCTCCCCCGGCAGCCACCATTCCTCTCTCTGTCTCCGTGAACTTGACTTCTCTGGCTACTTCATATAAGTGGAATCATCCGGTATTTCTCTTTTGGAGGCTGAAGTGTAGTCTGTTGTATGTATTTACTATATTGTGTTTATCCATTCCTCCCTTGATGGACATCTGGTTGTTTCCACCTTTGGGCTACTGTAAATAATGCTGCTAGGAGAACTTGGGTGTGCACATCATTAGAATAAGGATGGGAACGGTTACTTTTTTGACACAAATGTCCTGAGGATTCAATGTAACTATTCTCACAAGTGCTCAGCACAGGGCCCACAGAAAGTGCCAAAAGGACACCACTCAATAAAAATTCAGGAACAATTGAGCTGTTATTATCCGTGATGATCTGCAGCCAAGCATTTGATAGAGAAATAGCACAGGACTGTGAACCAAAAGAAAGGGCAAAGGGAGCTCTCTCTTTAAAATACAAACACGGTTTCCGTTACCAAAAAAAAGATGACGGGGTCATAATTTTTTAAATTAGGATACAGTGGAGAAAAAAATCCCACCCCTAATCCCACCATGTTAACCAAGTTTCAGTTTCCTTTGAGTTCAGAGGGATTAAATAGACTGCCTTTCAGTAGGACAGAGGGAAGCTGGAAGGACCTGGGCTTTGGGGGGCTGGCTGGGGGGTGGGAAAGGAACCCCATAGAAGATCTGCTTTGAGCGGAACCACGGTGGGGGTTTTGCTTTCGAAAACCTGAGGCCTGGCTGGCTGGCTCAGCCAAGCTGGGATGCATTTTTTGGCTTCAGCGTTGGGAGAGAGAGAGGAATCAAAAAAAGGAAATATCATTTCCTTAACTACTAGGTATTAATATCCTGTTTAATTTAATTTCGGCTTTCTGCGCTGGTGAGCTCTTTTCCCTCTAACATACAGTGTCAGCTTGGCAGGGAGTTTCTGACAGTATCTAAAGAGGATTTAGCTCTGAATCCTTGCCATGAAAGTGTCTCTATCTGCGCCCAGTGTAGGCTTTCAGAAGCGAGCATTGTGTCCCGCGAAGACGGTAATTGAGTGAATGAGGCCTGGCACCTGGGCCTGCCGCAGAGCACTGATAAGGACATAAAGACAGGCTGAAAGGGCCTGCTTGCCAGAGGCAGAGAGGCTGGCGCGTCCCCGGGAGGAGGGGAGCCCACCATCCCCGCAGAGAGCTGAAGGTGGGGAGCTCGGCCCCCTGCAGCCCTGCAGAGAGAGAGGGTCCTGGGCAGCGTGGAGGCCAGAGTGTTCTGCACCTCAACGCAGTGAACGGGCACTCGGGGGGAGATGAGCAGGTGGCAAGCGAGGTGGGGCTGGCCCAGCTGGCTGATGTGCCTTCCATTTCTTGATAAACACCGTAGTCATCTTTGGCCAACCCTCTTCTAGCTAGCTGTGTAAGGACAAAGATCCAGCCGCAGTCCTCTGGGCGTGTATGTGTTTGGTCTCGTCTCGCGAGGCAGTGCGTTCTACCATGTGGAAGACTGATTCAGGACTCCTGTGAGTCTGAGTGGTTAATTTCCCTACTGATTCCAATGTGCATCCACCTGCCCTTGGTCTGGCCTCACAACCCTGAACAGGACTGCCCATCTCTCTGAGAGCTCTGGGCTGATCACAAAGCTCCACCCTCATGAAAAACAAACTCTTTCTGGCTCTTCCCCAGTGAACTGAAGACAATTTAAGAGACACATGACTATAGGGTTATTGCTTACCCTCCCACCCACCCATCCACCCATCCATCCATTCGTCCATCCAACCATCCATCCATCTGTCCATTCACCCTTCCTTCCTTCCTTCCTTCCTTCCTTCCTTCCTTCCTTCCTTCTTTCCTTCCTTCCTTCCTTCCTTCTTTCCTTCCTTCCATACATCCACCCACTCATCCACCCATCCTTCCATCTATCCATCCATCCATCCATCCACCCACTCACCCACTCATCCATCCATCCATCCATCTATCCATCCTTCCTTCCATCCAGCAACCCATCCACCCATCCATCCACCCACTCATCCACCCATCCATCCATCTATCCATCCATCCACCCACCCATCCATCCATCCATCCATCCACCAATCCATCCATCCATCCATCCATCCACCCACCCACCCACCCACTCACCCACTCATCCATCCATCCACCCACTCATCCACCCATATATTCATCTATCCATCCATCCACCAACCCATTCATGCATCCATCCATCCATCCATCCACCAACCCATCCATCCATCCATCCTTCCTTCCTTCCATCCACCAACCCATCCATCCATCCATCCACCAGCCCATCCATCCATCCACCCACCCACCCACCCACTCACCCACTCATCCATCCACCCTTCCTTCCATCCAGCTAACCCATCCACCCATCCATCCACCCACTCATCCACCCATCCATCCATCCATCCACCCATCCATCCATCCATCCATCCACCCACCCACTCATCCACTCATCCATCCATCCACTCATCCATCCATCCACCAATCCATCCATCCATCCATCCACCCACCCACCCACCCACTCACCCACTCATCCATCCATCCACCCACTCATCCACCCATCTATCCATCTATCCATCCATCCACCAACCCATTCATCCATCCATCCACCAGCCCATCCATCCATCCACCCACCCACCCACTCACCCACTCATCCATCCACCCTTCCTTCCATCCAGCTAACCCATCCACCCATCCATCCACCCACTCATCCACCCATCCATCCATCCATCCATCCACCGACCCATCCATCTATCCATCCATCCATCCATCCATCCACCCATCCATCCATCCATCCACCCACCCACTCATCCACTCATCCATCCATCCATCCATCCATCCTTCCTTCCATCCACCAACCCATCCATCCATCCATCCATCCATCCATCCATCCACCAGCCCATCCATCCATCCACCCACCCACCCACTCATCCACTCATCCATCCATCCATCCATCCATCCATCCAACTATCCATCAACTTTGGAGATCCTGTTATGTGTCAGGCACTAGTATACAGCATATTTTAATAGGCCTTTAATGGTGACAGCCTTGGACAAGAGACTGAAGCTTGAATCCTTAATTAGCTATGTGAACTTGCCAAGGTCACTGCTTTAGAGTTTGCCACAGTTGGGAGCTACACTAGTTAGGGGCGGGCTGACTTTTTGAACCATTGCTTCCAAATTTCAGTGGCTTAACATAAGTTTATTTCTCATGCATGATCCAAAATAGATGTTCTTGATTGATGGACAGCTTTCCTCCATGTAGTGACCTAGGGACCCAGGTTCCTTCCGTCTTGAAACTCAGCCCTCCTGTAGTTCACGGAGCCCTTTCCATTCTGCCGGTACGTGAGGAAAGAGAGAAATCAGGACTAGCTATGTGACTTCAGGAAGTGGTGCACATCACCTCTGCTCATAGGCTACCTGCCAGAACTCAGTCCTATGGCCATAGCCCGTTGTAGGGGTGGCTGTGTGCCCAGGAACGTGAGGACAACACAGACACTGGGAATGCCAGCGGGATCTGCCACTGGGTCTCCAGATGGTTTTGGATCACAAAGAAACAACAAAATGTTAGATAATAACAGAAAAAGGTGGGTCAAATCCTTCCGGATTTCCTTTATGCCCTTGGCAGAAAGTTAGGTATTACCTTTGCTGCCAAAGGGGGAGATTCTTCAACTGTGCAAACAGCCCGAGGCATCAGGGCTGGTGAATGCGGGAACGGAGAGTGAAGGAGTTTTTCCTGACAGCTCAACCCAGAACCTTTCCAATATGACCAGGACCCTGTACCAAAATGGAGGTGAGAAGGTCATGCTCTGACGTCTTTAAGTATTTGACACTGGAAGAAATGAAAAGCCCACAGTTTCATCCAATTATAATCTTCTTTGATCTGGAATTCTGATGAACAAGTTGATACCTAGTTTTTTCTAGAAACCTATCCAAGCATATATTTCAAAATCATCATCGCCATCACCATGAATGCTAACATTGACTAAGTACTTACCATGTGCCAGGTACTGTTCTGAGAGTTTTATATAACTATGTGATTTACCTAGCCTTCCGGGGTAAGTACGATTATTGTCTCCGTTATGGAATTCTATGACGGGAAGGCATTTAGCTAAGACCACACAGCTCTTAAGTGGGAGAGCGGGCAAGAATAACTTGGGTGGCTTTGCGTGAGCCCAATGGCATCGAGGTGTCCCCGGGACCTCAGGCCCAATGCGGGAGATTTTCCTGAAGGTCTTTCCCAGGGCCGCTTAAACATGTATGTCGGTTTTCTCATCCATAAAATGGGGATGCCACAGTCCCTGTCCCGCCTCCACGGCAACTTTATTGAAAGGATCACAGAAGAGAACAGGTGTGGAGGCACTTGTCCGAGCACACGATGGCACACAACGAGCAGAAGCGCTGCTGTGGCTGTCCTATCATCTGTTTGCAGGCTTTTTCTCTGCCTTTGGCCTCAAAATTGCCTAAAAAGCATCAAGCGGCTTATTCAGCCAAGTGAAGGCTAATGACAGAACATGCTGTTCAAACGCAGTCCTCGCCTTTGGAATATTAACCTCGAGAGGCTAGGGGGAGCTGGGAAGTCTAGAGCCTTCCCCTCGGTCCCTGGCAGCCTGCTTAGCTGCGCGTGTTTTTCCGGCTCCAGGAGAGATGAGCCTCGTCTCCACGCTCCAGATGTTTCCAGGCCTGCAGAGCCGTCCTCGTCTGAAGCAGGCCGTCGGGCCCCGGCTCGTGGGGTTACGTCCTCCCCTGGGTTCTCTTGAACAGGCCTGGCTTCGCTGCGGGGAGTGCTGAAGAGCCCCGTGTTTTTGTTTTCTCTCTTAAAGACAAAATACAGAAGCGGTCATCTGTGTTGCTTCTGGGTCTACCTGCTGAAAGAGCAGGAGTGGGCGGGATGGGGCTGCGGGAAGAGCCACCGCCCCCCTCCGCCGACAGCCCACCTGTGCAGGTGTCACAAACCACTCCCCGTGCAGAGAGTCTAAGAAGACACGAGGCCCCGCCGGTTGGGGCTGGGGGAGGGGGTTGTTTTTGTTTTCTCAGTGATGCCCAGCTCTTCCCCTCTTGGAGCCTTTCTGGTTCTGTCTGGGCTTTCTGGAAGCAGTTAGAAGAAACAGCTGGATATGTGAGGGAGAGTGTCTAATGTGCTTAACGTCTTTATAAAGCCGGTTCCCATTTAGGGAGAGGATTTGTTCGAGTCGCTTCTCCCCAAGCCAGCTCTGTTCTCTCTGTGCAAAGGCTTTCCTGAAACTTCCAAATGTTTATAAGGTGCATTAAACAAGCCAGAGGTCATAAAGTACAGCTGCTATTTAAATATAAGCACCTAGGGCCGAGGCATCTGATTATTGATAGGTGTTGAGTGCCACTTGCAAAGTGTGCAGCCGGCCTGCCTTAAATAACTCTAACTAGGCCCAAACAGTCCTGAAGAGGTTTCTAGGATTAGATCACAGGCTGGCAAGAGCAGAGAAAGTCTGGAAAAGTCCTAAGAGGATTTACAAAAAAAATTTTTTTTTCTCTTTTGTTTCACATCTAGCAGATCAAGCAGCTGATGCAAGCTTTGGACCAAATGAGACATTTCAATAACTCATATTGTTAAATCACAATCAGCTGGAGGAATTTTGATTTGCAACTGGCTCGGAAGAACATTCTTGGGGATGTTTTGCAAGTATCACCAAGAGCAAATTACTGCCATTGTTCCTTGAGGAAAGAAGGATTTGTTTCATGGCTAACAGGCCAGTCCGCAGGGTAACTGGCGGACAGAAAAAGGCCTAACCGAGTGTCTGAGTCAGCCTGGGCTGCTCTGACAAAATACCACGCGCTGGGTGGCTTAAGCAATAGAAATTTATTTCTCAGAGTTCTGGAGGCTGGCAAGTTCAACATCAAGGTGCCGGCTGATTCGATTCCTGGCTCGCAGGTGTTCTTGTACAGCAGAGAAGACGGCTCCTTTTCTCCATTTCTCTTCTTATAAAGGCACTAATCCCATCCTGAGGATTCATTCTATCCTCAGTGACCGAATCACCTCCCAATTGCCCCCCTCTCCAAATACCGTCACATGGAGAATTAGGGCTTCAACAGACGAGTCCTGGCGGGGACACAGCTTATTCCGTGGCACCAAGTTACCCCTGGGACCGTCAAAACATTTAACAAACCAAGATACAAATGCCCCCCGAAATGATGTCTGTTCGAGACGCTTCTGCATTAACAAGCACAAAGGAGGCAAATGTCCTAATCGTCTAGGCAGGTAACGCTATCAGGCGGAAGGTCTTGCTGTGAGCCAGGCAAGGTTTACACAGGCAGGCCCGGAACCGAAAGAAAGTGCCGAAGGACGAGCCAGCCGTTTACGGGAGTTTCCCTCAACGTTTACTCCATGAAAGACGGGTTTTGTCCTTTGGAGCATGGTGTTGGAACTAAACTTGGCTGGGCAGGTAAACTCTTAAGAGGCCGGCTGATGCCGGGTGATTCAGCGTGTGGAATCTCAGCCTCTCACTTGGCCATATTTTCAAAGGAGAAGACAGCTAATGGGAATAAGTTCCTTACATTAAAAATATACTTACAGTTAACAGCACCAAACCACTTAAGTTGGCAGACGACCAATTATTAATTAGATGAATGGCCTTTTATAAATCCCTCTGTGGCCTCCAGACAACTGATGGGTTTATGGTCCGTGCATTAGGGAACGTGGTTCCTCCGTGGTTATAATTATCCGCAGTTGCTGGCAGTTTGAGGGTCATCACAACAAAACAGCTGCTCCGTGGACATGCTGTCCTGCGATGCCACAGGGGTGACGGGGAGAAAGCAGAAATAGGAGGGGATGGTTACTTCTATCGCCCTTCCTCGCTGTGTGATCTTGCCAAAGCCCCTGGAAGTTCTTCCTTAGTTTTCTCTTCTGGATGTGTGTGTAATGGATCCCTCTAGTTTCTACCTGTCATGTGACCCGGGCCCGGACCATCAGAACAGTGCATCTCTCTAGCCCCCGCCATTGGTTCCCGTCCAATCAGAAGCAGAGCAGCTCAGCTCGCTTGCACCCGTAAACAACTATTGTTCCCGGGGAGCAGCTCCGACTGTGTTTTCCTCTGGGGCCCTGCCTTGTTCCTGTCTGTGAACGTCTGTAAGGTTTAAGTTTTGGACGCTGGTCAGTTTCTGTAACTCTTTAAAATATATTTAGAAGCTGGCGGGGGGAGGGGGGATGCCATTGCTTTTATAACACAGAGAGCTGCTCGAGATCTTGGCTGGAAGGGCTGAGGTGCGGGGATTTAATGGGGACCCCCCCGTGGGCATATATTAGTCAAGTCCAACTAGTGCTATGAAATACTGGGGCGCCTGGGTGGCGCAGTCGGTTAAGCGTCCGACTTCAGCCAGGTCACGATCTCGCGGTCCGTGAGTTCGAGCCCCGCGTCGGGCTCTGGGCTGATGGCTCAGAGCCTGGAGCCTGTTTCCGATTCTGTGTCTCCCTCTCTCTCTGCCCCTCGCCCGTTCATGCTCTGTCTCTCTCTGTCCCAAAAATAAATAAAAAAACGTTGAAAAAAAAATTTAAAAAATAAAATAAAATACATGGCACACACAGCGCAGATTTCATCCAGTTCCTGTCCCGCTGACTCTCTCCGCCGAGTCATTCAGAGTCCAGATTCTTTCCATCCGCTGGTCCTGCCATCCCCTGCACCTGCCGAATCCGCCTTCCCCACTATTTGCATTCTGCCAGCAGGCAGACGCAAGAGAAAACAGGGAGCATAGGGCTAAGGTTTGATGCACCAGGCCTGGCAGTGAGGCACATCAATTCTGCCCACTTCCCATTGGCCAGAACTCAGTCACATGGCCACCCTAACTGCAAGGGAGGCTGGGAAATGTAGTCTACCTGGGCGCCCAAGGGGAAAAGCAGAGGGGGCGGAGGTGAGGTGGACAGCGGCCAGCTCGTCTCTGCCTCGCCCCAGTAACACGATTGCAAGTTGGTGGTTCAGTTGACCACATGCTTTATTCTTATGAATACGGATATCACAGGTGTGATTTTTTTTTTTTTTTTTTTTTTGGAGGGGGAGCCCGAGAATACAAAAGAAAATAACAAAAACTCAAAGCCAGCCATTTCTCAGACTTTCTGGCTCCAAGAGATCTAACACATTTAGATGCCAGAGTCTTCTTTGTTCACGTTGAATGTCACATTTGTCCTAAGTGATTTGTTTGACATTGGGTAGCAGAAGGATCCCATGCCGCTCTTGTCAAAACTGGGTGTTCCTTTAACTGCCTGTTGGCTTGTTTATTGCTACTGTCTTGAAACCTAGTTCCCCCAAAAGCCTGAGTTTCACATACGCCCAGTCACCTTAAGGCTCCACACTAGTTGGATGGGTGACATTATGTGTGTTCATGAGAAAATCATTTCAAGGGCTACAAATGAGTCCTTTAGTAATACCCAGGAGTCATAATGTCTGTGACATAATGAACCTTCGTAAATTACAACCTACACTAATTAGATCACTTATTGCTACATTCCAGGCCCTGAAACAATTTGCTTAAAGTGATAGTTACCTCTAATGAAAAGATACATAACGGAAAATGTCAGCAACCTTTTAAATCCTTCACGACTTATCACGAGGACTGTCTCGTGCAAAGTGCTCATGGTGGAGCAAAGTCTTTTGTCACCATTTCCTCCTAAATTAGGTGGGTATTTTATGATCACATGGAAATAGAGAGAATTCCCTGAGGTAGTGAGATTAGGTAAGGGCTCGCTGTCTCCTTCAGACCTTCTCCAGAGTGCGCCCCACCCGTGTCCACTGTGGCAGAAACACCCTCGGAATCTTGCCTAGAAAGATCTATGGTTATCAGCCACTTATGGAGTGGGTTTTCCTTGGATGCCTGGGGTTCCTGACCACCCGGCCGGGGTGAGGTTCCCCTTCCCCACGGGGGCATATTTTCATAGCCATCTGTCTGATGAGGTTCCAACCTCATCATGAGGGCATTGTCAATCATGGAGGCTGATGGAAACCGGGGTCTGGAGAGGGCTGGCAGTGTCAATACCAGGTCAGGCTTTGCAGCAGGCAACAGTCAGGATCATTCGAGGAGGCCTTCAAAAGCCCCGACCTGCAAAGATGTGGGCAGGATGCAGAGAAACCCAAGGCTAAACCCAAAGGGACAAGGTTGGGGGGGGGCAGTTATCAAAATCCAGATGAGAGAATCCTATAGAAAGGGCCTTCATGGGCCATCTGCTGAGGCCCACAGCCTGTCCCAGGTGCCCCACAGGGAGGGAGCTGGGGAATAAATGCTCCAACTCATTCTCCTCCTTTCCTCCCTGCGTCCCTCCCTCTAGTCCCCTGCCGGGCCCCCTGTTGACCCGGATCTCCTATAAACTGGGGTTTAGAGGGAGAGATGAGCAGGGAGGGCGTGGGAACTCTTTGATCCTGACTATTTGAATCAGCCTTCTGGGCCACGGAGCAGGGAGAGGAGAGTGGGAAGCAGCTGGGGGGGGGGGGGTAGGGGTGGGGAGGGGGGAACGAGGCACACAGGGGCCCGGCACAGCCAGGTTCTGCCTGCAGCCCTGTTGTTCGGGAAACCGTCTTCCCTGCCTGCAGTGGCTCCTTGCCCTCCGTTGCCTCCAAGGGCCCTGAGCTGCATCGGTGCCAACAAGCACACTGGTCCACCTGGCGTCTCAGCCTCGGCTTGGCTCCTTCTGGGGATCGATGGCTGCCTGTCAGGGACATCTAATGACCCCTGCAGTGATGCTCCTGTGCCAGAAAACAGCCAGAATGGGAGGCTTCCTTGGGGTTAAGGGCCCACCTTCTAGCCTGAGGGGGTGTCCCCATGAGAATGAAGGAGTCAGGAAAAGAGGTGAACAACCACATCCACGTAGAACACGGGGTGTCTTGGCCACACCCCTCCTTCTTGAACAGAAATCTGGAGCTGAAAAGGACTTCTTTGATGCCAGAATCTTCTGGCTCCCGGAAAGCTTATTGGGAAGCCCCCGGGAGGTGCATGGCATGCAGTAGGTGCCCAACGGGTCTCAGGGGAATCTGCGTGGCAACGCCTAAGGGGTGGTCATCTGAGTTTGGAGTTCCGGTTAAAACCTTCCTTGATGCGACCATCCCTTGGAAAAGAACGGAATCCGTTTTGCAACTAAAAGCCATTCTGGGGGGGGTGCCCAGGTGGCTCAGCCGGTTGAGCATCTGACTTCGGCTCAGGTCATGATCTCGAGGTCTGTGAGTTCAAGCCCCGCGTCGGGCTCCGTGCTGACAGCTCAGAGCCTGGAACCTGCTTCCGATTCTGTGTGTCTCCCTCTCTCTCTGCCCCTCCCCTGTCACGCTCTGTCTCTCTCTCTCTCTCAAAACTAAACAAACATTAAAAAAAATTTTTTTTGTTGAAGCCATTTATTTGCCTTCAGGCCTAAGCGTCAATAATAATTGGGATGATAGCAATAGCCCCTTTGAATGCCTTTGCATAACTTACTTCTGTTTTCCCTTTGGGTACTCAGAACAGCTCCATGGATCCGTTAGTGACGAGGAAACAATCTCTGGGAGCTGAAGGCACCGGCCCAAGCCAGCAACATCTCCGTATGGCTGGAGGGGACGGTGCAAGCCAGCCCTTCCTGACACGGAAGCTGGGGCTCCCTCTCCTTGGCTTTGGAGGTCCTCCCGGGGGAAAGAAAAGTCCAGAAGAATTCTAAGATATCAACTTTGCTCTCAAGAACCCAAAGAGCTACTCGAGGAGCTAGGGAAAACCCTCAAGGAGGGGTTGCAAGTGCTGTGGGGTTCAGACGCCAGCGCCTGTGCATGCGGGCGCGTGCGCGTTCACGCAGACGGGTGAGGCTGCCCCCACTGCTCGAGCTGTCCCCCTTCTTCCTCCCATCTTCTGTGACTCCGGTCAAGAGGCAAGGTCCCAGGGAAGACTCTGATCGGGTGCCCTGGGGTCATATGCACAGCCAGGGGGCGGGGGAGGGCGGGGCATCCCCACAGACGGTCCCACCCACACCGCGCACCGTGAGGAAGAAGTAATGCGCACGAGGGAAGACAAGTCGTGTTAGTAAAAGAAGGTGGAATTCATTATGGGAGGTTGAAAAGTCAACAAATACCCACTGTGCCGGACCCTGTCATGTTTCTAGATGTGCCCCTAGCCACCGTCTACATCCCGCGCACGCAGCGAGTGGAGCACGTGGCACGGTCTCCACGGTGGATGGAGGGAAGCCGGAGCCTGGAGAGGGAAGTGGTTCGCCCGGGGAACAGAGCATCCGACTCACTCTTGTGCTGCCACTGGCCTCACCCTTGCCGTCCTTCGTGCCACGCAGCCTGCACACGCCTACTCAGACCACCTGGGGCCTGCCTGGCAAGGGAGCGGCTGGGTTGAGTCCGGGACAGGGTGGCGGCAGAGGGAACCATGGGTCAGGGCAAGGGGCAGATGCCTTTTCCTAATAGCTTCTCACCGGGAAAAGGCCGGCACCAACTCTCGCCTGGAGAGCGGGGGGCCTCGGCCCAGCCATGGCACCTGCTGTGACCCTTTCTTGCTGGAAAGAGAGTCTGGAGCGCATAGGTGGGGGGGGGGGGTTGGGGGGGGTGCAGCGGGGAGGTGATGGTTCTGGAACCCAGGGGGGAAAAAAGTAAAGCTGACCCTCCTCCATCCTGCAAAATGGCCCGCAGCCCTGAAACGTTGGCTTCCTAAAACCTAGGGAGTGAAACTGCCAAGATCCCTGCCCGTTTAAAGCAAAACCAAAACAAAACACCACAAAAAACCCACACTAGAAACTTCTTAGTCTTCCTCCTAGTTGCCAGAGTGGGTCAGAGGCCAAGAGAGTTCTGTGCCAATTTTCGCTCCGCCTCCTACCAGCTTTAACCTTGTGTGAGTCACAGATCTCCCTGGATCTCATTTGTGCAACTGGAAGGCGGCATTAAAACACTAACAGGTAAGGGGCGCCTGGGTGGCGCAGTCGGTTAAGCGTCCGACTTCAGCCAGGTCACGATCTCGCGGTCCGTGAGTTCGAGCCCCGCGTCAGGCTCTGGGCTGATGGCTCCGAGCCTGGAGCCTGTTTCCGATTCTGTGTCTCCCTCTCTCTCTGCCCCTCCCCCGTTCATGCTCTGTCTCTCTCCGTCCCAAAAATAAATAAACGTTGGAAAAAAAAATTTTTTTTAAATAAAAAAATAAATAAAAAACACTAACAGGTAAAGCGATATTAATATTAATGAGACACAGTCTACTAAGTGTGGCAGGCGACGGCCACTTGCCTACCAGACGTTTGAGCTCTTCCTGTGTGGAGCTCTCCCTGGGAGGCAGCAACCCAGCCTTCCCCGTGAAGGGGCCGGAGGGCAGTGTCCCAATAAAACTTTATTTGCAAAAACAGGCGGTGGGGTGCATTTGGCCCATGGGCCGTAGTTAGCCTCTGGTATAGACGGTATAGGCAGTGTATCCTAAATTCACCAGCTAGCAACCTTTACTAATCACCTGTTAAGTACCATTCACTAATCTGCACCTGCCGTGTGCAGGAATGTGGCAAGGTTCGGGATTTTACTCTTAAATTCTTCCAGCCAGCATCTATTGAACCGCTCTCGGGTGCCAGGTGCTAAGGTCCTCTGGAATTTGGCTGCGAACGAGAGGCTCCCGTTCTCCCTACAAAATTACATTCCAGCGGATGTGACTGATACGGATGAGCACAGGTGCTGGGGAAGCATGTAGGAGGACCTCTAATTCAGACTAGGAGGTAAAGGAGGGCTTCTCAGAGGGGGTGACACTCGCACGGAGCAAGGCGACTGCTGCCTTCACTGATCTTCCAAGATGCGTCCTCAGCACCTGGCACGCGGGCTCTTCCCCTTCCGGAGACGGGGGGCGGAGGACTCTGAAACCCTAGCAGATGGTATAGCCACGGGATGGAGGGATCCTGAGCCCCCAGATCATCACGGGGAGAAAAACCAGGTACAGACTACAAACACCTTCCTTGGATCGTCACATGAGTGCAAAATAAATCTTACTGTGTCACGATGCTGAAATTGTAGGGGGTGTTGATAAATACATCTAGCGCTATCCTAATAAAATGCCTCATGCACCCCATCTCCCTTAAGCATTTGAGCAATCCTATGAAATACCCCAATTTTACAGGCGAAGAAGCTGAGTCTCAGAGAGGTTAAGTAGCTTGTCCGAGGTCACACAGCTAGTCAATTAAACCGCACAGAGTCTACCCCAGAGAAGTCTGTTTCCAGTGCCCATGCTTCTGAGCACTGTCCATGGCTCTGATTCTGACTGATACATAACCCAGCCCTCCTGTCCAGTCCAGGCAGCTTAGCCCGGAAGAAGCAGGGGACGGTCCTGTCCTGGGACTTGCATTAATGGGATGAGACAGGATTTCCCCTGGGCAGGGACCGAAGGCCAGAGGCCAGACAGAAAAGGGCAGCCCTCCTGCCTTGGGGAGAGCCGGGTTTTGCAGGAGTTTGGAGACGTCTGCCTGCAGACTTGGACGGAGAGCTGCGTGCCCCAGACCCTGCCGCCCTCCTAGACCGTGGGAGAGACATGGGAGGCAGGCTCCAAGCCTGAGGACCCCCAGGATCCCTTCTTAGTTCCTGCCCCCTTGAAAATGTTTTCCTTCGCAGGCCAGTGAGGTACCTTTCTCTTTGTAGCCAACATGTCCAAGGCTGACAGGCTAAAACTGCTCGCTTGCTTTTAAGTGTCAGGAGATGTAAATAGTTTTAGTCTTCAGTGGTTTCTGATTGAATCTCCTTTTGAAGTAATGATAGCTATAATTTAAAGCAACAGTTACCATATTTTCCTTGCTGGCTGGCCTTCTTTGAAGCACTAAGTATAAATCTGCTTAAAATCTTAAAATAGCTGTAGCCCTGTCTCAATATTCTACCAGGAGCCAGGGAGATTCGGCCTCTAATTGCCATCATCTGTAACTAATATCGGCAGCACAGCGGGCTCGTGACAAGGTGGCCCGCGGAATTGCTCTGACCTGGACAGGAAGGTGGAGGCAGAGACATGGTCTCCCTTGGGGACCCTTGACTTCGGTTGGAGTTCGGAAGAAACCCGTCCTGAAATTAGGACCAAATGGGCTCTGGGCTGTTAGGAGACTTTTCAGGACGGTCGTTTGCAGGCCCCTCCAGGAGTCTGGGATGGAAATGAGAGGGGCCTCTTTGCAAACTCGAACTCAGCATGGTCAAGGGTGGGCAAGGACTTGGTCCCAGCTGATGGACTTCCCGGGGGCAACTTCCATGGCCGGGTTAAGGCATGATGTCCTTGTTTTTTCATAAGAAGGGGGACAGCTGTAGAGATTTCCAGGATGGCCTGTCACCAACGGGAGTCGTGCACAACCCTTTCGGCTTTTTTTAGATTGGGAAGCCCATTTAAAATGCAGCTCCAGTCTTAACACGGGCTGGCGCATTTTCGTAGATTCACAAATCTGAGTTTTTTCGACACACACTTACCGCATCCCTACTGTGTGCAGGGCGGCGAACAAAACGGCGACACCAGCGTTCACGGGGTTTACGATACACGCCATGGGATATTCAGCGCCAGGGAGCCAAATAAAGGAAGGGAAGAAGGGAGTGCCGGCCTTGCACTTTTAGATAGGCCTGTCACGGGGCGCCTGGGTGGCGCAGTCAGTTAAGCGTCCGACTTCAGCCAGGTCACGATCTCGCCGTCCGTGAGTTCGAGCCCCGCGTCAGGCTCTGGGCTGATGGCTCCGAGCCTGGAGCCTGTTTCCGATTCTGTGTCTCCCTCTCTCTCTGCCCCTCCCCCGTTCATGCTCTGTCTCTCTCTGTCCCCCAAAAAATAAATAAACGTTGAAAAAAAAAATTTTTAGATAGGCCTGTCACCAAGAAGGTAGCATGAAGCGGCATGCCTATCTTTGCAAAGAACTTTTCGATGGGAAGTACACTAACATGTATCTACGAAGCCAGGCTAGAGGATCCTGGTGGGAAACGTTCAGAAAAGCGTGCTTAGCTTTGAGTGCCAGGACCCCGGGTGGGTGGTTTTCACCTTTTCGTTCCTGCGCAGGCATTTTCTGAATGTCTCATGATAACCGTGCGTGTGTTGGGGGCGGGGGAAAGCGGTGATGGAGTCTGACAGCTCCCCAGTAAATCAAACGGAGAACACCGTAGGACCCCGCAGTCCCGCTCTTGGGTAAAGACGCCCGAAGGAACCGGAAGTGTTCAAGCAGAAACTTGCGCACGCGGACTCACAGCAGTGAGTGTTCCCAGTAGCTACGAGGTAGAAACAACTCGAATGTCCCCCAAGGGATGGATGGATTCGCTACGTGTGACGCGTCCATAGGGTGGAATATTATTTGGCTACAAAAAAGGAACAACGAGCTGAAACACGGGGCGACAAGGATGAACCTTAGAAGCAGTATGCTCAGGGAAAGAAGCCAGACGCAAAAAAGCCGTATGTTGTTGGATTCCGTTTACATAAAATGTCCAGATTAGGCAAATCCATACAGACAGAAAGTGGATTTGTGGTTGCCTAGGCCTGGGGGTTAGGGAGAGAGCTTAAAGGCTATAGGTTTTTTTTTTTTTGGGGGGGGGGTGAGGGCGGTGACAAAGATATTCCCGAACCTAGGTGGCGATGACGACTCTAACACCACGGATATTCTAGAGGCACTGAAGTGTGTGCTTTAAACTGGGTGAAATGGTAACTTTTATGTTATACGTGTTTTTCTACAATAAAGAAGCAGCAGCCGTTGGGGGAGTTTCTGGAAAAACTCAGTGGCCGTGTACGCCCATGAGAGGCCTGACCCGAGAGGTCTTTGTCAGGTGATCGAGGGAGAGGTCAGGTGCTGGGGGACTCGGCAGAGGCCCCATTAGAAAAAGTCGTCTCTTCTAGTAGCTTGCCGAGCACCTCCTAGAGGCCAGGCAGTGAGGAAGGCCGTGACGCACATCTGTGAGCAGAGGTGAGGGTCGGAGGGGGGTGGGGGAAGGCTGTTTGTGTGGGGCTGAGCTGTGGCTCCGGTGGCTTCTTCTCTGGCCCTGACACACTGTTCTGGGTTGAGATCTCGAAGGAGAGGCCGGACAGACGCTCTGGGAGGCCACCCCAAGTGCACCATGGGAGCCGCGAAACAAGCTGGGCGGCTCTGGAGCCCATTAAGGGATTAACGATTTTCCACAGGCGATCCGCAGAGAGGGCAGTCTGGACGCAAATAATTGAGAAAGAGCCTGTTTTCCTAAAACCTGGCCATTCCGGTCTCAAGTTCCCACGCTTTGCAGGACGGCGGAAGTGAAGATGTTCTCAGGTGGAGGGTGAGGGAGGTGAGGTGAGGGACCAGCTTCTATCGCCGAGGACGGGGGCCGCGCCCCGTCTCCTTGCCTTGACCTCCCTCGGCACCCAGAGGCCAGCCCCTGCAATCCCACCTCCCGTGTGCACCCCTGGGTCCCTGCCTGTGCCTCACGACTCACTAGAACTTTCGGGGTCACGCTTTAGGGCTGAGTGCTTCTGTGCCAAAATAAAGCAGAGAAAGATGGGAGCGGCCCGAGGGGGCTTGTCTGCTTCTCTCGCTGTTTCTCCAGGGAGAAAAGGCACAGGGCCTGCTGGGGTGCGAGGCCCACAGGTGTGGGCAAACACCACAAGGGGAGGCCCTCCCACCCCGCCGCGGGGGACCCCTGGGTTGGCATGCTTTTCCTCCGGGGCCTCCCCCCCAATTCCCTTCTGGGCGCTTGACCGTCTAGTCAAACGTGACCACGCTGCCCTGGAACAGCCCCCGCCCTTGCCCACCTCCGGGCCCTGGGACTTCCTGTTCCCTCCCCTGGGCACGACCCCCGGGGTTCCGTCTCGACTCAACTGGGGCCAATCACTTTACCTCCCTGCCCCTCCGTTTTCCCATTCGTGGAAGGAGACCATCATCACCGTCATCATAACACAGTTGACCCTCCAACGACTTGGGTTTGATTGAGCTGTGCAGGTGCACTCACACGAGGGTTTCTTCTGATACATACAGTACAGGGCTCTCAGTGTATTTTCTCTTCCCTATGATTTTCTTAACAACATTTCTGTTTCTCTAGCTGCCTTTATTGTAAGAAGACAGAAGAGACTACATAAAACATACAGAACATGCGTGGTCCACACTTATCGGTAAGGCTTCGGTCAACAGGAGGCTGTAAGTAGTTAAAGTCATACTTGAATTGTCGATCATAGAGTGGGGGGTCGGCGCCCCTAAGCGTGGCATTGTTTAAGGGTCAACTATCCTCTCCTGCAACACAGACTCCCTCTGAGGGATGTATGCAAGCAGGGCCGGGACTGGGGTGGGACCACGGAGCTGCCTCGGGTACCAAATTTCAGGAGGTGCTCATGACGTCACGAAGGTGCACAGCGCCTCTCTTCTCTCACTGGTCCTGGCCCCGGTGCAAAGTTCAAGGGCCAGCCTAGAATAATACCCGTGAGAGTCTGCTGAGTGCATAGAGCAAATATTCAGAAGCAGGTGCACAGAACAGTCCTGTGTAGATACACCTGCTTATGTGTGTGGGAGTAGGTGGTGGATGTACAAGTGTATATAGTATTTATCCATATATACGTGTTTATATATACGTACCTTTATAAGTGCATGAAAGTACCTAGAAACATACAATGTCAGTGGGACGGACATTCAGAATTGGGACGGAGGCATTTTGCCCTCAGGCTCTTTAGTACTGTTTGGATTTTGTAAAAACACATTTGTATTACTCTTGTCGTTAAAAACGACACGTTACAAAAAATCCAGTGAAGCAACGGACTCACCGTAGAGTGTTTATTCCGTCATTAACTCGCTATGTGACCTTGACAAAGTGTCTCTGCCTCTCTGAGTCTACCTCACTGTAAAGAAGGGAATAATCATAGTCGTTACCTCACAGGATAGTATGAGGATTAAATAAAAGAACACCTTGTCTTTCTACTCTGTACGTGTCTCTCTTCTGGGTCCGGATCTTGTAGGTGCTCAGTGAATACTTGCTGAATTAAAATCTTATTTTCCTTGTCGTGTGTGTTAGAAAATTTCCATAATGAAAAGTTTTACGGCTCTCTCCAGATCTTTTATTTATTTACGTATTTATTTATTTATTTATTTACTCTTTTTCAAATGTTTTTTTTTTTTTTTTTACAATTTAAAGTCTTTTAATCTCAAGTGTTTTTGTTTTTTAGTTGTCGTTGTTACATTTATTTTTTCAATATATGAAATCTATTGCCAAATTGGTTCCCATACAACACCCAGTGCTCATCCCAAAAGGTGCCCTCCTCTATACCCATCACCCACCCTCCCCTCCCTCCCACCCCCCATCAACCCTCACTTTTTTAAACGTTTATTTATTTTTGAGGGAGAGAGAGAGAAAGAGCAGGGGAGGGGCAGAGAGGGAGGGAGCCAGAGGACCCAGAGTGGGCGCCACGCTGACAGCAGAGAGCCCGACAAGAGGCCCAGACCCACGACTATGAGATCATGACCTGAGCCGAGGTCGGATGCTCAACCGGCTGAGCCCCCCCGGGCACCCCTCTCTCTCCAGATTTTTTAGAGCAGGGTGGAGGATGGACTATAGGGGACAGAGGATCACCAGCCCTGCGTCAGGCCCAGTGAAGGCAGACACAGACGTGCCAAGCCTGGCCTTCAGCCTCGAAAAATTGGCCATCTCTTAGGGGTGAGGGAGGACTCTGCTAATCAAGGCAGATGGGGGTGTGGCTGGGAGTGGAAGAAAGGTGTTGAGCAAAGATTTCATGCTGACACCGATGGTGAGGAATGCCTCTACACTCCACCACAGTGGGTGGCTCGGCACGGATGAGGCAGGAGGTACCAACAGGGCTACTGGAAGGCCGAGGTAGCCCTCTGGGCAGTCTGTGAAGGGAGGTGGCGCCATGCAAGGGGGGAGCACTAAACTTCTGGTGCCATATTGTCCAAACCTCAAATCCTCTTGCCACCATCGACTCCGTGAGAGGCTTTAGGCAGGTTACTTCTCTTCTCCCTGCTTCCCTTTCCCGACCTTCAAGATGGCGGCCAGCGTCAAAACGAAGCAAGCGCTTCGTCAACGTCGTCCACGGTGATGGCGCTGGGGATGTGTTGTTTGAGCAGGCGAAGGACGGAAGCACATCTGTGCGTGGAGACGTCCCTCTAGTCACAGTGGGCAGGATGCATTAGGGAGGAATCAGGGCGGGGAGGTGCCTGAGGGACAAGAGGCCCTGCTTAGTCATAATGGGAAGGGGCAGGGTGTGAAGAGATTAAAGACGTAACTGAGATAAAGTATGGTGAACTCGCTGTGTGACTCGCTACGTGGCAATTGATTAGGTGGAGGGGCCAAGGCAGTGGGGGTGGGGGAGAAGTAAAGGGTAGGAAGGGGTGGGCGGAGCGAAGACAGTTCTGGAGCCTGGAAGGGGATTGGTGGTGTTACAGATAAGTGTTCTGGAATGCAGTTGGGTTGGGCATGTCGAGTTTGAGGGACCCTGGGAATCCAGGTTGGAATCCTGGAGAGATTTGGGTGTGGCCCTAGTTAAAAGTAATTGATGTAAGCTTTCCTGTCACCCTTGTTCCTGATTTGGACATCCTGAGGCCTCAGAACTGGTTGTTAAGATGTAATGTCACAAGGACAACACAGCTGCCTTTTCCTAAACATAATATAAGGGATTGTGCCTGACTCTTTGGGTCTTATTTCCCAAAATACATTCCACCACTGGGTGTTCTATGAAAAAAAAAATTTTATTCTAAGGGTATTATTTCCCAAAATATATTCCACCACTGGGTGTTCTATGAAAAATAAAATATTTTGTGGTCAAATACATTTAGGAGGCACTCAGTTAAACAAGAAAAGTAAATGTGTCCTTGTGCAGGACTTATCAGTGCCTCTAATGTGCTGAAATGTTGGTTGTACTCTGGTGAGGAACTTGGAAAGTAATATTTCTCAAAGTCATCTTCCTGCAGAGATATTTATTTCTTTGGCCAGGTACTCAGCCCTGAAGTACCCTGAGGTGTCTGGAGCTGGGGTGGTGGTGACGGAGGCCTCCAGGTTCTCAGTATCTTAGAGCAGAGTTTCACTACCTTTACCGTTAATGCGGAGTGTGCATGTCCAACGAGCTCCCAGGTGATGCCGATAATGGGGGTCCACAGACCACACGTTGAGAGGGAAGGTCTTAGAGGACCGCCTGCCTCAGTTAGCCAGTCCCCAAGGGGATTCAGACCAGAGTGGGCCATTACAGCTTTATCAGTGCCATTATTAGCGGTCTCCCCCACCCACGTGTCCCCCCTACCCCACCTAATTCCATCACGGCAGCCAGAACCCTAGTTTCTTATGAGTTATAATTGCCTTCCAGTCTGGAGCATGGAAAGGACGAGGGGACGGTGGAAATCCAAAAAGGCAATCCATACTAGGAAGGAGAAGAAGGGCCCCGGGGGCCACCTCTGCACGAGCAGCCCCTGAAATAACACGCGCTGACCGTCCCCAAACCCTGTGGAGGAGCGGCGTGCGGCCAGATGCTTCTGTGGCCCCAGGTTGGCGTCAGAGCGCATGGCTGGGGACGATCCGCCGGGTCTGCCTAGAGGGGGTGTGCAAGTGTGTGTGTCCATGTGGGTGTGTGTGTGTGTGCATGTGTGTGCGAAGCACTGCTTTCAAAACTGCCCAATCATCTTAATTAGCTTGAACAGTCCTCCGATCCCTTATTTAGAATGGAATGTAGAGCCCAAGCCCTGCTTTCCTTTAACATGGGGAGGGAACGAAAATAAACTTTGGTTTTTACTGCGGCCGAGAAGCGAAGGGAGGAGTCTGGGTTTCAAGCCGTGGCTGCCATTGCACGGGACAGTGAAGGCTGCTGGGGACACCCACAGCAGACGATGCCCGCCCCACCCCCTCCCTTCTAAGCCCCACTTCTGAACCTCTGAAAGGCCCTTCGCCGAAGGACCTTTTTTGAGAGTCTAGGCTTGGAGTGATGGAGCACTAGCTCTGGATCCCAGCTCTGCCATTTACCGGCTCTGTGACCTCGGACAAACACCGTCACCTCTCTGAATCTGTTTGGTCTTTGGGAAAATGAAGGTGATGTGAGCTGCTTCCCACACCCACGCGGTGGTTGTAAGAATGAGACGAGATCATGCACATAAAGTATAGGAACGTAGGCGCTCCGTCCATGGTAGCTTGTGTGTGTGTGTGTGTGTGTGTGTGTGTGTGTGGCTTATCCAAGAGTCTAACGAGTAAGAATTTATGTGGTTTTTTTTTTTTTTTTTTTTTCACAAAAGCATGTTTGTTTTCTGGGCATGAGCCCTTTCTGATACTTAACCATTGGGAGCTTTTGTTGGCTTTCTCAAAACACCCTGAGGGGGAAGGGAGGGATGTTTCCAAGGGCCGAGATGTGTCCATGGCTCTGTGTCCAGGGGACACGGAGCCAATGCTAAATTCCAGGTTGACATCCCTGGAGTCCTGAATATGAGCGAAGTGATTTCCTAATGAACAGCGCCTTGGGGATGCAATTCCTTTAGAACCAGCGTGTTGAAGCGGGAAACAGGAAGCCTAAAAATGTCCCACATCTTGGGGTGGATTGGCCTTTGTTGGCCCCTGAGGCCATCTTGCTCGGGCCTTACCTCGCAGGGGGTAACGAGGCTCGACCATGAGGAAGGTGGAGAGTCCCTGAACCGTGTCCCCAGGGAGATGAGGGACTCTGGCCTCCCCCAGGAAGGTGTTTTCTGATGCTCTAATGTTCCATCCCAGGGGAAGAGGGTTTGGTGACCAGACATTAGCATCTGGTGGGGGACTGACCGAGAGCCCACCTACGACACGATAGGATAGAAGCTATTAGCGATAGTCAGCGCCTTGCTGGGTCTCTCATCTATCACTTCGTTCTTCCCACACGTTCCAAGCTAGCCTATGACAGTCCCCCTCCCCCTGGGATAAACTGGGGGGACTTTTCAAATGTCTCTTGATGCATTTGGTTCTCTGGGTAACATTGAGTACATTGTTCCGTTCCCCTCTGGTGAAAGACAGTGACATCTGGCTTCTGGGCTTATCTCCTATGCTTGATGAAGGATCACTGTATTTCCTCTTCCCCTGCAAACATCTGACCCTCCTAGTGGCTCAGATAACAGGTGGTCCCCAGTGGCTGCTTTCTCTAGGGTACTTGTGGTCCCCAAGAGGGGAGGGCCTTGCACTGGCTCAGTGCTATGAAACGCTCCTGAAATTGTCCCGAAGTACTCTAGGGAGAGAGGTGACTTTTTCTGTTCACTCTTGTTAACAAAAGATTTACAGGTTGTATAGTAGAGCGGAAGGGCTGGAAAGTTAATTGTAGTAACACAGGGGAGAGATGGCTAGTCGCCCAGCCAATCACCATTCTCCCCTGTTTCCTCAGCAAAAGAACCCTAATCACTGAGGACAGTAGTGTGGCCAGCTGTAAGACTCTTTTCCTCAGTGTCCCTTGTGGGTATGCGACTAAATGCTGGCCAGTGAGATGCAGATAGAAGTTGTTAAGAGATTCTTCCAGAATGTCTTCATAAAAGGATGATGCTCCCTGAGGAACGCCCTTTTTTTCCCCTTTCCTTCCTTCTTCCTGGGGCAAAGATGTGATGGCAGGAGATGAGACCCACTTTAGATCACGAGGTAACTGTGGGGATGGAAACAGCATGCTAGGAGTGGAAGAAAACAATGACAGAAGGAGCCTGGGTCCCCAACGACCACGAAGCCACTATACCAACCCTGGACTTTCCCTCTGGATTTCTTTCATGTATATAGGAATAACCCATTATATATTTCTGTTATTTGGGGTTTTCTGGTATATGCAGCTGGATCTAATCCTTACTGATACATAACACTTAAAAGTGGATGGCATTCTAATAATGTGAAAATAGGTGTGCACAGGGTTATTTGTCGCTGCATTGTTTGTAACCGCAAAATACTGGAAACAATCTAGGGGCGCCTGGGTGGCTCAGTCTGTTGAGCATCCGACTCTCGATTTTGGCTCAGGTTCTGATCTCACAGTTTGTGAGGTTGGACCCCACGTCCAGCTCCACACTGAGCATGGCACCTGCTTGGGATTCTCTGTCTCCCTCTCTCTCTCTGCCCCTCCCCTATTCATGTTCTTTTTCTCTCTCTCTCGCTCCAAAAATAAAAAAATAAAAAAATATCGGAAACAATCTAAATATACACAGGAGATTGGTGCTGTCCACCCAATGGAGTTCTATCTGGGGGTATTGCTCAAGCAGGATGCTACCTTTTGTGTAGGGAAGGAGAGGGGGGAAAGAAAATATTTGCGCAGAGGAAAAACCAACTGCTAGAAGGATAAAACAGAAAATGAGATTGGGTAGAAAGAAGTGCGTGGGAATGGGGTTGAAAACAGAAAGAATGGGAGAAAGCAAAGCCTCTCTAATATATTTTTTGGTATTGTTCTGACTTGGGGAATCATGATAGTATCTCATGCACTCAAAAAAAAAAAAAAGGGGTAAAATCATCACGGTTGGGGGAAAATCTTAAAATGAGATACAAGTGGAAACAAATGACCTGAACTATATTTCAAATGAAACATGCAACCACCCTGAGAGGAAGGGGCCGACCCCTGTGATTTGGGGACACAGCATTTGGGTGAGAGACAAAAGGGCTCAATGCGAGTCTTTAACTCTTGAAAGTTGGCTTCTCTTTTGCAGTTGTATCGGTTAGCCATTCTGAAAATACTTATTGGGTATTCTGGAATTGAGCAAATAAGGAAATAAATTGTGCACAGTGGAAGCCAGGTCTCTTGCTAACAGAGGGTTACATGTATGGAGAGCAGAAGTATCTAATGAACTCTTCAGTGCTGGATTGGAATTGGAGATATCAATTTATATATATATATATATATATATATAGTGTATATGTATATAGTGTATATATATATATATAGTGTATATGTATATAGTGTATATATATATATATAGTGTATATATATATAGAGAGAGAGAGAGAGTAAATACATATGTACTTGAATAAATACACATATAGGGTATATATATGCTTGTATATATGTACTGTAGAATACGTAAGTATTTTTATATGTAGATATTTATATTTACATATATGTTACTTGCATAAATATAGATATCTATATAGTTATAAATATATACTATAAATATCTCTATATAAATATATACTCTTATATTTATACAAATATTTATCTTATCCTTGCATGTCTATATTAAGATGAGAAAGAGAGAGAAATATGGTAAAATGTTTACATCTGGGGCATCTGGGTGAAGGGTTTATGGGAATCCATTACACAAATCTTGCAGTTTTTCTGTAAATTTAGAAGTGTGTCGAAACAAAAACGTTAAAAGTAAGAAACCAAAGTGGACGGCTTGTTAGAGTTGCTTGTGAGGCGGGAACCCGGTCTGCCTGGCCGCGGTTGGTGTTCCCTCTTGCCCTGTAGCCTTCTTACCTCTTAGTGTGGTTCAGGTCGACGCTGGGCAAATGGGTTTCCGAAACCCCTTTTCATTCATCTGTGGGACAGGTCTCGGATGTGGGTACAGGGAGAAGGAAAAGAGAAGGAGGACATGCCCTCTGTGAGAGAAGGCTGAAGCAGTAGATAGGAGGTGTCTACCTGGGCCCTGGTGGGGTCAAGGGCAGGGGGCTGGCCCAGCCTTGGAGGGCGCCTCTGTTCTGCTGTCTTCCTCACTTACCCACTGCTCCTCCTGTCTTCCCTAAACACGTGCAGGGAGACTTTTTCAGTGTAATATAACACCCTCCCCCCCATCTACCCTCTCCTTTTATCTTGGATTGGGCTAGTTCTCTTGTACCCTTCTTGTACGCCGAAAGGTTGCTTCTCGAGAGTTTCCACAGTAAGTCAACAATGGATTCTGAATGCAACAGTAATTCACAACGGCCAAGGAAAGACAAGAATGAGCTTCTTCTCTCCTCTGCCATCCTTCCCCTAATTATGAGTTTGTGAATGTCAGAGCGCCTGCCCTTGACGCATAACTGATGAGCAGTTTGGCAGGGGCGTTAGGCAGAAAACTGGGTTCAGAACCTCACTCTGCCCCTTACACCTCAGTCCTCCGCCTGCAGAGAGGGCATGATGAGAGCTTTGACCCTAGTGAGTGGCTTTGAGGATCGAAGGAGATAAGCATGTAGATACTTATCATGGCGCTCAACAAATGCTAAATAGTACTCGTCACCACAGCAGAGTGCGTGGTCGTGATGTCGTGCAGCGGTATAAAGGACGAGCCACTGAGAAGGCCACATGGCTTTCCCCAACCGGGACACATGTTGTCTGGAGTTGCGTTTAACACGTGAGTGTATTTGATAGCTTGGGGGCCCCTCCTGATAGAGACACGGGTTTCATCCGCTTGGCAAGCAGCTTTTCCCAGCTTCCCCACAGTGTACAACCCGGGCTCCCCTGCCCTGGTCCTGGTGTGTGTCGCAGAAGCCCCCATCTTCCCTGCACACAGAACCACATCCCTGCACTCTAATTCCTGGAACTCACCTTCTCCCATCGCCTCTCTTCGGTTGGTGTTAGGCAGGAGCAGTTTGCTGGTGTGGGGGGAAAGTCGTCTGCTTTTTGAGGGGGAGACAGCACCAGACTTTTATAAGCCCCATGTGGGTCTCCCTTCAAATACTGTCCCATGGAATCCTGTCCCTGTACCCAGGATATGGGGACAACTCAGGCAGCTTGCCATATAAAAAAGGTTCCAGAACGTAATTATATATTTGAAGTTACAAAAGCTTTTTATTATTTTGGGGAGGTAAAATTATATGTGTTTTCAGCAGGACTTCTTATGCCAAAACTTTGAACAAAAATTCACTCTCCATTACCAGCCTTAGAGGAAAATATATTCACAGCTCTTTATGTCACATCAGTTTCCTCCTTCTTCTTGTATTTGCTTGTGTGTGTATGTGTGTGCGTGTGTGTGCGTGTGTGTGCACGTGCACACACGCATATCTGAACATTTCGGGGGCTGTCTGTAAGTAGTATGTTTATGTGTTGGCCAGTGGGGCATGTCTAATGACTTTCTTGAGGTGTAACTCACATGAATTGTAATTCACCTATTTAAACTGTCTAGTCTTCAGTTGTACTCACAGAGTTGGGCAATTATCATACCATCAATTTCAGAAGAGATTCATCGCTCCAAAAAGGAACCCTGTCCCCATTAGCGGTCCCTCTGTATTTCTTCCCAGCTGGAACAATCCTAGGAAATCAGTTTGTTTCTATAGATTTGCCTATTCTGAATATTTCACATAAGTGGGATCATGCAATATGTGATCTTTTATGACTGCCTTCTATCACTTAGCACAATTTTCCAGGTTCATCCATACTGCAGCCCAGATAAGTGCTTCATTCCTTTTAATGGCTAAATATGATTCCGTTGTATGGATAGACCACATGCTGTTTACCCATTCATCAAGAGACGGACATTTGGGTTGTTTCCACATTTTGGCTGTTATGAATAATGCTGCTTGTGAAGATTCATGTACAAGTTTTTGTGTGGATGTGTGTTTTCATTTCTCTCGAATCTGTAACTAGGAGTGAGATTTGGGGTCATTTAAAGACTATGTTTAACTTTTTGAATAACTGTCAATCTGCTTTTGAAAGGGGTTGTGCCTTGTTACATTCCCACCAACAGTGTATAAAGGTTACAGTTTCTCTGTGTCCTCACCAACACTTGTTATTCTTCGACTCTTTGATCACAGCTGTCCTCCTGGGCACGAAGTGACATCTCATTGCGGATTTGATGTACATTTCTCTGATTATCAATCATGTTGAGCATCTTTTCATGTGCTTATCAGCCATTTATATATCATCTTTGGAGAAATGTCTATTCAGAGACTTTGCCCATTTTTAAGTTGGGTTATCTTTCTTTTATTATTGAATTGCAATAGGTTTTTAAAATATTTTCTAGGTACAATTCCCTTATCAAATATATAATTTGCAAATATTAAATTCCATCCATTCTGTTGGTTCTCTACTTTCTTCACGGGGTCCTTTGTAGCACAGTTTTACATTTTGATGGAGTCAAATTTATCTATTTTTTTTCTTTTGTTACTTGTGTTTTGGAGTCACGTCTACGAAGGCTTTACCATACCCGAAGTCGTGAAGATTTATGTCTGCATTTTCTTCTAAGAATTTCATAGTTTTAGCTTTTACAGTTAAGTCTATGATACATTTTCTAAAGACTTTTTAATCTTTACGTAATCTCTACACCCAACGTGGGGCTCAAACCTGCAACCCCAAGGTCAAAAGTGGCATGCTCCACCAACTGAGCCAGCAAGCCACCCCTTATGACACATTTTGAGTTAATTTTTGTGTATGGAATAAGAAAGGGATTCAACTTTATTCTTTTGTAGGTGGGTATCCAACTGTTTCTGTCTTGAAAATATGAAAATAGTTCCATGCCAGTTGGTAAACAGTGCCACCCTGAGATCCCCGAGTGTCCCCTCTTTTGCTCCAGCTCTTTTCTGGGACCTCCCAGACATTCCCATGACTCACAAACTGACCTGCCAATGCCTGGCACAACAGAAGACCTCAGGACCCTGCCAGTTCTGATGCCAGTGAGGTCCCAGGTGTTAAATAGTTTCAATGTCACACCTACGTGTTGGTGTTATGACACATCCTCAGGGCTGGCGATACTAATATCGACACAGGGAGGCCCTATAACTTGCTGTTAATAATCCTGTAGTGTAGCTCCAGGGAATGTTGCTGGAGTGAAGAGAAATGCCAGTGTCCTGTAACAATCCCGCCAGTGAGGACCAGAACAAGAGCAGGTCCTGACTCAGAATCAGCTTAGCAGTTGCTTGAAAGCCTGTGAGCCAAAGGTCTCGGAGGCAGCAAGGTAAGAACATTCCATTGTGGTTTCTCCACAGGCAAACGTGTAGCCCGTCTTTTGCTCCCATCACAAATGTCTCATCTGAGGACCCGGGAGATTATCTGGGTGGGTTCCTTTAGGAGGGACTCTGTGATTCTCCCTTGGCAGAGTGAGATTGACCATCCACAACTTTGCAGGATGGAAGGGTCCTCTTTCTTGGACGGGTTGTATAGTCAGACGGCTTCCTTAGAAGCTCCTAGTTGACAGACCAGTCTACCCCAGCTGTGGTGTCTCCTACTCCTTGGTCACAGGTTGCCACTGACAGAGAGGGACGCCGCCCACCCATCAGACCGGCTCTGTCTCTGCCCGCCTTCCACCGCCCTTCTGCTCAGCCCCTTTCTCCTGCAGTGTCTTTGTTCCACATTTCTGGATAATTATATTTTTTGGCAATGGCCCTTCTGCGTGCTGCGGAGCAAGCAGTTGAGCCTATGGCCTTTTCCCAAGTACTATTTCCAGCCGGGCCATGCCATCTTGTTCTTCCACTGTGTTCCAGGACACAAAAGGTCAGGAGCCTTGCCGGGAGGACAGACCCCGGTGTGGAGACCTCCTGGCCTAGAGGGTATGTGGATAATAAAGGAAATTAGGAAAATCAGCGAGAGCATGTGACAGTGCTCCCCAGCCTTGTCTGCCCTCACGAACAGTCCTGACTGCACCCTCAGGAGGTGTAGATCTAGGGTGCTCAGGTATGTCAGGGAGAGGACACAGGACAACTACAAATGGAATGACTGTCGCCTTCAAACCATATTCTCTTGCTGACTTTGCATAGAAAAGCTGAGGACAAGTCCCTATCACGTGGCAGAACTGAACAAAGGGCAGCTCTTACCGTCTTTTTTTTTTTTTTTTTTTTAACGTGTATTTTTGAGAGACAGAGTGACAGAGAGTGAGCAGGGGAGGGGCCGAGAGAGCGGGAGACACAGAATCCGAAGCAGGCTCCAGGCTCTGAGCTGCCGGCACAAAGCGCGACGCGGGGCTCGAACTCACGAACTGTGAGATCATGACCTGAGCCGAAGTCGGATGCTTAACCGACTCAGCCACCCAGGCGCCCCGCTCCTACCATATTTGATAATGATTATACTTTAGTGTTTGCTTTGGCACCACAGGTACGAAAATGTGGTGATTGTGCTTTATAATTAACTGTGTTTAAACTTGTTATATTTTGTAATTGTTAAAATATTTTAATAAAATCACATTTGCATTTAGACGGCTTAATGATTCTCATCTTATAAAATATTTGCACAAGATGTCCCTAACGACCGGAAGGGAAGTGAGGAAAGGCCTAACGGTATCACAACAGTGCAAAGCAGCAAGGCTGTCCGTGACTATTTCCTGAGGGCTCACTGATCCGAGGCCCTGGGATGTACCCAGCGCCAAGAGAATCCCCAGCCCGAAGGTGCGTCTCCCAGCTCAGGTTCAAGTATAAGAGGGGAAGAGAGGTAGAGAGATAATGGGGGAAAAAGGGGGATACCAAGCCCTAAAGTTCTATCAACTTTAAGCAAAACATGGGTCCCCAGGAGGTCCCCCAGGCCAACCCCGTTCTTCTGTCCTTTGTTGCCTTCCCAAGATGGTGGAACTCCCCAGGTTTCTTTCTTTTCTCTCTCTTATATTTATTTATTTTTTTTTTTGAGAGAGAGAGAGAGAGAATCCCAAGCACCTTCCCACTGGCAGTGCAGAACCTGACATGGGGACCAAACTCACGTGGGAGTTCAACGGCAGACGTGTTAGATGTGACTTGATTGTCTGCCCTTTCTATGAAGGGAACACCTTCATTTTCAACTTCCTGTTCCTGCCACACCCCTGGCCATTGTGATTGGCCCAGCAACAAACACATGACCGAGTTGAGCCAATCAGGGCTCTTCCTCGGGTTTTTACAACGGAACAAGCAGAACGTGCCTGTTTCATGCCACTGTGTTTTGGGGGTGACTTGTTATGTGGCAGTAGACAACGAACACAGACCTTCATGTGGACTCTCCCCTCTCTTCAGGAGACGCACCCGAGTTGAGTGGGGATCAGCGGGGAGGCACGCTGCAGGAAACCAGCTATTAACAAAACCCACGTTTTCTAGGTGCGTATACCCCCATGCTGTGAAGTATCTGGAAGGGCTTGTGGGCAGAGGCTGTGGCCGCGAGGAGCCCAGGGTCACTCACAGCCAACCTGAACCATGCTTAAAGATAGAAGAAGGGGCAAAATATGTCTTCACTCCTGATAACTTCAGCTGCAGGTCAACCCCTGGCCTTGACCTCTCTCATTTCTTCCCATCCTCCTCCTTGCCCCCCCCACCCCCCGCCACTCTCCTTCCCGCATCCTCCATCCTGCCCCTCCCACGGAGGTCCAAGTCCCAGAGAATGTTCGAGAACATTCCATTCTGGAAGGGCCACATGCTTTACCAAAGAGCTTATGGACTGGCGCTTCTCACACGTCACTATGCACACCCATCACATGGAATCCTCGGAAGATGCACATTCTGATTCAGTGGCTCTGGGAGGGTCCTGGAGGTCTGCACGTCTAACAAGCTCCCCTGTCGATGCTACTGTAGAAAGTGCTCAGTAGAAAGTGCTGGAAGGAGGACTATCCTTTCTTTTGCTAATATGGATGGCCTCTTCCAGGAAAACGCTGGCTCAGAACTCTACAGAAAGCCCCTTTCCACCAGGACAGAAGGTGAGAAGGAATTGAACGAGTGGACAGAGATCCTCATCCTGTCCTGTACTTACTTAAAATTCTTGCGTGTTTCTTTTTATTTATTTCTTTTTAATTTTTTTTCATGGTTATTTATTTTTGACAGAGACTGAGACAGAGTGTGAGCGGAGGAGGGTCAGAGAGAGAGGGAGACATAGAATCCGAAGCGGGCTCCGGGCTCCCAGCGGCCGGCACAGAGCCCGACGCGGGGCTCGAACCCGCAAACCGCGAGGTCATGACCTGAGCTGAAGTCTGACGCTTAACTGACTGAGCCACCCAGGCGCCCCCCTGGTTTTTAACTTAAAGACAGCAGGTTGCAAGGTCCTCCCTGTGACACAGCCACTCACACGCCCTCTCATTTCACTGGCTCCGTGGCAGGAACGGTGGGCCGCAGTGAGAGGGGGGCATACGGGGGCTACACAGGGTCTCGGCCCACCCAGGACAGGTTCAGGCCCAAGCGAATCAGGGGGGCACGTGGCACAGGAGCAAAGTGGTGTCACAGCTGAGGGACAGACTCCAGGGCTAACGAGCATCTTGATCAGAGTGCTGGCTCTCCCTTGTTGAACGGCTGAGTTGGGGTTTACCTAGCTAGAAAATGGGGACCCTCATACCTATTGACTGAGGTTGGTGGGATAATGAATACAAATAATATTTGTAAATTTATTAGGTAACTCACATGCACGAGGCAAATCCTTATGCATGGCGCATTGTCCCAAGTGCAGATTAACTCATTTAATCCTCTCAACAGCCAGCAAGGGCAGTAAAATTATAATTACTCTTTCTGTTTTATGAGGGAGCAAAGCTCAGAGAGGGGCAGTCCGAAGCTCGGGGTCACCGTCGGGGAGCACTGGAGCCGGGCTCGGGTCCAAGGCAATTTGATGGCAGGGACCACCCGAAGGGGCATGGTCCCCCACATACAGGTCCTTGAGGACTATCTGGGGGGGTGTCAGTGAATGAATGAATGATGTAAGATCCAGGGAAGCTGCTTTCTGTCTGTCTGTCTGTCTGTGTCTCATACCATCCCTCGCTCTCGCACATTTCAGTTATTTAAAAACCAAAAAAGCTTTCTGAAGAACTGCCACGTTCACACGGTTCAAAGGGAGCAAAGGGACAGAGACTGAAAAATATTCCTGCTGTCCTTGACCCCCAGCTGCCGGGGTCTTTTCCTTGAGGCAACCACACCAGCCCCTTGTACATTCAGACAGGAGCATACCCTATGGAATGTTCTGCCTGGTACCAGAAGAGTCTCTTAAGCTGAACGTCTCTTTAGGCCTTAATTTCTTCACTGGGTCCCCCCGAGGTGGGGGGTTGTGAACATTAACTAAAATTCATGGGAAGTGGTTAGGGCAGTGAGGGGTCAGGCCTATCAATTAGTAAGCACTGGACTCCATTTCATTTGTTTAATTGTATTTTACTTATTTTTTAATTTTTAAAGTTTATTTACTTATTCTGAGAGAGAGAGAGAGAGAGAGAGAGAGAGAGAATGCCAAGCAGGCTCCGTGCTTTTGACGTGTTTAAGTTCCTGGGCTGGAACTCACGACCTATGAGATCATGACCAGAGCCCGTGTCAAACACTTAACTGACTGAGCCACCCAGGGGCCCCATTTATTTTCTTTTTTGAAATAGGGTAAAGGAAATAGGAGGTGGAAAGGCCCCCACTCTGGCCGCTGAGGCCGACGCCCAGCTCTTGAAGGTGATGAGACTTCCCGTTGGTGTTTGTATACAGATAATGAGCCACTCGCCCCCAAAGACAAGAAGGGAGGGAGGGAGGGAGGAGCAAAGAAAAATATGGACAAAGAAAACTTCAAAGCCACTCGAAAAAATAGAAACCGAGGCTCCCACACACTGAGCAGGCCACATTCTCCATCGAAGGCCTCACGAACACGGAGGCCGACACCATCTGGCCTCAGACACTTTTCCTCAACACCCTTGCGTCAAGTCAAGCAAAGCGGGGCGACAGAAGAGGAATAAGTTGGGTTGGTTCACACGGAGCCTCCAGATTCCGCGCTCCAGTGATAAATAATGTACAAAGCCCAGAAAACACAGCCCTGTTGGGTCTGGGCCTGTTACTCCTGAGGTGTGAGGAAAGGGGATCAGGGTGTCCATCCTGTTAAATTTGTGGAGGGATGCATTCCGGGGGCCCAGGGAGGGGGGGAGCCCCAGGTGGCTGGGCCAGTCTGCTGGCCAACCAGGTGGCCTGCCAGGCTGCCCTGGGCCTCCCCACTCCGGGCCTCAGGCTGGCGAGACTGTCCCCGGCCCACAACTGAGGCATGGGAGACCTGTCTCTTGCTGTCATTAATTCATGTTTCCCCGCCTGGCCATCAGAATCCCATTAAAACAAACACACACACACACACACACACACGCACACACACACGCACACACACGCACACACACACGCACACACACAACCCATAACGTTAAAATCAATAGTAAACATCATTTTAATCTACACACATTTTTATCACTGTTCAAAAGATGTTTTTCAAATTACCCCTGGAAACTCCCGCTATCTAAGAATTATCAGAAAAAAAAAAAGAGAGAGGAAAGAGAGAGAGAGAGAGCAGGAAAAGGAAAAAAAAAAAAAAAGCCCACAAGAGGCAGGGAAGTGCTGCTTTGTCAGGGAGAAGAAAATAAAGAGAAATCAGCCCAGCTTCAAAGGGCGCATTTCCATAATTGCCCTGTAACTTTAGCAAAATAAATCTGAGCGGCTGAGAAAAGCCCAATCTCTCAGATGAGTGAACTCCAAAGGCCCCGGAGGGCTGTGGGCCCACTTGTTAGCGGCCCGGAGCAGTGAGAGATTGCGGGGCTCGCCAGGGGCACAAAAGCCATGAAATCATAGCCTTCCTGGCCTAGACGGGCCCCGGCCCCCTGAGTAAGACTTTACCCTGCCTTTGTCTCCTTCCTGCTCCCTGACACGGGACACACACCCACGCACACAGGCGCACACACAGGCACACACACGCACACAGGCACCCCGGGGTAAAATAAGGGAGTAAATAAATAGACGCGTTTAAGTGCAGGAAAGGCTGGCAGCAGTTAAGAGGTGGCAATAATTAGGAGGTGAAACCACAGGAGTTGGGCTTTCATCTGTGAGAACATTCCCGTAACCTGCTCCTGATATAAATATCCAGGGAGAAAGGCCCCAACTTTCCAGACACACATCCTCTTTGGAGATGACTCTGTCTCCCTCTCCCTCTCCCTCTCCCTCTCTCTCTCAATCTCTCTGTCCTGAGACGGCCCCACCTCCAGAGGCTCAGGGAGTTGAAACCCACTTTTCTTTTTCTCAGGCTGGCAAAGTTTCCTGTTGATGCTTTCTCTTCTCCATTGCCCCCTTCCGGGGCCAAAAGTTTTTCAAGAGCAGACAAGCGGCCCCACTTAGCCTCCTTCTTTAACGTGTCTCTCCACAGAGCTGTGGTTTCTGGGAGAAAACACCTGCTGTAGTTGCCCTCAGACACCTCTCCCCTCCCTCGGGTTCTAGGTTTCTCAACGGCGGCGTTGTTGACATCTTGGGCCCCATCACTCTCTGTTGGCGGGGCTGGCCTGTGCCTTGTGGGACAGTATCCTTGGTGTGAGCGGCATCCCTGGTCTCCACCCAAGAGATGCCAGTAGCACCCGTATCCAGGCATGACAATTGGAAAATGTCTCCACACGTTGCCTTATGTCCTGGGAGCGTGGGGACCGCCCAGTGGAGAACCACTGCTCTATCTTAGGACCTCTTCCCCATCTTGCCCTGGGTACTCACCCCTTCTGCCATCAGGGAGAGATGCCGCGGGGGTGGGGGGGGGGGGTTCCCATGCAAACAATCAGGATGGTCTTTGGAGGGGCTGGAGCCTCCATTCTGAGGGGAGCAGGTGCATTAAAGCTAGGCTGGCCACACAAGAGACGGAGACTTTCAATGTGGTCACGTTGGCTGGCTGGATCCGAAGACAGTGGCAAATCAGGATCTGGAGACAGTAGCTGGAGAGGTTACGGGCCCCCTCCATTTACGCCTCGTACTAGAGACCTTTGGCTTGGAACAAATTCGTCTAATCCGATCCCCTCTATGTTGCAGACGGTGAAGTTGGAGGCCCGAGTCGGGATGGCACTTTCCTCCACTCGAGTCGGAGTTATCTCTGGCCACAGACACAATTGGTACACACCTGCCATTGTCCTTTGTCATTTGGTAGAGGCAGAGGGTACGTGCAACCGGGAGTTACAGGACGCAGAGAACGTTTCTCGAAGGATACAAATAATGAGGCCCCATGCTGGAGTTCCTGATGGAAAGTCCCAACAAATCAGGGAAGGCGTCTGGCATCCAATTTCTATCCAAGCCTTTGATCCCTGCTGCTGAACCTTCCACAACTCAGGCCTGAGACAGGGGACCCTCCAGGTGGCCTGGAGACCACCAGCCCTCTCCTCAGACAGGTGAGTGGCCGAAGCACCCTTTCCCCTCCGGGAAGCCTCTGCTGCACTCACTTTTCCATATTGCCCTCTGCCTGGACCCGGCTTCCTCCTCCCTGTATTCCGGTGAAAATAAATTCAATCGGAAACCGCGAATGGGCCATCACTTAGGGAGATAATTTTATTCTCCTCTGGCTCGCTGGCCCGGTGATGCACCCCCACCTCTGGCTGCATGCAGATAATGAGGGACGTGGTGACATACACTCCTTCCTCTGACCTAATTGATTATCCCCACACACCTTGGCGTGCTTTGCATAACCAGCCACGACAGCCAGCACCCCTTCCAGGCGGAGTGATTGACATATTTTATTTCTAATTGAAGCTTAATCAGGACCCAGGGTAAGATTCCCATGTATTCTCTCTCTCTTCTCTCTCTGGCTTCCTTCTCTCTCTGTGTGTGTCCCTCTCTCTCTGGGAGCCCTGCCCTTCCGGCTTCCTTTCCCCTTTTAAAATTTGAGGGCCACACAATAAAGGATGGATGGAGGCAGTGTCTGGGGTCCCTGAAAAGGGGGAGAGGGAGGGGACGAGGGGACGGTTCAGGGAGGAGGACCCGGAACCAGCTCCCTGGTGAATGTGGAGGGGAGCGGCCTCCTCTCCCCTTTTTTAGGTTTCTTTGTTTGGACGGCGTTACCTTTTGGGGGTCACTTTGGGGCCATTTGAAGGGCTTGTGTGTTCCGTGCGACCGAGAGGCTACAAATACACGGGAGTGGCCACTCCCCGCTCCCAGGTTTTCCCGGCTCTCCTCAGCACGTCCACACACTGCCCCTTCAGGGGGGCGGGACTGGTCTCATCCAAGGACCATTATCCCCGGAATGAGCCGGGCTGAAGAGGTGAGCAGGCCGTGGGGTTTTCACGGCAGAGCCACCGAGGACGGGGGGGTCCGACCTCTGCAAGCTCGGCTTGGCCTCTCCACACCCCTCTCCTTGTGACCACATGCATTTTCTCCTCCCTGGGCTGACGTTCCGTGTGGAAAGGCTGCCGGACTTCTGCCGTCACCCCTCTCCCCGATCACCCCTGCCTGGGGAGTTTCCTTTCTCCCTGGGTCGAGCTGGGTCCTGAGATGCCTGGAGGCAGACGCCTCACTGTTATGGCTGATGGGAGCGGGTGAGCTGAATACCGTCCGGAGTCGAAGAGAGGGGACTGAGATTCTAGAATAGAACGTTAGTGATACTAAAGCTATGTCACCCTCACTACCACATGCCAGGCCTGGACAGCCTCTGTCTCTCGTGGGCACATCCACCTGGCGGGGTAGGCATGATTATTCCCATTGCACAGATGAGGAAATACAGCACAGCGAAGTTAATTATCTGCTCAGAGATTCACGGGACGTAGACTGGGGAACTAGGTCTATGCGACAGAGAAGCTTGTGAGGCCATAGCTGACAGGCTATCGGGCGTGCTGTCCCCCTAAAGACACTCATGCTGATTAGCGGAGGCCTCTGCCTGCCTCCGAGGCCCTGGCCTCTGAGGTTCAAGGCCCACCCAGGCAGTTGAAGCCTGTTCCATGGGGCCAGGGCCTGAGCTGAACCACAGCCTGTATCTAAGTCCTGGGAAGGAGTCTGGATCTGTAAACACCATTAATAAAGAGCTGGGAGAGGAGGGAGCCGGAGAAACATCTCCCACCTCCCACCTCCCATCTGTCCCACCGCGCTTTGTTCTGTGGCTTCAGGCGTTCGAGCCCTGCCCAAACCTCCCAGGGGAGCCACGAGACTGTCACAGGCTCCACACGGGCCGAAACTTACTAACCACAAAATTTACTAACTAAATTGACTAACCAAAGAGGAGGAAAATTAAAAAAAAAAAAAAAAAAAAAAAAAAAAGGTACCCTCCACTTCGTGCCCGAGGCGGCACTCGTCCAGGGCTCCCTACAACTTGTTCAAATCAAAGTTGGGCAAGGCTGTCGGGCTGAAAGAGAAAACAAGAGGGCGAGGACAGGGCGGCCAGCGGGCGGCCAGGCCAGGCCTGGCTGGAGAGGCCGCCCAGGCAGGCGCTGAGTGGCCCTTTTGTCCTGTAGAGGGAGCTCCAGCCCCAAATTTCCCGGCTCCCTCCCCCCCCCCCACCCTGGCCCGCCCACCCCCTGACAGGCCCCAAGCCGGAATCCTGGCTGGATAGGTACAGAGGCCCCAACACCCCCGCACCCCCCACCAGCACCCTAGAAGGCTATCCTTCCAGGGCACTTGGGGGGAAAACCCACTGGGGTGCCAAGATGCACAGAGGCCACCGGGACTCAGGTCCCCCCACTCTCAATTCGGGCTGGGCACGGTCACTAAGAGGAAATGCTGTGCATCCCCGGGTCGCTGTTCCTCCATACGCAACCCCTATTCACCGCCACCCCACACCCTCACATCTGTAAGGAGGAGTCTGTGGGTGCAGTGAGGTTGGAAAGGGCTTGAACTGAACTTGCACATGCCCTGACATAAGACTCAGAGAACCTCAATTGTGCCTATCTAAGAATGGGGGCGCGGGACTGATGAGAACCCCCCAGCCTAACCTTTCTGCATCCAGACCCTTCTCTGGGTCTTCCTGCCATGCCATCCGAGCAGGCCCCAAACCCCGGGGTTGATCCGGTGGACCGGCCGGGTGGGCCCAACTCTCCAGGCTCCTCGGAGGGCATCTTCTCCGGTTTCCCCCCAGCTGTCTCCTCTGCCCTTTCCCTGGGGCACCCCAGCTACTTCTCCAACTGCCTCACCTCCAGTGGTGCCCCCAGCCCCGCCACCTCTGTGTCTGCTTGGCTTCTGCACTCTTGTGATCACACGGTCCTGGGTCCTGAGTGTCGTTCTTTTCCCGCTGATTCCGGCGACTCTTCAAACATGGGGAGCGGGGGGCAGCGGATAAAACAAAACAAAACAAAACAAAACAAAAACCAAATAGATCCATCCGTGGAGGTGGGGGGGGGTGGGCAGAGAGGCAGGTTATAGTCAAAGTGGCAACAGCTCATTTATTTAGCCAAAAATAGATACTTTCTTGTACAATTTGGTTCACACATATGTACATGTTTCTGTATATACAAAAAAAAAAAAGTCAGACACTCTTATTCTCACGGCAACTCCACCTCCCAAAATCAACCGAACAACATCAACCAGAAAAACCCTCACAAACTCAGCTAATGTGGGGTACAGAAGCCACTTGGGGAGGACTGAGGGAACGTGGTTTATTTCTTTTTTTTTTTTCTTTTTTTCTTTTTGCTTAGTTTTGTTTCTTAGGTATTCATACACGGACATGCTTACAAGTCATAACTATACAGAGAGTTTTGTGTTTTTGTTTTTGTTTTTTTTACAATTATTACAACGATTGAAAATTTTTAAAAATAAGTACTAGGAGGAGGAGAGAGCCGATAAGACCAAAGCGGCATCCAGGTGGTTCTGGGGCCTGGAAGAGAGAAGCAGTGGTAGCAAAGGAAGTGAGAGTTCGGGGCACCGACGCTGCCTAGGATTTGGGACACCCAACCTGGGACTGAGGCCGGGGGACTGGGAGGTGTCTCAGTGTCAGATGATGTCCAGCTGTAGATGTTGGGTTTCCGGTTTAACTACAGAAGGTTGGGAAGGAGTAGGGACCCGAGGTCCCGGCTCGAAGACCGCCAGGTGGGCTTCCCAGAGTCGCCGCTGGCCCGGCGGGGGCCCGGGTTCCTACCGCGCGCGCCGTACCCTGGGCCGCGGCCCGGGTGCCGGCTGGGATTGCCCGAGGCCTCTCTGGGCCCGCGGGCGCTACGGAGGAGTGTGTGTCTGGTCCCCTTTTTAAAGCACGTCCCGGCTGCATTCCCCGGGGGCAAAAGCCTCCAGTGCTCCGCGTTCGTTCCTCCCCCACTTGCTTGTCCCACCGTCCGCCCCTACCGCGGGGTCTCTTACCGCCTGGGCACGGGCTGGAAAGCCGTCTTGAGTAACTTTTTCTCCACTTCCAAGGCACTACAGCGATCTAAGGCAAGCGGGGAAGAAAAAGGAGGGCCTTTAGAGAGCTCCACGCCGGCACTCAGGGCCGCGGGAGGCTGGCGCGGGGTGGAAAGCGCCCCGCGCCCCCCGGGGTCCTGCCATCTCCGTCCGCCCCGGCGCGACCCCCAGAACCCACCCCCTTCCTCCGCTTCGGCGCTCAGTAGTCACCTGTTCCGCCCTCGGGCTCCGCCGGCCGAGCGAAGGCGGCAGCGGCGGCGGCCGGGTGGCCCGCGGCTCCGGGAAGTCCCAGCAGGTGTGGAGGGGCCGAGCCCAGCAGGGAGAGCGGGTGCGGGCGTGGGCCCGGCGTAGGGCCTGGGAACGGCCGGTTGGTCCAAGCGGGGAACTTGCCCAGCGGCGCCGAGACGAGTCTGTGAGCCGCGGCGGCTGCCGCGGCCGGAGAGAGCTGCAGGGCTGGGGGCGCGACGGCTGCCCCCGGGGGAGAACCTCCCGCCCCCGGAGGCGAGCGGCGCGGGTTGTCCGGGCTTGTGGCCGTCTCGGCCAGGGACCAGATCTTGGGCTTCTGCAGGGCTGAGGCGGGCGGTGGTGCGGGAGCGCAGGGGTCCAGGCCTGCAGGAGGCGAGGGCGGAGACGGCAGAACCGCGGCCACCGGCGGTGGCGCCGGGGCCAGACTCAACACGGGCAGTGGACGCTCCTCCAAGCCCTCCGAGCTGTCGTCCGAGTCGCTATTCTTGGAGTCTGAAATGGGTCTCAGGCCGAGGTCGCCGTCCCTGTGTGCCGCCCCAGACAAGGCCAGCTCAGGCCCCGCGGTCGCACCGTCTAAGTTCTCCAAATCGATCTCCTCGTCCTCGTCGTCGTCCGCCAGGCCCTCGCCCCCCGTGTCCTCCTCCTCCCCCACGAGCTCCTCCTCCTCCAGCTCCAGCTCGCGCTTGCTGTCTTCTTCGTCCTCCTCCTCGTCTTCCTCCTCGCGCTCGCTCCCGTAAGCGTTGCCCTCCTCGTCGGTGCGGCTGCGGGGCGCCCAAGTCATCTTGTTCTCTTTCTTGAGGCGCCGGCGCGCGTTGGCGAACCAGGTGGACACCTGGGTGAGGGTCATCTTGGTGATGATGGCCAGCATGATCTTCTCGCCCTTGGTGGGGTAGGGGTTCTTGCGGTGCTCGTTCAGCCAGGCCTTGAGCGTGCTGGTGCTCTCCCGGGTGGCGTTCTTGGGACGGGACGGGTCCCCGAACTGGTACTGGCCATACGGGTAGAAGGCGGGATGCGGGTGCGGAAACGCGGCGGCCGCGGCCGGATGCTGCACCCCCGGGCTGTCTTTCAGCTCGTACTGCGCGCCCTGTACGCACATGGAGAAGGAAGGGACACGCGCGGAGGGAGCGCGGGTGAGCCCTAGCCGCCCTGGCCGTCGCCGCCTCCACCCTCCCGGCCTGGGCCCCGCTAGTCTACTCCCGCGCGCTCCACCTCGTCCCGCGCCCCAGCTCCAGCCCTCCCCCCGCCCCACTCCGGCTCCCTGGGCGCTTACCAGCTGCGGGAAGATGGGCAGCTCGGCGGCGTAGGGCAGAAAGGCACCGTAGCCTTGGGCGGCGGCGGCAGCCGCTGCCGCCGCGGCATAGGGCGCCCCGTACACGGAGGAGAGCACGTTGGACAGGGACCCCGAGGCGGCCAGCTCCGAGGCTCCGGCTCCTGGGCCGCCCCGGGCTCCAGCGCTGCCGCCGCCGCCGGCGGCCCCCGGGCGCTCGGGTGGGTAGAGCGGGCGGATGTACTGGTATCCGAGCTGGGGGAAGGACATGGTGGCCCGCGGGGCACGGACGGAGAGGGGGCCCGGCCCCCTGGGCCGCCCAGCTCAGCGCCGCCCGCGGGCTCCTGCGCGCATCGGGGGCTGGGCCGGGCTGGGGCCGCGCTGCCTCCCGCGCTGCGCAGCGCTCCGCGTTCGCCTATTGATCTGCTCCGCGGCGGCGGCGGCGGCGGCGGCGGCGGCGGCGAGGAGCCAGGTCAGGTCCGAACAGATTGGCGGAGATTCCCGGGGCTCCGGGCTCTGATTGACATTTCTACGGGCCCGCAAGCCCCTCCTCTCTGCGCCGCGCTCCCTCCTCTCGGCAGTCCGAGCCGCCTCTGCCCGCGCCTCGCTCCTCACTGCCCTCCTCTCCCCGAGCAGTGTCGCGCCTCGCTTCCTTCACCCTCCTCTAGTTTGTACTCCCCCTCCTCGCCCTTCCTCTCCCCTCCCTCTCAGCGCTCCTCTTCCCCCTAGGATCGCTTCCGCTCCTTCGGGCTCCTTCACTCTCCTGGACGATCGGAAACTCTTTTCTCTCTCCTTTCCCGTTCTCTCTATTCCTTTTGCTCTTCTCCCTTTTCTGCGCCCTTCACTCTTTCTTCACCCCTGTTTTTATCTCACTCTCTCTACTCGCACGACACTCCCCCCCCCACCCCCACCCCGAGCCCTGGCTTCGGCGCCCTGGGCTCAGGCGGCCTAAAGTTGGGGACACTTAGGGTGCTGTGCGGGGGGTGTGAGTCCGTGGATCTGTGTCTAAGTCTGTGTGTCCGTCCCCGCCCTCACCTCCTCCCTTGCCCTTCCCCAAATCTCGGGTCTGACGTCGCGCCCTCTTATTCGACTTTTCCTCGCGTCTCCTTCCCGAGTCGCCAATCGCCTGGGCGCCTTCCAGGCGGGGCCGCCCACCCCGGAGGATACGGCGCGCTGGGCGGGGCGGGGCGGGGCGGGGACGCGAGCCCGGGCGCTGGGAGTCCTTGCCCGCCCCCTCCGCCCTGCGCGGGGAGGGGGAGCGGGAGGCGCTGGGGACGCGGGTTAGGACGGGGTCAGCTCGCCCCTCCCCGCTGCCCGCCCTCGGTACCTCTCCCCCCGCCCCAGCGCGGGGCCTGGGTCGGGACCAGATCCTGGTCCAGGGCAGGCGCTGGGGCTTTCCTCGGCCCGGACCCTTTTTCGGCTCGCACCTCTAGACCCCAGGCACTGTCCGCGGCGTAGGAAAAAAGCTAGAAGAATTCGCGAGGGGTGAAGGGGTGCGCCCCGGTCGAATCTTCAAAGGCCATCTCATTGCCCAGGGGAGCGAAACAGACCCCTACCCGGCCACTTTAACGCCTCCTGTGTCCGGGTGCGAATCTCTTATTAGAAATGGCGGGCTCTGCCTTTGCAGGGACTGAAGTGTGGACACCCGGCCCCCCCCCTCCCGCCCCGGGGATCCTGGGGAGCCACGACTGGGAAGTGGAACCTGCCGGTGCCCTAAGCGGGTGTGCGATGGTGGAGGAGCAGAGAGCCGGTGGCTGAGGCTCCAGGAACTTTCCCAGAGCGCTCCGAGAAGTTTGTATATTGGAATTTTCGGTCTGTAGACATCCTTCCTTTCACTACCCCTTCCCCTGCTCCCCGGTCACCGTGCCAACACGTTTTCTTTCCGTAAGGATCCTATCACCGTCTCGGGTGGGGATGGGAGGCAAGACTTTTGGTCCCACAGTGGAATATTTCCTAAATCAAACCTGAAATCCCAGTATCCGAACGCCCACCTTCACGGATTAGGGCGTGCAGCCGACAGCGGGATTGAAATTCCCGGAATCGTAGAGGCTCTGGGCTAAAAGCTTTAGGCCGCGGCTGCGACTGACGCGCAGGCCAGACCTGCAGCGGTAGCGCTCCGGGGACAACACGGAGGCGGCGACTCTGTCCTGGAGTGGCCAGTTCGGGCTTCGAGGCGGAAACTGGCCGCCGCGCGCTGGTGGAGAGGGCAATTGAATCCGAATTCCATCAGAGTGAGGGGCCCGGGCTATCTTCGGTCCAAGCAGCTTTGGGCATTCCAGTTGAGGAATGAACTCCCAGTTTTGACCTCGCCCATCACTCCCACCCCCCACCCCCCACCCCCCGCCTTCTTTCCACGGGGCTTGGCACCCGGCGGCGGCTCCAGAGAAAAATGGGGTGGAAGGCAAGGGGAAGTTTGGGGGCGGCCAGGTTTGGGGTTCAAGTGGGGAAACTGACTTGTGTGGCCTTTTCAAATTCCTCAAATCCGGTCGAGCTCTTTCCCACATCCTCTCCCCACCTGCTTCTCTTCCAGATACCGGGCGTTGGCCTTAGCTGGAGTCTCCCCAGAGGAGGAGATATCAGGGGAAGCTCTGGCTTTGAAATGTTTCCCCGGAGCCTGATTTCGTTTGCAGTTAAACCTCGAAGCCAAATGGCATAGGGAGTCATGGGGCTCACCTTCTCGCTGAAGATTTCAGGGGTGACAAAATTGAGGGTAACATTATTTCCCGGACTGTTTCCTAGGTGTCAGACCTCGAGCCTCGACGGCCCTGAACCCTAGAGTTTGTGCAAAGTGGTGGCGCCAGACCGGAGCGAGCCAAGAGCTAGGTTCCGAGGTGGGGACTCTGGGGCTGCGCTGTAAATGCCCGGATGAAACGCTCGCTATTTAACTCAGCTCTTCCAGAAGGATAAGAGAAAAACCATGAGCCCCGGAGACGCTTCTTCCACATTCACCAACTATTGACCTGGCAGCGTGGAGCCAGGCGGGAAAGAGGCCAGGAAAGGGACGAGGTTGTTCTCAGTGACCCAACCACGAAGGTCTAAGGGCGCTCATAGCCCCGAAGGCACCCCCCTCCAAACCCATACGCGTACTCAAGAAGGCGCCCAGGTCCCGGGCGGAAGCGGCCTCTTCGCTACCCTAGTGTCCAGCAGAGATCAGCCCCGCCCTGGCCCCCGGCGATCCGCGCTTCACGTCGGGACTCAGCGTCGTAGGCGGCCGAGCCCCGACGTGGCACTGGCTCCCCAACTCGACGGGGCCAACGGAACCCGGCTCCGGACTGAACTCTGGGGTTCGAGGACAGCCGAACCATTTCCAGAGCTTTTTAATCCAAGGGATGAGGTCAAAGTGATACACTCGCACAGGGAGGAAAAGCAGGTGCACGGGAAGCTGATTTGGAAAAGGCACGCGCGCACAAACGTGCCGCACACGAAAGCTTCTCCGTCTTTTCGCCTTCTTCCAACGTTCCCGGCGCACAAAGCGCTTCGGAGTCTTGCTGTAGGCGCTCTCTCTACGCGGCCCAGAGTGTGGCAGTGCACGGAGAGGGTGTCCCTAGCACACGTTTGGTGCACGCAGCAGCGTTCGCTGGACTCGCACCCGGGGCCGCGCGGCCCGACGTATGTATGCCCAGGGGCCGCGCGGCCCGCCAGGCTCAAGGGCAGCGCCGCGCACTGAAAGCGAGCACCTAGCCACCAGGCCCACTTCCCGCCCCCTCCTCGCCCAGCCCCACGGTGCGCGCGCGTCCCCGTCGAGGGGCGCCGCTGTCGCCCTAGGTCTCCCCGCCGAGGCCCATCTTCGGTCCTTCTCTCCCAGAACCGAAATCCCCGGGCTGCAGTGCGGCCGCCGATCCCTCCGCTTCCTGCAGACGCGGCGGCGCACGCTCCCGCCGCTCCCTCCCCCCGCGCTCGGGTTACAGGTTAATGAAATGCTCGTTTTCCTCAGTCATTTGTTTTGTTTTCCTGCAAAGTTCTGATAAGTAGCTAACCAACGAAGCTTGTAATTACAATCTTACAGAAACCGGGCCGATCTGTATATAAATCTCACCATCCAATTACAAGATGTAATAATTTTGCACTCAAGCTGGTAATGAGGTCTAATACTCGTGCATGTGATAATCCCCTCTGGATGCTGGCTTGATCAGATGTTGGCTTTGTAATTAGACGGGCAGAAAATCATTATTTCATGTTCAAATAGAAAATGAGGTTGGTGGGAAGTTAATTTCTCTCCGCTCTGTGAAGCGTAGACAAGAATTTAATGATTTAATTACAGTTGTAAGCCCTTTCCATGAGACTTAAATTGAGCTGAGAATATTTTTTTCTTCTCTCTCTCTCTCTCTCTCTCTCTCTCTGTTTCTCTCTCTCTCTCCCCCGCATTCTCTCTCTCCGCTATTAGCAGCCCCGCAGACACCCGGAGTGCGTGGCCTGGCGTCCTCACCGGGAGGGATTTGCATCAGGCCAGAATCCGGACCCCGGGCATCCCAGGAGGCGCGGGCCGGCGGCCTCCAGAGCCGCCCCGGAACGGGCTGCCGCTCCCCACCAGCCGCCAGGGCCTCGGAGCCGGTCCCTGCGTCCCGAGAAGCGTCGGGGAAACTTTGGGAGAAACTTTGCCAACTTTGCTCTCGGCGAGGGAGAGGCCGCCCGGCCGGCCGCGGCGGCTGCGGGCCGCGACGCGCAGAGTGGGCCCCAAGTCAGGCCTGGGCACCCCGGAGCCTGCAGGGCAGCCCAAGGAGGGGTGCGAGGCCGGCTGGCGGCCCCTGGCTCCCCGCTGCGCCCCCGCGCGTCCCCCACCTGGCCCTCGGCCCCCGTCTCCGAGCTGCCCGCGACTTGCAGAGCCCAGGATGGCCGGGATCGAAAACCTGGCCTTCAGCGCAAGTGATCTGATTTTTCTTTACCTCTCCACGATCACCCTTTTTCCACCTGACTTGAGCAGTTTCACTGCCTCCCTCTCCTTTGTTTTCCTCTCCCCGTCTGTGTCTGTCTGTCCCACTTTCTGGGTATTCGATTTCTAACTCATTCATTTCCATTCTTTCCTCCGCGCGCTCCCCATTTCGTTGTTTTATGCGCTCCTCTGGACCACTTCGCAGTTACTTTTCTCAGTTTTGCTCCTTGCCCCTTCCCTTATTTTGTCTGTTTTTATCCCTGTCTGCCTCTGTGACTGCCCCTCGCCCTCACCCTCATTTCTCCATCCACCTTTCTTTCTTTCGTTCATCCTAATCTATTTCCTTCTCCGATTCCTTGGTCTGCGTCTCAGGCTCTGCTGCGCTTGTATTTTCTCTCTTCTCCTCTTCCTCCCCGGGACGTGTCCCCTCCCCCCCGTGGATCTGCCTTCCCTGCGGCGCCCCCTCCTCATCCATCTTGGGAGATGAATATGTCGCCTTATTGGATGCCGAGGCCGGAGCCGGGTGATGGGGCTCGGCCAGCCTAGCGCATTTTCTTCATGCATATTGAGGAGATGGTAATGAGCGCGTTTGCATTGTTGCATGGAAATACTCCGTTTCCGGCCGCAATTCGGGGCCGGCGAGGGTGGCGCGGGCCCAAGAGAGCCCGCAGCGGGCGCCCGGCCTGGTGGCCGCAGCTGGCCCTCAGTGGGATCGCGGGTGCTCGGCCCCGGGGAGGAAGTGACCTCTCGGAGAGCTCGGCCCGGCAGCCGCCGCCTCCTTGGGCTTCTCCACAAAGGCCGGCCGCGCTCCCCTCATTAAAGCCTCGTTACGGGAACCCCCGCCTCGCTCGCGAAGGTTCCCTCGCGCCCCCGACCCGTGGGCCTCTGCCCCCCCCCCCCCCGGTGCTTCGAGGCCTGTGATGGAGCGCCACCAGGAAATTAGCGCCTGACAACGTCGTCGTCTAGTGGCAATGAATTGTTTGAAATGAGTGACACGTCGCGGGATCAAACACAGCCTCATTGTGTCCCCGGCTCCACTCACTCCTTAATCTGGAAGGGCGCAGCGGCTTCGCTGGGCCAGGGAAGGTTGCCACAGGCCCCTGGCTTGTCCCTGCCGGTCTCCGGCCTGGGCTCAGCCTGACAGAGCCGACCTGGAGGACCCAGTCATTCTAGAGGGGGCATGTCTCTCTCTGAGAAGGTCCCCAGAGCTCAGGAGACAGGACAGGGCCTGCCTCTCAAAGAGGTGAAGGTGTATGAAAGTCAGGACTTGCAGGGAGCACATTCCCAGTCGAGCTCAGAGGGAACCGACTGCTGGAACGGTCAGAAAGGCCTGGATGCCCTGCTCCAGACGCAGCGGAGCAGGGAACCTCTGGGTGTTGGACAGTTTGCCCTCATCCGCCGGCCTCCTCCCAACTAGAAACTGGGAAAGCTGAGAAAACATCAGGATCTGGGCTTGTCTGGAGTCAGCGGTGTTGAGTTTCCCAAACTTCAAGCCCTCCGCCACCACCTCTGCTATTGTTTAACATTTTTCCTTAAGTTGACTCATTTTAAATACTTAAATACATGTTTTGGGAAAGAAAACCTGATACAGCTACTGCAAATTGAAAAGTGGGTGTTACTCACCATAAAGGGAAATGGGAAGAGATAAAAAACAACTAAAACCAAGTGATCTAAAACATTTGAGCCACGGTGCTTGCTCGGGAATCGCTTCGAGAGGGTGCGTGCGTGTGTGCGTGTGCGTGTGTGTGTGTGTATTGATTAGCAAGTATTGGAATTATTAAATACTGGATCTTTTTCAGAAGAGATGGGAGAATTGAGAAGGGGATGCTTCTTATTACTCAACAATATTAATTCTCTGCCTCTAAGAGACATCATACTGAGGACCCCAAAGGCCGCAGGGCCGTAGGGTTTAGTTAATATCATTCTCTGTTGAAGAGTATGTAAAAAAAAAATTAGGATTGAATAAAAACGTGTTGCCTTATTATAATTTACCCAATAATTGTGTTAAGGATTGTCACAAATAATGAGTGTTAAACAGTATCACACGTAAAGTCTACAAAGGAGAGACTATCCAGGGTGGCCCTGAATGGTTGTGCAGGTTGCTCACTGAACAAAGGCACCCGGCTGAGGGGCGAAGAGGGTCCTGAATTCCAGTCTTTCTGTGCTCATCAAGCTGGTGCCTTGGCTTGGGGCTGCACTGGAAAAGAAGTGCCTTTCTCTAATTTGTACAAAGCTGAGGTATGACCTAGCCCTTATCTTAGTGATGGGGAAACTGAGGCTTAGAGAACTTGCCCAAGTCCCGACTGGAACCCATCTGATATTCCTAACTATGATCTGGCAAGGTGGTGCTGGGAGCTTGGGAGGGAGGTATTTGAAGACTAGCCCCCGGTTTGAAGGAAGGGAAAGGGCAGCCAGGCTGTAGGGTTTTCCCTTCACCTTGATCCTTACAGTTCATGTAAATATTTGGAGAGGACCTGGGCAAAACTGAGGTCACGGATGCTTTATCCCTGCTTGGGAATGGAGAGAAGGTGTCTGCTTTGCGTAGGCCTAACTGTAGGTGTTTGAACCTGTTCCTTGCCTCTTTTTGGTTCAGTCTTCCCCGTATGAGTCTACGGACCAGAGTTCCATTTTGCTCCCACCCACACTGGAAATTTCCGATTCCTAAAGACACTCCGAGGATCTGCGTTCCCCAGAGGGTGGGAATCAAGGGTTACCTCTGGTCACAGGCAGCCTTTTGGTGGTGGTGGCAGGGGCAGGGAGGTGGGCCTCTGCTGAGCTTTTGAAAAATTGAATTGATTGCCCACACTTGCTAGTGAGATAATTTTATTAAAAAATCCAGGTCTCAGTTCGTTTGAAAAACTCGAAGGCTAGGAAACACAAGACTCTCCTTTGTGAGCCCCGTCACCCAGGGTTCATGGCTGCTACCCGTTTACCAAGCATTCCGGTTTGCTCCGGTCTCCAGCTAGCCCACTTCTGTGAATTGCCAGTAGGCAGCTGAGCGTCCTTACTGCTTTGCATTCTCAGCTGCAAGGCGGAGACACCCTTGCGGGTGCACACCACTCCTCCAAAAGGAAGAGCGTGGCACAAGGCATGCCCTGGGCAGGAGTTGTGAGTGTCTCCTTTTTCCTTTTTTTCTGTGCCACCCTCCTGGCTGGCTAGGCACCCTCTTTTCTGTGGTGGGATAAGACTGAGGGCAGGCTCCTAGGAGGTATGGGAATGGATAGCTCTGAGAGGCCATCCAGGAGCCCGAGCTGGGCTTCTTCTAGAGCTTCTGGGAAGAGAATAGAAAGACTGGTCCCAAGCAACCATTTGTAGGAAGCCCCCTTAGCATCAGCCCTTTCTTGATTCCCAGGCACCATCTTAAAAATGTCAAACCAGAGACTTTCTTTCTTCTTTGCTCCCTCCCTCCATTTCTCTTTGCGGCCAATATGTCTTGAGTGCCTTCTGTGCGTTAGAAATGGTGTTAGGTGCAGAATGGTGAGATAGCTGTTCACACGGAGCTTCCGTTTTAGTGGGGGGCAATCAGAGAGCAAACAGGAAAGCAAGTAGGACAAGTTAAGATAGAATCAAGTACCATAAACAACACAGTGATACCGGGTGTGCCCGGTTGAATAGTGTCTTCCCCAAATTCGCCTCTTTCCCGGAACCCCAGAATGGGACCTTATTTGGAAATAAGGCCACTGCAAACAGAATTCGTTGAAATGAAACGCCTCCTGGAGTTTTGTCTCCCACTGGAGTGGCATGGGTTCTTACTCCAGGAAAACTAGTGCCCTTGTGAGAGGAAGAGAAAAAGACACAGAGATAGACACCGAGGGAGAAGCCACGTGCAGCCAAGGCAGAGATGGGAACGATGTATCTGCAAGCCAAGGAATGCCAAACAGTGCTGATTGTCACCAAATGCTAGAAAGACGCCAGAAGGAATTCTCCCCTAGAGCCTTCAGAGAGAGGGCGAATAGCCCTGCCACATTTCAGACATCTAGGTTTTAGAACCATGGGAGAATACCTTTCTGTTGTTTCTAAGCCATATAACTTTGTGCGGCAGCCCTATGCAATGAACTCTAGCAACGGTCCCCGAAAGTATAGTCTTTCCCAGGAAGCGAAAGTGATATTCCTAGGATAGCCGAAGTGCTATGATGGGGGTAGGAGAGCTGGTCCTTTATTTATTTATTTATTTATTTATTTATTTATTTAATTTTTTAACGTTTATTTATTTTTGAGACAGAGAGAGACACAGCATGAATGGGGGAGGAGCAGAGAGAGAGGGAGACACACAATCGGAAGCAAGCTCCAGGCTCTGAGCCATCAGCCCAGAGCCCGACGCGGGGCTCGAACACGCGGACCGCGAGATCGTGACCTGAGCTGAAGTCGGACGCTTAACCGACTGAGCCACCCAGGCGCCCCTGAGCTGGTCCTTTGGAAAGCATAATCCCAAATCTGTGGGGAGGTGATGTTGTGGCGGAGACGAGGCTACGACAGAAAGGTCCGGGGCAACTGTATTTTCAAGCGGCTCTATCCAATATGGTAGCCACTAGCCACATGTGGTTATGGAACACTTGGAATGCAGCTGGTCCAAACTGAGATCTGCTGAAAGCATACGGTGCCGGCATAAAGGACGCAGAGTAGGGTCAGCTCCATCAGCCTTCTTGTCTGCCCTTGGTATTACGGGATCCAAGCCAGGATATTATGGTATATAGCAGAGAGAGACCTCCCTTCCCCAAATCCACAGCTTGCAAAGTGAACCTCAAGTCCCACGTTAGTCCACTTACGGCGCTAGAATTTGGTTCTTCTAAGGCGGAGGTCACAACATGGTGTCCTGAGGATAATGCCCGTAGGCTTTGATCGTGTCGCAAAGTTTTAAAAGTCCAAACGATCCTCGCGTCCCGGGGGCTGGTAAGTACCCAGGCTACAAGCGATCATGACATCTGCGTGCCAGGACCCGGGGTGACAGAGGGGCCTCCATCTGGAGAGCACAGTGAACCACACAGCCTGGCTCTTGAGGCTTCTGCCTGAAAGCGAAGGCGGGTTACTTCGGCTCACCTTCCGTTGGCCCGAGCAGTCTCGTGGCCGAGCTTGAGTTCAAAAGCAAGAGGCTGCATGTGCCTCCGGCAGGGAGGGCGGCTCCGAGGGACAGACACCTCTTGGGCCCACGTCAAATTCTTTCCACCCTGTCCTATTGTGGCTTCGACAAGCAGGTTCAGCCCCCACTCCAGACCTCTTGCTTCTTTGATGTATTGACCTGGGACGGCAGGAGGCACCTGTGGGCACCCACCTTTATGCCACCTGGAGGTGCCCGGGGAATTAGCACCTGTGGGGCTGCCCTTGACCTGTCGGGGGAGCGGATGGATAAAGGCTTCCCCTTCTGTTCTGGAGTAGGCGGTTCCGAGATGCAAGCCTTCAGTGCCTCGGAAGGTCCTAGCAGCGTGTAGCTCCCGTAGGGACAGTCCACCAAGAGCGCGGCTTTGCTCTCGGTGGTTTTCCTTCTCCCCCTTTCACTTCCTGGTCCTACCCCCTGGGATCATTTCCCATATAGGCCACCTGCATGCAAGCTTTGGCCTCAGGGCCTGATACCAGGAGAAACTAGGCTGAGACACACAGAGAACAGGAGAAGGGAAACACAGTCTCTCGCCATTGCCCATATTTACTAGGGCGACTTATTAGGAGACTTCATATAAAATCCCAACGCTAGGATTTTCTCAGAAAATCAGTTCAGACCCAAATTCTGGCGGCGTCCCACAGGCTGGACTTGAATGGGGGTGGCACCTCCCTTGCAATGGGGACCCAAGTTCTCTGTTGAGCACATTTGCTCTCTGAGGGGGACGGCCGTCACTTTTTCATGCTGCCTGTCTGGGTCCCGCAGGAAGTTAGTTAGGGGAGTTAGTTAGTCCCGTAGGGACTGTTAGTTGAGCTAGGTAGACATCTATGAGTTCTCGGAAATCTTTTGTATTATAGAGGCATCTTCCTCAATTTTTTTTTGTCTTTTCTTAGTTTTCTCTTTCCCTGTTATATTTTATTTATTTATTTATTTATTTATTTATTTATTTATTTAATGTATTTTTTAATTTTTTAATTTATTATTATTATTTTTTTAACATTTATTTATTTTTGAGACACAGAGCATGAACGGGGGAGGGTCAGAGAGAGGGAGACACAGAATCCGAAACAGGCTCCAGGCTCTGAGCCGTCAGCCCAGAGCCCGACGTGGGGCTCGAACTCACGGACCTCGAGATCATGACCTGAGCCGAAGTCAGACGCCCAACCGACTGAGCCACCCAGGCGCCCCTATGTGTTTTTTTAAAGTAGGCTTCGTGCCCAGCGTGGCACCCAATGCAGGGCTTGAACTCGCGATCCTGAGATCAAGACCTGAGCCGAGATCCAGGGCCGGCCACTTAACCGACTGAGCCACCCAGGTGCCCCTCTTTGTCTTTTATTGTAACACAACCAGTTCTAAGAAACACGGGTGCTGACAGGGCCAGGAGGGTCGGGGCAGCGTGGGGCAGCTCGTGCCTTGTCGCCACTGCATTCCCGGTGCTTCCCCTGCGCGTGGTGTATGGCAGGTGCGGGTGCATCTAGAATGTTTGCTGTGTGAATGACCAGATGAATGACCGTGTCATCCAGCCTCCAGGGTGACCCCCAGTGGTCCCCAGCTCCTGTCCTTGTGGAGAGCCCTCCCTTTGAGCGTGGGCTGGACTTAGCAATTTACTTTTACTGAATAAAATACGGCAAAAGTGATGAGATGCCACTTCGGAGGTTAGACTCGGTCACCAAAAGACTGTGGCTTCTGTCTTGGGCACCTTCTGTCTCTCTCTCACCCATGACTGGCTCGCATGTTGTGAGGTCACCCAGAGAGCTTATGGGGAGGCCCACGTGGCAAGGAAGGGAGGCCTGCCAGCAACCACGTGGGTGAGCAGGGGAGCAGATTATCGAGTCCCGGCTCTGTCTTCAGGGGACTGTAGTCCTAGCCAACCACTCGATCGCAACCTCGTGAGAAAGCCTGGGCCACCATCATCTAGATTCCTGACTCACAAAAACTGTGAAATCATCAGTGTCTGTTGTTTGAAGTTGGGAGGTGGGCCGGCCATCTGTTTTTGTAAATAAAGTTTTATTGATACAGAGAAATGACCATTAGCGTACAAATTGCCTATGCCTGCTTTCATGCTCCAACCACAGGGGTCATTGAGTAGTTGCAGTGGAGACCATATGGCCCACAAATCTAAAATATTTACTATCTGGGGGCGCCTGGGTGGCTCAGTCCATTAAGCGGCTGACTCTTGATTCAGCTCAGGTCATGATCTCATGGTTCATGGATTCAAGCCCAGCGTCAGGCTCTGTGCTGGTGGTGCGGAGCCTGCTTGGGATTCTGTCTCTTTCTCTTTCTCTCTCTCTCTCTCTGCCCCTCCCGTGCTCTCTCTCTCTCTCTCTCAAAATAAATAAATAAACTTTAAAATATTCACTGTCCGGCCCTTTATTTTTTCAACGTTTATTTATTTTTTTTTTTTTATTTTTGGGACAGAGAGAGACAGAGCATGAACGGGGGAGGGGCAGAGAGAGAGGGAGACACAGAATCGGAAACAGGCTCCAGGCTCCGAGCCATCCGCCCAGAGCCCGACGCGGGGCTCGAACTCCCGGACCGCGAGATCGTGACCTGGCTGAAGTCGGACGCTTAACCGACCGCGCCACCCAGGCGCCCCCTGTCCGGCCCTTTAAAGAAAAGTTTGCTGATCCCAGTTTTAAGCTGCTATGTTTTAGAATAATTCTTACGTGGCGATAGATAAGTAATATAAGGACTGACACATCTAGAGCAATGGGTCTAACTGGGCTTGAATGTCTTGAGTTTGGGCTTCTGATTTCAGTTCAGCTCAATTTAATAGGTATTAACGGAGCATCTGTGCACCAGGCCTGGTCTCGATCATATTCCAGAACGCCACATTCAGTCCTTTGTCTACCGTCCTCTCGGGCACTTGCCCAGCCCATGGCGCACTGTGGGTACGCCAGATGTTTGGCTGTAGATTTCAACCGGCTTTTCGGCACTGGAATTAGCAGCGCGCTCTTTGGAGCACGCTGGAGGACTCTGTAATCCTGAGGAGGTGAGCAGAGCAGGCAGGTATCCAGCTGTTCCGTACATGCATGGTTTGTTGTTTGTTCGAATATGGAAACACTCCTACGGCCTGTTGACCTAGCTCTCCCTGCCTCCATCTGGGAACAGTAATAGTTTCTACTACCTGGCATTTTCACGAAGACAAACTGACACACGGAAAGTGCTAAGAAGGATGCCTTGGACCCAGGGAGCACTCAGCAAATGGGAAAAAAAAAAAAAATGTTTAAACTCCAAGAGTCAAAAGAATAGGATCAGAGCGGTCATGACAATGGCGAGATATATATTCAGTTAGCGTTGACTGAGCACAGACGAGGTACCTATGTGGACAGGGCTGGTTGCATGGGCATGTGACCTGTGCACCATGCCCCGTGCTTAGAAATGCCCCGCACTTGGGGTGCCTGGGTGGCTCAGTCGGTTAAGTGTCTGACTTCAGCTCAGGTCATGATCTCACAGTTCATGAGTTCGAGTCCTTGCATCGGGCTCTGTGCTGATGGCTCGGAGCCTGGAGCCTGCTTCGGATTCTGTGTCTCCCTCTCTCTCTGCCCCTCCCCTGTTATTTCTCTCTGTCTCTCTCTGTCTCTCTCTCTCTCTCAAAAATAAACATTTAAAAAATATTAAAAAAAAAAAAAGAAGGGTCCTGCACTTAGTTTCATGCTCTGCTATTGCAATCTTGGAATTCTTAGATAACTTTCAAACAAGGGACCCACCTTCTCATTTTGCACTGAGCCCTGAAGATTGCATAACTCGTCCTGCACACAGAAGTGGACGAGGTATCGGTCCGTCCGTCAGGAGCCCTGCAGGCGTGCGAGGTGGGCACATGGACCCACCGTAATTATATTTCAGAGTTACGCGCATCCTGGGGGAGTGTTGGGCCAACGCGTGCGCTCCCGTGCATCTTGGTTGGTTGGAAACAGCCAAGAAGACCCGCCTGAAGCCGCAAAGGCACCACACAGCAAAGGCGAAGCCTGCCCTCCACCACCGTGGAAACCCAGGGAGGAAAGAAAACCAGCCGGGAAACCGGCTCCCATGAGGCATCCGCTCAGGGAATGGGGCTTGGGTTTATCTTCCGCGAGAGGAATAAGCTCTTGAATTCTGAAATATTTTTGAAACCTTTGGAAAATCCCACTTTAATCACTGATGACAGTTTGACATTTTTCCAGCTGTTTAGAAGCAGCAGACAAGTCAGGTTGCTCGGCAGGGCACAGGCTGGCATGCTGGGATATGTGTGGGCTCTCGCCTCCCGCCCGATCTCTGGCTCCTCACGGCTTTGAGGAAGAAGGAAGGGAAAAAAAAAAAAAATCAACCCAGGCTCTTGCAGCGTTCGCACCATCCTGTGCCATCTGCATTTGGGAGTTTACTCCTGGAAGTAAAATCTTAATTGGGTAACTATTCCTTTCCTCTCCCCAGATCTGTGGACTCACCTCCTTCTCGCCAGCACACGATTCTGTGAGCTTTGGTGTCTTTCCTCATTAAATCTGCCCCCTAGTTGGGAGGACTGTTTCATTGGCTCACTGGCCACCAGTGACAGCCCATTGTCCCTTACGTGAGTCTCCCACGTGCACTTGAGACACGGATGTGGATTACAAACCAGGTTACATGGATTATTGGTAAACAAACAAACAAACAAAAAATATGGGCTCAAATGCCTAGCTCTGCCTTTTGCTCTCCGGGGAACCTTGGGGAAGTTTCTTGGCCTCTCGGTGCCTCAGTTTCCCCATCTGTGAAAGGCCGTGGGGAAAAATAAATTACTTAATCCGTGTAAAGTGCTCAGAACACATAATGGAGCGCTTAGGTGTATAATGATGAATGTAACAGATCTTAAAGGCATTCTTCCCATTTGTCATGCAGGGATATACTATTAGCCTCCGCCGTCATATTCCCCTCCATAAAATGTGACACACATGTGACACTACGGGCAGGTGAGGGTTTAAGCCCTTTACAAATCTTCCCCTGCTGAAACCTCAAAACGATATTATGAGGTCAGGACCGCGGTTTCTCCCCTTGTACGGATGAAGCAAAGTGAGGCACAGAGAGGTTAAATAACTTGCCTGAGGTAACACAGCTAGCGAGAAGCACATCCCAGCTTTCCTTAATTTCTCCAAGATGCCCTCTTCCTGTAAAGTGGGCCGAAAAGGGCAAACCGTGCAGGTTTCATGATGCCGTTGTTGCACGGGAGAGCGAAGAAGGCGGCCGTGGGTGGACGCTGAAACTGCTCCCAGGGAAGGTGTGAGCTGGACCCCGAGCCTTTCTCGCCCTCCGAGCCCACCACTCGTGATCTGGGGCTGGGGGGGGGGGCACAAATGTTGAGCGTGTGCTCCATGTGTGGCCTGCCTCGTGCTGGACACTGGGTGGGGGGGGACACAGTGGCATACGAGCTGGCCAACCCCTGCCCTCTGGAGCTTACATTCTCCTGGGAGGATATAAACACGGACACACACAAACAAATTAAAAAAAAATTTTAATGTTTATTCTTGAGAGAGAGAGAGAGAGAGCGTGAGCAGGGGAGGGGCGGAGAGAGAAAGGGAAACACAGAACCCGAAGCAGGCTCCAGGCTCCGAGCTGTCAGCACAGAGCCCGACGCGGGACTTGAACTCACAAACCACCAGCTCCTGACCCGAGTCGAAGTCAGAGGCTTAACCGACGGAGCCACCCAGGCGCCCCAGGAACAAATTTAAATAAGTATTTTCCGAGCTTGATAAGAGAATGAGAGGGACAAAACAGGAGGGTGGGAAAGGAAGTCATCGGGGAGGGAGGTGGCCTTGGAGGCCCAGGGAGAGCCGGTTTGAGGACATCAGTCACTGGCTTAGAAAGAAATACCTGTCAAGTGGGACGGGCCTCACGGGAGCGCAGACCTATGCACCTGTTTTGATGCTCTGTTCTGGCTGTTTTAAAGTCTGAATAATTTTTTTAAGTTTATTTATTTCTCTGAGAGACAGAGCGAGAGCACGTGTGCAAGCAGGGGAGGGGCAGAGAGAGAGAGGGAGAGAGAGAGAATTTCTAGCAGGCTCCGCACGGTCAGCCCAGAGCCGATGCGGGGCTGGAACCCACGAGAAGAGCACTTTAAAAAGAGAGGGTGTCCAAGTGCTGGGCCCTTGGACTTCAAGGTCCCCAGGAGGGAAGTTTAGCCCTTCAGCGTAGGGCCTGCTGGAGTAGCTCCGGGGAGCTGAGTGGGCTGCTGGTGACCTGGGTCAGGTTGTCGGGCTGTGACCCCGGGTCATCCGGGTCGTGCTCTCATGATCCAGCCACCGAATGGAGTCCATGCTGGGGCGTTGAGACTCAGGCAAAATCCACAACGGGGCTAGCGCACTAGAATGTTCCAGCACGCCAGAAAATCCGATGTCCCGGTCCCGCCGGCTGGGCCCGGGGCAGGCAGGGCCCCTGAGCGTCCGAGAGGAACCCCAATTTCTCTTCAGTGAAATCCTCGGTCACAAAGAGGAAAGAGACATCAAAACAAGGTGCCAACAGATGGTGCTTCGTTTCCGCATCTGGCACCAAGAAACGAATGCATGTAACAGACACGCCGAATATCATGAGTCGTGATTCTGTTAGCCAAGATTTTTGTATTCCCATTCGTGTTCATGTTTATAGTTACAATTAGCTCATCGACGAGCGCCAGGAGCGTGTGGATAAATACACCGGCCTTCTCGTCCCTTCGTGGGATGATTCTGAGGCAGCCTCTGTGTGGTTCCTCTGAAGGCCCCAAGGGATTGAGGCCCGGTGGGAGCCTGTTCATCGACACTCTCTTTAATGGCTTTCCTCCCTTTCCTGCCTCATTTTCCCCATCGCCCCAGTGAGCTTCCTGGCGTCGCCTCCCTCGTAGGGTTCCTGTACCCGAATCCTTTGCTCGCCGTCTGCTTTTGGGAACTCAAATTAAGACATGGTTCTACCATGCCAGGCCCAGATCCACACAACTCGACTTCAGATTCTCAACTTGCCGTTCTAAACAGATATTGAAATGCTGACAACTTGCCCTGTGACCTCAGGCCAATCACTACCTGTCAGGAGTCTGGGTTTTCACCCGTCAGGTGAAATCATGGTTACGTCTCCACCTTTCCAATATGGCTGTAAACGCCAGAGGCCGTAATGCCTAGGAAATGAATAAAGACGAGGGATGTATACCAAGCTGGGTGGCTGACCCCTGCTCTGGTGGAGACGTGCGGTCGGTCCTGTCCACGATCCCCTCCCGCTTCTGAGGGCAGCCTCCCTACCCTCTTGAGGAATAACATCTCCCTCAACCCCAGGCCTTGTTCTGGGGTGGCTCAGATCCCGCCCTGGCTTCAGGGGTAAGAGTGTGACCCTGGCCTTGCAAGTAAGTGTATTTATTGCCACGAGACACAGTGATGGGTTCAAGATTGAAACAAGACTCAAGTTACGTCCGTGATGCTAAATTCTGTTGCTGTTGCTTTTTCACCCTGCAACTATTGAGAAGAAGAGATTCTGTTTCTGTCAGGGAAAGCCGAACGTATGGCTTACAGACGTGGGGATGTGGATGGTCATCTTGCCACCACAAAGGGAAGATTCAATTAGGTAATGGAAGGAACATAGAGAAAGGCAGAACGGAGACACGCAGGAGGGACCGGGGAAGGAGAGAGGGAAAATGAGCCTGATGACGTTTCTTACACACGGCTGGAAGTCCTGGATCCAGCCACGCCTGAAATCCACACAGTGGCCTTCTTTGCTTAAGTCGGTTCGAATTGGGTTTTTGCTTCCTGTGACCGAGAAGCCCCCAAGATATATGTACTAAACGTGAGATGGTTAACAATATTTGAGGTCTCATTCAGTTCCGCTTTTCCAGCCAGACTGTAAGGTCCCCAAAGGCAGGAAGCAGGCTAGATGTTCTGCGGTCAGTAGGCTGAGAGATCTGTGTTGCCCGGCGGCCGAGCAGAATGTCGAATACGGGGAGCCAGGGACCAAAGGACTGGAAAGCTGGAGGAAGGGAAGGGAGCGCATGGAGACAGGGCAGGTTGATTGCGTGTTCAGTCCCACATTACTCTGCGGAATGTGCGCTAGAGGCTTCAGGCTAAGTTACGGGTAGTTCAGATACTTCATGGAGCTCGTAGTTGAGTGGAGAAAACGGGTGTGAAGCAAAAGTCATCACGGTAATAACATGATAGATACGGACGTGGGGCGTGTGCGCGTGTGTGTGCCCTCCTCTCCCCTCGAGGCTCTTGTGAATGAGTTCGTCGAGGTAAATTGTCGCGGGAAGGTTAGGGTCACCCGGGGAGAAGTCTGGAAAGCTGGTTGGGGGCTACCTGGCAGTGTTCAGAGCAACAAGACCATGGCGCTCCGGCCATCAGATTGCTTCCATGGAAGGACGTGCGCCTGGTGCCTTCAGAGTCATTTGCTTGTGATGGGAAATGGGGAGAACGCCACCAGAGTGGGTCAACCCACTCCGACCGTGGCCTTGCCTACACGTTTCCCCCTACGGTTGCTCTCTGTAGGGAGTGGAGGGGGCTGAGGCTGAGAGGAGGTGAACGTGCTGGACGATCAAGCGTGGGTTTTCTTTCACGTTGGCACGAGGCCTGGGAGAGGAATGTGCTCTGTGGGGTGAGCATGAGGGAGGGCATCTCATGCCTCGCTAATAACTGGCCTCCCAGAGTGGGTGTCTGTCCCCATGGGCACAGGCCACGTGTCTAATTGCTGTCCTAATAAACCGCCCTCCCAGATTAGCTCCATCGGTGCTGGAGAAGGAACATGGTCCCCAGTGGCTGGAGCCCAGGATGCATCGGAAAAAGATGGGGGGGAGGGTAGGGAGATTCGGAGCAGGGGTTTTGGGGTCAGACAGACCCGGATCCTCACTCTGTCCCTTACTACCTGGGTGACATTGGAGAAGCCACTCAGCCTCTCTGGGCCTCGGTTTCCTCGCCTGTAAAATGGGCCACCTCTTGCAGGGTTTTCCCACCAACATGGTAGCTGATGGTGGGATTAATCCCATAGCAGAGGGATTGGATGATGTTGCTTTTCGTTGACTTTTTCTCATTTTCTCTCTCTTTTTTTTTTGGACCACAACTATGTAGATCTTTTGAATGAAGGGTGAGCCAGTGAGTGGTTTAGAACATGAAAGGGTTGGGGGGGCCTGGGTGGCTCAGTCGGTTGAGCGTCCGACTTCAGCTCAGGTCATGATCTCACAGTTCGTGGGTTCGAGCCCCGCGTCGGGCTCTGGGCTGACGGCTCAGAACCTGGAGCCTGCTTCGGATTCTGCGTCTCGCTCTTTCTCTCTGCCCCTCCCCTGCAAAACTAAACATTAAAAAAAAAAAAAAAAAAGAACATGAAAAGACTGAAAGACTGGTAAAGGGAAGAGGGGAACAGACAGAGTGGAATTTAGAGGCAACCAGCAGTCATTTTGGGGACACTGGGTCCAAGGATCAGTGAGAGAAATAGCAGTCTTCTTTGGGAGCAACTTGGGAGCCCAAAGGTCTCAGGCAGGCCACAGAGGCCGGGGCTGGGGCGGGAAGTTCCGTTTGGGGCCACCCTGCATGAGGGAGAAGGGGCTGGTGCCATATTTGCCGTCAGGACTGGAGCAGCACAGCAGAGGGGGAGAAGGATCTCGAGGAGCAGGAGAGGGTCTGGCCACAAGCCATGGGGGAAGGCAGAGGAACGGCCAGGACAGGCACCCGCACCAGAGGAGGGCCCCGGCTCACCTGCATAGCCCCTCCTTTGTAAAAGGAGAAATAGAAAGAAACTGTATTTTTCAAAATTTATTTTTATTATTTATTTATTTTGAGAGAGACAGAGACAGCACGAGAGGGGGAGGGGCAGAGACAGAGGGACAGAGAGAGAGGACCCCAAGCAGACCCCACGCTGCCATCGCCGAGCGCGACGTGGGGCTCGAACTCACGGAACTGTGAGACCATGACCTGAGCTGAAACCAAGAGTTGGATCCTTCACCGAACGAGCCACTGAGGAAAGAAAGAAATGTATTAATCTCTGACACCCCCCCCCCCCCAAGTATCTCAATCCAGCCCCGTTTCCTGATTTGACGAGAGAGCCCTGCGGGGAGGGTCATCGCTGTCTCAGGTTGGCAGTAAACCCAGCGCCTGGCACCTACCGAGGTCTAAAAAATATTACCATTCACCCAGTTTAACCCGAATATAAGCTGGGGCCCTATGTGGCTCAGTCTTACTTTGCTGTTGTATTTAGAGGAATAGAGTCCGAAATTAAAACAACAACGACAGAAACCACACAGGGTTTTGAAAGGATCCTAATCTTTACTTGTGGCTCTTAAGATACTTCCATGTGGATTCAATTCGTGATCCCGAGTGCCACTTCCTAAAATCCCCTTTTCTCTCCTCCCTTCCTCACACCCCCCCGCAGCTGCCATGGAGATGGTCGTTCTCCAAATGCTGTCCCCAAATCTGTTCCTCATCTCCAGCCTACATGGCATTTCCTCTTCCTCCTTTCCACATGTCACACGTCACTGCCTCTTGCCAGATGTCCCTGGAATTTCTGCTCTGGCCAAAGAACGTGCTGGAAGGGTTGGAGAACACATGAGCTCTTTGCGTCAAGCTCTTCCTTATTCTCTTCAAGGGGATTCACGCAGACATCAGCGATCGAATGAACAGAAAGACTTGGTTGACAAAAGGATCTGGGTTTGGATCCTGGATCTTCTTCTTTTTTTTTTTTTAAATTTTTTTTAATGTTTATTTATTATTGAGAGAGAGAGACAGAGCATGAGCAGGGGAGGGGCAGAGAGAGAGGAAGACACAGAATCCGAAGCGGGCTCCAGGCTCTGAGCTGGCAGCACAGAGCCCAACACGGGGCTCGAACTCACGGAGTGTGAGATCATGACCTGAGCTGAAGTCAGACGCTCAACCGACTGAGCCACCCAGGCGCCCCCTGGATCTTCTTCTTGGTCACCATGTGACTTTGTACAAGTTATGAAACCGTTCAGAAAGTCAGTGTCTTTGTGAGCAAAACAGGGTAAGATACACTTACCCCAGAGAATGTTTAGAATTCAATGAGTTAATTCATTTAGACGCTATACCAGTGCCCAACATGGAGTTAGCACGGATAAGCGTGGGCTAAATCATCACCATCACCATCCTGAGATTTTTTTCCCCATCGACAGGACGAAAAATGCTGACCCTCTTCTGCTCCAGGGGAGAGGGCTCGGTTTCCCTTGACACCTCCTCCCTCCTTCCCCTCCTTCTTTCCTCCTTTTTAAACAATTTTATTCACTTATTTTGAGAGAGAAAGAGAGAGGATCCCAAGCAGGCTCCACACTGTTAGCGCAGAGCCCGACGTGGGGCTCGAACTCATGAACAGTGAGATCACGACCTGAGCCAAAAGCAAAAGTCAGATGCTTAACCAACTGAGCCACCCAGGCATTCCCTCTTTCCTCCTTCTTATTTCTCTTCTCCTTCCTCTTCTCCACCTTCCCATCATTATCACTATTGTCACCATTAAAGGGCCCTGGAACCAGGTTGTCTGAGTTCAGATCTTGCCTCTACCATTTATGGGGATCCAGGGAAACGACTTAACTTCTACACGACTTCTCGCTCTTGAAAAAGGGCTAATAATGATACCTGCCTTATAGAATTGCTATCAGAATCACAGCTAATACCATATGCAAAGAGCTTAGAAGAATATTTTCCTACGGTAGGTACCCAACAAGTGTTATTTTGTCGTATGTGGAGGGTAAAGGCAGAATCCGGGTTTGGAGCCAGTTCCGACAGCAAACTCTACCTTTGTGACAACTCTCCTGCCTCCTTCCTTAGGTTTGCTCTGGGGCCATTGGTAGTGACAAGAACGTTCCCTCCCTGTATGCCCAAAGGTATTGAAAGCCGAGTCTTGAAGAGATATTTGTAGACTCACATTCAAAACAGCGTTCTTCACAATAGCTAAGGGGGGCAGGAACTCCCATGCCCATGAGTGGATAAACAAAATGTGGCCTATGCGTACAATGGAATATTATTCAGCCTTAAGAAGGAAGGAAATTCTGACACCTGCTACGACCCGGATGAACCGTGAGGGCGTTATGCTAAGGAAATGACCCAGTCACAAGAGACAACTGTTGCATGACTCTACTTCTCGGAGGTACTTAGAATAGTCAAATTCATGGGGACAGAAAGTAGAATGGAGGTTGCCGGAGGAGGGGAGAGGGAGGAGGGAGTCAGTGTTTAATGGGGACAGACTTTTATTCTTTTCAAGATGAAAAGAGTTCTGGGGACGGACGGTGGTGATGGCTGCCCAGCAAAGCGAATCTACTTAACGGGGCTGAACTGTACAGTTAAAGAGTGATGATGGGAATTTTTACATTGTGTGTATTTTACCTCAATAAAAAAAAAAAAAAAGAAGAAAAAAGTTGCACCCCCCCCTTCTGCTCCAGGAAAGAGGTGACGGGACTCAGTTTCCCTTGAGTCCCTTTGTTGCTTACCTGGCGGCTGTAGTTAACCTCACTAGTGACTCTATCTCTCGCTGATGCCCTGAGCCGTGGACGTCCTACCGGGAGGGGTTCATGGCCAACAGCTGTCTTCGCTCTTCCTCGAGAAGGGCCAGCAGTGTGAGGGGGCCAGCCAGAGGCCCAGTCAACCAGAAGGTCTTTAAAATGGACTCATTTTGGGGCGCCTGGGTGGCTCAGTCGGTTGAGCGTCCGACTTCAGCTCAGGTCACGATCTCGCGGTCCGTGAGTTCGAGCCCCGCGTGGGGCTCTGGGCTGACGGCTCAGAGCCTGGAGCCTGCTTCGGATTCTGTGTCTCCCTCTCTCTCTGCCCCTGCCCCGTTCATGCTCTGTCTCTCTCTGTCTCAAAAATAAATAAAACGTTTAAAAAAAATTTTTAAAAAGAAAAAAATAAAATGGACTCATTTCAGCACGCCTGGGTGGCTCAGTCGGTTGAGGGTCTGACGTTTGGTTTCAGCTCAGGTCGTGATCTCACGGTTTCGTGGGTTCGAGCCTTGCTTGGGATTCTCTCTCTCTCTCTCCGTCTCCCTCTGCTCCTCCCCCGCTCACGCTGTCTCTGTCTCTCTCAAAATAAATAAATAAATAAATACACTTTAACAAATGGATGCATTTCAAACTCTGAGGGAAAAGTCTCATTTTATTTTCAGTGTGTCGGAGAAAAGGAGAAATCTTGTGTGTGTTGCTACAGAGGCCCGACTGTCTCCTCCTTTGTCACAAAGCTCCCAGCCACGTTCCAACTGTGTTCTCATTAGGGTCCCGCTGGTGAGCGAGCCCTTCGAGTCAGATGGGGCACCCTGTGCAGTGACTTGTGGAGAGATTTTTTTTTTTTTCTTTTTCCAGTTGATTTGCTAATGTCTGCTGGGATTCTGTGAAACCAAAGTTTTGAGATCTTCTCCTGGGTCGGGAGGTGAGGGGACCACGCACTGGAAGAAATTGCTTCCTCTGGAATAGCCTTGATTGGAATTCTGAAAAAATGAAGGCAATTTGGAACACAGAAAGGGAGCTAAGCTGTGGGCTAAGCAGCAAATTGAGCTTTTATTTTCTCCCCTCCCTCTCTTTCTCTTTTGGCTTAATTTTTCTCCCTGTCTTTCCGGTGTTCCTGGTCTCATTCCTCTCTGCCAAGCTGTTTCTATTTTCTACTTAAAAACCCCGTTTAAACCGCTGGCCCTGTGGGAACTCTGATTATTTCTGATTAAAACCTTGTCTTCGCCCGGACTCCCCCAGGAACAGATCCTAAGGTAAAGGCTGATGCGCAGGTGGTTTATTTGGGAAGATCCCGGAGAACAGGAGCCCAGGAGGGAGCAGGGGTGCTGCGGGGGCTGGTGGGTGAAACGGGGGGGGGGGGGGCGCGACACCCTGTAGGGGTGCATCATGAAGCCAGTTATAGGTACTGTCTACCTGGGCAACAGAAGTTTTTTCCCATCACGTCCCACCCCTGTGGGTCAAGGATAGCTCCTGGTGTCTCTGGGGTGCACATGCCCAGTGAGTGCTGAGTCCTGAGAAGCCCCAGGGTATCAGAGGAGTCTCAGGACAAGAAGCCAGACGAATCTGGCGGAGCCTTGACCTTGCAGGGGGCTCTGTGCTTGTACCTTCAAGAGGCTGGCCGAAGCCCCTATGGCACCGATGTCCGCAGAGGTGGCTGGAGTCAGAAGGGGGCCCAGAAATGCACCGTGAGAGACCTTTAGACCCCGAAGCACAGAAAAGCTCCCGGGAAAGGTAATTCAACAGGCAGCTAGCTTTTACTTAAAGCGTAAAAGAATTCAACAGGGGCCCCAGTTCAAATGCCTGCTTCTGTGATTTCTGGAACAGCGGCTATTGAATGCCTTAGCTGTGTTCTCTAGTTTGGGGGGCTCCCACTCTGCCCCTGCCCTTAGCTCGAGCTCAGTCTCCTCATCGGGGATGGCCAACAGGCCAGACCACAGCTAAGACCCCAGCTGCTACTGAGGGCATGCTCCTTACGCGTGGGCTCTGAGGGTTAGATCAGACCATGGGTGGCAGGTCAGACACAGACTCACTGCCGCACAAGCACGGTCACTGGCTTTTTCACGTACGTTATTATCGTCCCTATACTGGAGTCTTGGATATTATTGAGAATCGAGGGAAAGAGTGGAAAAAAAAAAAACCAAAAAACCAAAACCCTTTCTTATTTAGGAGGTGGGGCGTTCCTAGGCTGGTGGAAATGTCTACATATGAATAACATTATGATGATGATGATTATATATTTAATATATATGTTTAGTTGGATTCACGGCACATTTCCTGGGTCCCTCGTAGGTGCTCGGCACTGTGGGGGACACAGCGGGGACCCGGAGGGGAAGCATGCCGTTGGCAGCCCCCCCCCCCACCGTGTCCCCGCTGTCTCCCCGAGAGGTCCCCTGTCGCCTCCGTGGACCGTTCTGTGGACCACGGCTTCCTACGTGGCGCAGTGGTTCACATCAACAATGCAGCCATCGTGCGTCTTTCCCGGGCTTTCCTTCCTGTCTTACTTCTCACTCCCCTATGCTTCCTGGGGTCATAACGCCCACCCAGGATAGTTAAAACTCAATTCTTTTCTTTTTTTAAAAACACTTTTTAAACATTTTATTTATTTTTGAGAGAGACAGAGAGAGAAAGACAGAGTGAGAGCAGGGGAGGGGCAGAGAGAGAGAATCCGAAGCAGGCTCCGGGCTCCAAGCTGTCAGCACAGAGCCCGACGCGGGGCTCGAACTCATGAGCCGCGAGATCATGGCCTGAGCACAAGTCGAGCGCTTCACCGACTGAGCCACCCAGGCGCCCCTTACAACTTAACTCTTAAATTTCGTTCTGATTAGGGGAGTACTTCTCGCTCACGGTAAACAATTTTGACACCACAAAAACGCATAGCACAGGAAATGATAGTTCTTTGAGATCTCAGACTTCTGCCTCTTGAGCTCTCACGACTCCTAACGGTTTGGTGAACATGTCTCCGTATCCTTTTCCTTTTGCTAACAAAGACAACCGTTTTTATTATATTAAAAAATGGAATCACGTTATAATAATGTTCTCTGACCTCTTCCCATTTGAGGTACGTATTCCCAACGTAGTCCCCCCAGCTCTGCCCCATTCCCTTTAGTCGTTGCTCCATGAATTGGTAGGAGAACACATGATATTTCGTAAATCTAAGATCTTGCTGGTGAACTACTGGGTTATAACCAGTATTTTGCTATTGTATACAAGGTATAGTAAGTTTGTTTGCACGTGTTCTTTGCACCCTGGTGTTGGCATTCTTAGGGGATAATTTCTTAGACACGGAATTGCTGGCTAAAAGAGAACCTACATTTATTTATTTATTTGTTTATTTTGAGGGAGAGAGAGAGAGAGAGAGAGCGGGCATGAGCGAGCAGGGGAGGGGCAGAGGGAGGGAGAGAGAGAATCTGGACCAGGCTCCACACCCAGTGCAGAGCCCAGTGTGGGGCTCAGTCTCACAACCATGAGATCATGACCTGAGCCAACCGGGCCACCCAGATGCCCCAAGAGAACCTACATTTAAATTCTAATAGATCTTGTCCAATTATGCTCCAAGATCATTGCACTGACTTACCCTCATGAGGTTTGCTGTCACCGGCAAGAAGGTTGGGGTGCTCTTAGGGTGGTTATGAGCCAGAGAGAAGAGCAAATTGGGGGGACAGGGTTGGTCACCCCAAATGTCTACTTGCCACCCTGTCCTTACTATGCAGTTCACAGCCTGTAGCCCTCCCAAAGCTCCATTAGAAGGTCACCCTCTTTTCTCTTTCAGGGGGGCCCTGGAGAGTGGGCAGTGGAGTTTTGTAATGCCTGGAAGACACAGAGGTTCTAGAAATACTTTTCTGTTCCTGGTCTGTGTGTTTCTGGCCAGTCAGCAGAGAGATGGTCAGATGCGAATCCCAGGTCGGCCGCACCCAGAGTGTGCAACTTCGGGAGAGTCGCCTACCTCCCTGGACTGTTTGTTTCTTTTTGCTTTTGCTTTTGTTTTGTTTTTTTTCACCTGAAAAATGGAGGTCAGGATACTTGCTTTCTGCACTTGTGATATTTGTTAGGTTCATGCTTAACCTAAATGCTGTAATAGAAAGTCCCTCAATCTCAATGCCTTAACCCAATAGATAAATTTCTTTCTCACTCAATTATATCCTAAATGGGTGTTTCTAACTGGTGGGGGGCGGGGGGGCTCTTCCTCAAGCGGTGGGCCAAGTTCCTTCCATCTTTGTTTCTTTGACACACCGCTCCTAGGTCCCCATACTTGCGCATGTCAAGTAAGCGAGGAGAAGTGAGCGTGTGAAGAATGGCCGTGGGAGGGTTGCTAGGCGGGGCCTAGAGGAGGTGCACATCAGTCCTGCCCACATTCCATCAGCCAGATGGTGGGGCAGCCATGAAAATGCGCCTCTCAGGGCTCCCACCACGGGGAGAAAAAGTGCCTCAAAGCCCCAGCTGCCGTCCTGGATTTACCGTCACATTCACGCCAACAGAGGCCATGCTTCTCCTGGGCTGCTCCCAGCTGATGACTAAGCACGGCAGAAGTCTTCACCCAGGCTTCCTCTGGCAAGGCCAGGGCCTCCCCCAGTGGGCAACTAGGACTCAAAGACAGCCCGTCGGCCTGGCCCAAACTTTCTTGGAAGCATGACACAGTCTGAGACTTGTTCTACTCAGTCCTTTCTCCCCACTTTATTCCCGCAGATGTCAGACCCTCCTGTGCCCTGAAAGCTCTCACCTTTTTTCTGTGCCGCCCCCCCAATAAAACCCTTACTTGTCTAGTCCCATCTTTCGCCTTCACTTCTCCACCAACCTGAACTAAAGCACGTGACCGTCCACAACTGCAAGGGAATCTGGGAAATGTAGTTCAGCTGTGCATCCAGGAGGAGAAGGAAGCGGGTCTGGTGAACCGTGAGCCTGTGCCCGGCGCCCAGCGATGCAGTAATGGCTCCTCTTGTCGCTATGGCCCTTTGTACCGAGGTGTCAAGTCCCCGCCAAGCACGTGGTGCATCCCTTCATCACGACATGTGGCCTGGCCTAGCCGGCGGTCTGACCCCTCCATGGGGGTTCCTCTAAGTTAGAGCGGAGAAAGACACACAGGCACGTCCCAAGATGGGGGGGGGGGTGTCATCCTTAGAGAAGTCACCTCTGGGGACATCTCTTCGGCAGTCGCCCCAGCTCACCCTCTGGAGCTACTTTGCCCGGCTGGTCCCTCTGATGGAAGCCAGGTGCCGTGGGGTGGCCGAGGCCGGCCCTTGGGAGAAACCGTACATCTCCCAAGGAGCCCCTTTGCCCATCACCGGCGCCCCCCGCCACGCCTGCTTCCAAGGGCCGCCAATGCTTTAAGAGCTCCATAAATGCTGATAATTCCCGCATTAAACTTCACTTTATTATTTTCTCTGGGTGCAGGTATGCGGATGATATGAGGCCTCGCTGCATTTACATACAAATTGAAGATTTTTATTAATCAGTCCAGTACCGGGGATCCAACGCTAACAGTCCATCAGGCCCTTAAATACATTTGGTGACATTTTTACCATGCATTAGCATGATAGGGCAAGGCGAATATAATGTACCAATGATTGCTTTTCCATTGAAAGCACAAACGGTTTCATTTTTCCTGTCATCTCAAATAAGTGTTAAAGAGGGTTTGGAGGCTGTTGTGTCCGTGCCGTATGCTCAGGACTTACAAACACTGATGAGCGCATTAAATAACCATTAGCGTCTCGGCCTGGACCACAGGACCGTCCCTCCTCTTCAGAATTTATTCTTTGATTTAAAGTGAAGGCAATCTGTGGTCGCTTTCATAAAGTCCTGCGGCCCCTCCATTCTCCCTCCAACAAAATGCATTACAACAGTAATTTTATGACTGTTAAAATAACTGTCGTTAACAAGCACTTAATTAAAATGTACAATAAATAGCCGACTGCAGCCTTATCTGCTCTCCGGAGCGGCCACGGCCGAGACTGCAAATGCCCAGGCCTGCTGTTGCCCAGCTTGTTTGCAGATTAATTGCTTTTCGAGCTGGCAGGAGCTGCCTCTTCAGCAGCCAGATCGTAAATGACCAGATAGGGACTTTATCAATCAGGCGTGTGCGTCTGTGACCGCTGGTGGGCAGGCAGGAAGGGCTGGAGGGTGGGCGGAGGGCAAGCCTTGGGTGGGTGGGCAGCAAGGGAGGTGGCGGAATGGGGGCGATGGAGAAAACCTGGTTGACGGGACTCCCTGGGGGGGGGGGGGGGGGCCTGCTCCAGCCCCCACTGGGACAGCCCTGAGCTAACAACAGCTCTGATGACGGTAATCATAGCCAGCACTTAACTGTGGGCCGATACTTTATTTTTATCACCTTATTTAACTCCAACGACAACGGCGGTTAGGATTCTCACTGATGCACGAGGAAACAGAGGCTCAGAGAGGTTAAGTGGCTTGCCCAGGGTCACACAGTGCGTAGCGGCACATCTGGGATTCGAGCCCGGGCGCGATTGATCATTCCGCGGGAGGGGCGCTTAACCCCCATCCCGGGCCGTCTCCTCGGAGATGTGAATTTATTGCGTGCCTGTCACATACCTGCAGCTGTGCTGAAGTCTACGTTTATTGCTTCACGCGGTTGGAGGGGGTGTCTTTAATAAACGCATATTTATGAAGTGCCTACTATGTGTCCGGGCCGTGCTAGACGCTAGAGGTGCAAAGGGGAGCCCGAAGAATCTGATCTGTGCCCTCAGCTCGCAGGCCAGTGGGGAAGACAGCTGTTGAGCAGGTAATGGGATCACAGAGCAGAGTACCTTACAGTTTTTTTCTTTTCAATGTTTGCTTATTTTTGAGAGGGAGAAAGAGAGAGAGAGAGAGAGAGACATAATGTGAGCGGGGGAGGGGCAGAGAGAGAGAGACACAGAACCCAAAGCAGGCCCGACGCGGGGCTCGAACTCAAGAGCAGAGAGCTCACGACCAGAGCTGAAGTCGAATGCTTCAACAACTGAGCCACTCAGGTGCCCCAAGCAGAGTACCTTAAAAAGACTGTGTGTGTGTGTGTGTGTGTGTGTGTGTGTGTGTACGAGTGGGATCAAGGACAGCTTCCAAGAGGACGTGACTTTTAAGCTGAGCTGAGGAGAAAGAGAAGCAGGGGCCAGCCAGGCGAAGGGCAGGGGAACAAGGGTTCCGGGCAGGGAGACAGTTGAAGGCATGGAGGACAGCGCCCACGCCATGTCCCAGCCCCTGGCGGAAGGACGGAAGTTCCACGTGGCTGGGCTTTGGAGGGGCACGTGTAAATGGGAAAGGATGAGACCCAGGGAGTCGGCGGTGCTAGATGGAGGAGAGCCTCGGGAACCCTGCGGGGTAACCCGAGAGCTGAGTGTGTTTTCCAAGGGGCCTCACTGAGGCTGGGCCTTGTCAACAACATCCTAACGTAGGTATCACGATTCCCGTTTTTACAGCTAAAGACACAGAGGCATACCCGGGGACGGGTAAGTGGCTCCCCCTGAGGTCACCGGGCCAGAGGCAGCTGGGGCAGCTGACAGGGGGCAGGAGGCCATCTGCACACGGGTGCCCAGAGCCTGCTCACCTCTGCTCACTCCCTCCCCCGTGTGATTCTTGTCACCGTCCAGGACGGGGATTACTTTGGGGTTTGTTGCTGGTATCTTGGTACCACCAGAACTCCCGAGTCACAGAAATGATTCTCTTAAAATTGTGGACTGCGTCCCTTTAGAATTCCAGGTTGCGATGGTTCTTCCTGGATCCCCAGGCAGGAAGATAACTATGGACAGGTCTGGGAACAACGGGTAGGAATGCTTTCCCCTTACAAACAGCAGAATAACCTAGAAGACCCAGCCAATCAACCCAAGCAACCAGTTACTCACATGCTTCGACAAGAGGTCTGGAGGAGGGCAGCTCCAGTTTTGGTGAGGAGTCCAACCATATCGCAGAGGACCTTTTCCCTCCATTCTCTTCGGCGTGCGGGCCTTTCACTCTTAGACTCTTGCACACTGGTCACAAAATGGCTGCCAGATGAAAGGTAGGAAGGGAAGGTGTTGAGGGGGGAGAGATTTTCGGAAGGCCGGCAGCACACTCCTCTATGTGTCGTTGGCCAAGTCTAAGTCCCATGGTCCTCTAGTCGAAGGATGTATTGGAAAGAGCCTGCCCAACGGCTGGCCTGCTGTGGTCGGTGGCGTGTTGGGCGCACAGCCGCCCTGAGTGACATGGGAGATCTCCCAGCAAGCAGGAAAGGGGAGGGTGGGTGGTGGAGGGAAGATATCATCAAGGGACCCGGCGGTCATTGTGTGTCAGGAATTCGGCTAACGATTGGCTTTGAAGCCTCACCGTTCTCTCAGAGAGCCTCAAAACAGAGGCTCTCGCTCAGACTTGGTTGGATCCCTCTGACCCCAGGCTCCCCGCTCTCAAACTCCAGGCCATAGGTCTATAGCCACTGCAGCCCCTAGGGGGTGAGGGAGGCCTGCCCAATCCCCAGGCGGTTTGAGGGGCAGAGAGCCCCCTGTCCCCTTTGTGCCAGACACCCCAAGCCTTCAGACTCGAGGCTGACTTTGGGGTCTCTCTCCCGAGGGCCACCTTCACCCACGCCATCATCTCCTGACCACGTGGCAGAGAACATTCTCTCACCACCCGGTGGTGAGCTCCTTTGGGGCGAACCATAGATCTTGGACTCATTTTTAAAAACTCAGCTTTGGGGCGCCTGGGTGGCTCAGTCGGTTAAGCGTCTGACTTCGGCTCAGGTCACGATCTCACGGTTCGTGGGTTCGAGCCCCGCATCGGGCTCTGTGCTGACAGCTCGGAGCCCGGAGCCTGTTTCGGATTCTGTGTCTCCCTCTCTCTCTACCCCTCTCCCACTTGCACTCTGTCTCTCTCTGTCTCAAAAATAAATACAAAACCATTAAAAAAAAATAAAAACTCAGCTTTATTATGGTAGGAAAATCTCCCCCCTCCCCAAATAAAGGATGGATAAAAAATAATGGTAGATTTTTTTTTTCTTTTAAGGAAAGTTATCAAGCTCTTTGCAGCGTTTATGTTTGCGATGTCTACAATCCGTCTCACGCTGCGGCGGGGGGAGGGGGGGGGTGGGGGGCGGGTAGGGCATTGGTAACAAAGCGAATGCAGGCAGCTAAAGGGTCAGACAGGTGCCTGGCTGCATCCCTGAGCCTGGAAATGCACGAGACTGCTACTAATGTGCAAGCTTTATTCATATGGACCCATCCCCAGCCTCACAAATAAATGGAGACCGGCCAAACACACAGACTGATGTCGAGGGTGGGGTGGCGTGCAGGGAAATGCTTCCGATCTTGGCATCTGGGAAGATATTCAACCAAGGTCTCTACCTGGCTGTTATTTAAACAAACACAAAAGATGGAGGTAAGGAGTCCAGGGAGGATGCTGGAAACCATCAGCAAACAGGGGAGCTCGGCTGGGAGGGGGGGCCGTTCCGTGTAGGTGTCAAATCCGTTTGCATCAGAATCCTGCAGGGGCAAGAATGCCCAAATGTGGAGTGAGTATGCACAGCCATTTGCCCGGCAAAGGCCCTGGAAGGAGCAGGGTGGGCTCCCCCCAGGGATGTGCAGAGCCTCTCCTGTGTGCATTCATTAAAGGGCCAGCTTGGTGGCCCCATGGTCACAGAGTGACAGAGCTCCTTATGCACCAGGAAGAGTGTCGCCCAGGCGTGCGCCATTCTGATTGATTCTGATTAACTTGTTAGGAGTCCGCTTGTGGAGTGTGGACCATGCTTGCAGGGCCTCAGGGCGGCGTCTTTGCTGATGGTCTCTGTCGTTCTCCACATTCTCCGGCTTGGCTACTCTGGAAGCTTGCCCCTGGAGATCAGTGTTGGGGGGGGGGGGCAGTGCCTGAGAAGAGCAGAGACACGTAGTTGGATCAAAAGACCCTGAAGTGGGTTAATTGTGCCCCCTGGGAAAGTTATTGTCTTGATGAGCTATTGTTTCCTCTTTGGGAAACTGGGGATCGCTTTTCTCAGCCTCGTTGGATTATTAAGGAGAATCAGGGTGGCAGTTCCCTTCCCTTCGCTCTCTTTTTGAGTGTTAGATTCAGATTTTAAGGCACGCTTGCAGGAAGACCACAGATCCGGAAGAGAGAGGCAGGGATCACTCACGCAAGGTTTGCAGGGGCTGTGGGATGAACACCACAGGTGTAGACCATGCGTGGGGAGGCGCTGGCCAACACCGGGCTGTGGAATTCCGCAGAGTGAACCTGTTGCCTGTTCAACCCTCTTTCAATCGCAATTAAGTCAAAAGGAGAATGTCGGTCGGTGCCGAAACGTCCTCAACACCCCTTCAGCTCTTTTTTTTTTTTTTAATTTTTTTTTCAACGTTTATTTTTGGGACAGAGAGAGACAGAGCATGAATGGGGGAGGGGCAGAGAGAGAGGGAGACACAGAATCGGAAACAGGCTCCAGGCTCTGAGCCATCAGCCTGGAGCCCGACGCGGGGGTCGAACTCAAGAACCGCGAGATCGTGACCTGGCTGAAGTCGGACGCTTAACCGACTGCGCCACCCAGGCGCCCCGCCCCGTCAGCTCTTTTTCACCTCCCTTTAAAACGAAGACAGATCGTAGAGACAGAGAATAGGTGCCCGGGACGGGGAGAAGGGGTGGAGGATGCGAAGCTAGTGTCTGACGGGTATAGAGTATCCGTTCGGGAAAACGGAAGGAGGAGCCGGAGATGAATGGCGGCTGATAGTTGCACAGCACGAATGGACTTAACGCCACCGAGCTGTGCCCCTAAAAATGGTCAGAATGGCACATGTTTTTATGTTATGTTTTATACATTTTCCCATGGTAAAGGCAAAAAGGCAAAATCTAACTCGGAAGCAGAAGAGGCTTCAGGCACAGAGCATCTAAACAGACCCTAGTAACGTGACTTTAAAAAGTCAGTGTTACTCTCAAGGTTGCCTTTTATCCGGGACCAGGAGTAGCTGTTTTCCGGCTCCAAAGGGACCAGGAGTAGCTGTTTTCCAGCTCCAAATAGCCGCTGGATAACAAAGCTTTCTTTTGAAATGCATATTTTTATTTAACGAAGCAAGGAGAAATGGCAGGTAAACCAAAAACACGGATAGGACAAGACGGTGAAGCCGTAACTCAGCGCCTGCGTCCAAGTTTCAGGCGTCGCACCCGAAGCCTGGAGGTCAGCAAGGGTGGGGGGGGGGAGGTCCAGGCCTGCGGCACAGCGAGGGGCTCCTCCGCACCCCTCCAGCCTCTTCCCTGTTTCCCCCGATTCTTCGCCCGGATGGCTTCCCTTTGTCCCGCTTCAGCTGGCCACTCTTCGTCCTGACAGAGACAGCGGAGTAAACTGTTGTCTCGTCCAGCCCGAGGCCTCTGGGATAGTTCCTTTGTCCTGAGGTCACCCTGTGGCTGTTCTGGGCTCTGGGGGTAGATCCCAAGCATCCTGGGTGCAGAATGACAGGCTTCTTGGGTGACAAATGGGTCATATTCTCCAAAGTTCTGATGGTAACTAAGGATGGACTAGAGCAGGAGTTCTCAAACCTGACTGCACTCTAGAATCTTCCAGGGCTCGTCTCCAGCCCAGGATCAGGATCTCTAGAGGGGGAAGCTGGGATATCTGGGGTTTCCTTTCCTTCCCTTCCCTTCCCTTCCCTTCCCTTCCCTTTCCTTTCCTTTTAAATGTTTATTTTTGAGAGAGAGAGAGACAGCGAGCAGGGGGTGAGCAGAGAGAGAGGGAAACAGAGGATACCAAGCAGGCTCCATGCTGCCAGCACAGAGCCCAATATGGGGCTCAAACCCATAAAGCACAAGATCAAGACTTGAGCCCAAATCAAGAGTTGGACGCTCAACCCACTGAGCCACCCAGGAGCCCCAGGGATCTCTGAGTTTTTCAAAGCCGCCCAGGCAATCGTGATGTGTGACAGGTTTGGAACCACAGATTAGAGCAAAATTGCCGTTGCTTATAAATGCTTTGTACCCTGTCTGGAATGGCTTTTTCTTCCTCCCAACAAATTCCAAGACATGTTTTAAGACTCAGCCGATGCATTGACACCTCCTAGAAGGCCTCCGTGATCTTCCAGGCTGAGTTGTCTCGATAGTAACACTTACCACACTGTTCTGTAATCACTGGATTTGTGGGCAATTTCTACCACCGGGTAGGGGAGCTCTTTGAAGGCAGGAACTGTGCCCTATTCACTGTTGAGTCTCACGGCCTGAATATAGTAAGCGTTCAATATACGTTTGATAAGGAGTAAATGGATGTTTTGAAGCACACAGCAGGAATCCCAGGGGACACTTAAGCCCTAAAAAACATATTCACGTGGGCAGATAAACAGGTTTCCTTTGAGGTCAATGAGGGTTCCTAGGGCCTGCCCTGCTTTGGGCCATGGTGGCTACAGTCCAGACTTATCCTTCTTAGAACTTCTGCCTACTAGGGTCCCTCAGACGTCCCTGGTCTCACCTAGAGTCACTGTCCTCCAACTCACCAAATTGTCTGGCCACAGTGGCCTTCTCTCCCTTACTTTAAAGTCTCAGGTGTCCCTTCCTTCCTTCCTTCCTTCCTTCCTTCCTTCCTTCCTTCCTTTTTTCTTTTTCTTTCTCTTTCTTTTCTTTTCTTTCTTTTCTTTCTTTCTTTCTTTCTTTCTTTCTCTTCTTCTTCTTTTTTTTGAGTTGATTTATTTGTTTTGAGAGAGGGAGGGAGCACAGAGAGAGGGAGAGACAGAATCCCAAGGAGGCTGTGCCTGGCAGCCCAGAGCCCCACGCGGGGCTCAAACTCAAGAACCGTGAGATCATGACCTGAGCCGGAGCCAAGAGACGGACTAGGTAGTAGGGAGAAAAGACTTACGACCTCCTTCCCTACTAAAAGGTTGAAGTAAGTGTCAAAACGGTTATCTCCGAACCTCTGGGCCTTTGTCAAGTGCTGAAAGACATTAACTTGCAGTATCTGTGGAGCAGATTTGGTGGGCAAAGGAGACCAGCCTGGGGTCAAACAGTAGTTGTGCCTGCCCTAGGCTGGGGCACGAGGCAGGGGTTTATCCTGGTCGTGACAAATCAGCTCTAAGTTGGAACAGAGCACCCCCCCCCCCGACCCCCGCCTCCAACCGCCTCGCCCCCAGTTAGTTACCACAGCAGCGATGAGGGCATTTCCACTTCAACCTGGTCTAGTGAAGGATCATGTTTTGATGTTTTCCTCCGCAGCTAAGTTTTGTCTCTAATTTTAACATTTGGACTCTGTTCCGGTCAGACTGGAAAGATCTGTCTGCTCATCTGCGGAAAGGACATGCTATTCCCACTGAAATCTAAGTAACGAGACGCTGCCGTTTCTGAGAAGCCTCCCCCTCCTCCACCCTCCCCTACCGCACATAACTTCCAACGATTGCCAGAGTGTGGGAGACCTGAGATTACCTCCTGCCTCGCATGACTGGCCCACTTACACCGGTCAGGGGAGGCGAGGTTATAGTGCCGAAACAAATAGCCCCAGTGTCGTCGCAAGCAAAGGCTTATTACTCACTCATACTTCCCGTCCAACATGGTGTGGTCTGGAAGCTGGGCACGGGGAGGGACGTAAGCCCTACTCCACGTGCTTTATCACTCGGGGCCTCAGGCTGAGGGAGGGGGTCCTTTTGTGCCCCTGGCCTCTCCACACAAAGGGGCAGACACGGCCAAGAGCTGAGCCTGCTCACGTCTCACGGGCCCAGAGACCAGGCGTTGCAATCCTCCCAGGGTCCAGAAGTAGAAGGGAGGCAAATCCTGGGGGGTGGCGGCAGGAATGTTTGCTGCCCCACCACAGGCCCTTGGCCTTTCGGTCCTTTCCATAGGGCTCTTCTCCAAGCCCGCATACTTTTATCCTGCTTGGAATCCCCCCCAACCCCCCCCCCCATGAGTTTTCAGGGGAATCCTCTTTGGAGCACTTGTCTTGAACTCTATCCAGATGCAGTGTGGCACAGTGGTTGGTTAAGAGTGCAGATTCTAGAACCAGGCTAACTGGGTTTGCAACTGGCCAGAGCAAATGTTCCAACACGTCTGACTGTCAGTTTCTCGTCTGTAGGATAGGGACAACGACAGTACCCATGTCCCAGGTTCATTGTTAGTATTAAATTTTCCGTATACGTCATAAGCTTAAGAACGTTGGCTTGGCACACTGTGAGTCCTCTGTAAGCATTGTGTCAGCAGGCTGTGTCCCCTGTGGCACGGATGCCTATTATGAATCAGGCTGTGAGGTGCAGAGGGAAGTAAGTCACAGGCCAGCTTGGCACTTGGCTGAGGGTGTCAGGGTCAGCAGGGCATTGCCATTATGGCCTGGCTGCTTCCGGTCTTTGGATTCCTCACCGTCTGCCAATGACCTTGCACTTCACGGAACGAAGAGTCCACGACCGTCGCAAGGATGTTTCTTCCTTCTCATCCGCCTTCTGGAGTGAGAGCCCCAAGTAGGGCCTGGGCCTGGCGCCAAAGGCAGTGCTAAAAGGTTGGCTTCAAGAGTTTCTAACATTTCTGGAGAGGTGCCCACCCCACCCCCACCCCAGAGCAGCCTGGCTTACAGAGGCAGGAAAGCAGGGGTGGGCTTAGCATCCTTTCTCTGCTGCTGGTAAGGCCGGGAAAGTCAAACTCAGGTTCCTTGTCTGTAAAATAGGGATCTATCACGCAAGGTTGGTTACGTCAGCAACGTGGGTGGCATTGGGCCCGGCACGGCCTAAGCACTCCGTGCGGCTCGGATCACCCTTACTGTTTCTGATGACAAGTGTGGGCAGCCCGGGGAAGAGGAGGCCCGAGAATTAAACAGAGGCGGGTTCTTGTAATCATTTGGGCAGTTGAAACCATCCCAAGGACAAAGGGGCACCCCCGAAAGGTTTTAATCAAAGTGCGATGCTGTGAGTCCTGCACTTTGGAAAGATTCCTTTGGCTTCATTATGGAGAGTGGATTAATAGTGTGAGGTGGGGGTGGAAAACCATCCAGAAAAATGTCCTAGATTAGGGTGACATCAGTGGAGGAGAGAGAAAAGTGGATTAATAATATACTTAGTTGGACATCATGGACAGCATGATATTAGAAGCAAATCCTTACACAGCATTACCTTTGCACCCGGTGCTGTTCTAAGCATCTTACACTATTTACTCATTTAATCGCTGCAGCTCTATGAGACCGGTTCTTCTACAGTCGGCTCTGGTGTTTCAAGACACCACTGGGCACCAAGACGTGAAATAACTTGCCCAAGGTCACACAGCTAGATAGGGGTTGGATTTGGGATTCAAAACCAGGAGGACTGGTTCCAACGTCCTTCTCTTTAGCAACTGTGCTTTCGTTTTGGTGAGCGACCTAGTGTATCGGCTAGCTATGGCCACGACGATGCTGCGTAACAACCACCAGAACCCCAGTGCCATATACTAGAAAACACTGATTTGTGCTCATGGGTTTCTGAGTTGGCTGGGCTGCTTTGCCACTCTGAGCTCATTGACGGGGCTTACTCCGATTCTTGATGGACCAAGGGCACAGTTACAGGGAAAGTGAGAAATCTGTGCAGTTTTGGCCATCCATCAACCACGGGGAGTGGAATTTTCATAACTCCCGGAATGTTGGCTCGAGCAGCCAAGTCGCTGAGAGGGTGAAGCAGAAAGGGTAGGTTATAGGAGAAGATGAGGAAGTCGAGGCTCAGTGAGACCAGATGTCTTGCCCAAGGTTGCACAGCTAGTATACTCAGGGTCCGGACCGCAGCTGCCCAGAACTGAAAATTACCCCGGTGACCGGACAGGTGTGATCGTGTGGCTGGAAATGACTTTGCTGGTCGTACTCAGTTGGAATGGCGAATATTAACAATTCTGCATTCAGAATCCAGGTTTCCTAACAGCTCTGTTCAGAGGAAGCCTGGCTTGCCTTTTGCATTCTAAGTACTTTCCAGGTTGATAATGTCCCCCAAGGGCCTTCCTTCTTTACACTGTAGGAATTGATCAGCCTGTTTTCACCTCTAGGGAACAATCTGGTATTGTTTCTCCAGGTGCTGGCCTCCGGGGACCGGAGCAAAGTTTTCCTCCAGGATTCCTGGCCGCCACCATCGAGGCTCACCCGTGGTGGGGAAAGGGACAGCCGGGCTGAAGCGGTGCCCGACTCTTCCAGAACAACCACTGAAAAACCGCCCCCTCCATACACACCGCCGAGGGGGCTTTGAATGGATGGGCTTAAGTGGAGGCCACCAGTGAGCCTGGCTTTTTAATAACCAGCAGCCCCTGAGTCCTCGGGGCCCATTCTCGACACCGAGTCATGGGAAACTTCTCCCCTCGTCAAACAGAGCTGACCCGCCCGCCGACCTTGTTCCTTCCATGTTCCGGCATTCTCGACTTCAACCTGGCCCCAAACCCAAGCTCCCCAGCTGGAAAGTGCTTCAGCAATGGCTTCTTGGGGCTCTGACTTCTCCTTCACTGGGCCCTTCTCAGGGAAGGCTGAGGGAGCGTGTGTCCCCTGGACGTGTCACCGGTGCAGCCAGGAGAGACCCAGACAAGCGTGGGCTCAAAGCAGCCCCGCCTCGTGGGAAGGGATCGGGAACAGTCTGAATTGTGACTGGCGTGTATCATCGTGTTCACTCTCACGGTGAAAATCGCCAGTGTTCGGTGAGCGCTTCCTGTATACAAAGCATTATGCCAATGCACCTGCTTCCTTTATATGCTCTTTCTGTATTTCCTTCTTCCTCTGCAGAGGTAGTGAGGGCATTGGGAGCCAGGCCACAAGTTTGGGCAAATGACTGCTTCCTCTCCTTTAAGCCTCAGTTTCCCCTTCATAAAACGGGGCTAATATAGATATCCCCTGCAGAGACACCTGAGGGATTAGAGGTGACATATTACACAGCAGACTCTCGGGAGGTGGTGGCCGTGCTTTTGTTTTTGTTTTTGTTTTAATTTTTAAGTTTATTTATTTATTTTGAGAGGGCGAGAATGCACGTGTGCGTGCGTGAGCTGGGGAGGGGCAGAGAGAGGGAGAGAGAGAATCCCACGCAGGAACCGCACCAGCAGCACCAAGCTGAACGTAGGGCTCGAACTCATGACCTGAGAGATCCATGACCTGAGCCGAAATCAGGAATCAGAGAGGCTTAACCGGCTGAGCCACCCAGGCGCCCCATTATCGCGATTGCTAGTGAGTCCGGGGTCCCTGAGGCTGTCCTGGGCCCTACTTTCTGCTTCTCCCAGCCTGATGGGTTCTGTCCCAGGACCCCGTGGGAAGCTACCTTCCCGACTGAGATGGGGAGAAAGGTGGGTCCGAGGGCTGGAGATGGACATCAGTGGGGGTTTCTTCCTCCCCCTGCAGAAATGATTGATCAGCTGTCAACGAGACGGCTGTGGTCAGAAACGGAAGCCCTGTGGCCGGGAACAGCGACGCCAAGGAAAGCTGGCTGTGCGATGGGACCACTTGCTGGCACTGTTTGGGAGGCTGCTGGGCAGTAAACTGGGGGTAGCCCGGGTGTCCTCCCCCCTTTCCCGTCCCTCTTGACCCTTTCTTCCCATGCGCCCTTTGCTCAGGGTGGCCAACGGGTCTTGTTGATTTAGATGGCCGTTTCTTCATAACCCCTCAAAATTTACCTCCTTCAAGCTGTCTTTCCCATTAAATTGTGGTCTCGAGGTGAGAGCCAATTCTGCAAAAAACATGTAGCCACAAGCCTTTTGCTGCTGGTTTATTATCTGTGCTGGGGTCCCTGGGGTCTGGGGTGGTGAAGCTTGGCTCAGTGCAGAAGGAAACAATGGGGATTTTTCCGTCTCCCCCCTCCCCTCCCTTGCCTGGCCTGATCCCCTCTGCCTTGGGGAGACCTGCCTGCTAATTTATCTTGGAATGTTTGGGCTCTCCATGCTTAATGGGTCTGTTTTCTGACTTTCTAAACAGATGAGTGGGTGTGAAAAACAAGTCAACAGATAAACACAAGCTTCCACTAGAAGATTCTGAAACTGAACAAACGGCTCCCAGCATCCCTGCAGGGAGGGCATCCCCAGTGTGATCCAGCGTGAGGCGAATTCCACTCTGCCTCGGAGCTGGGAAACTCCCAGCTGGGACTGGGGCCCTAGAGAAACGAGAAGATTATGGTGCCTCCACTTACGGGTTCTGTGTCCCCAGGGGGAAGTGACTTACTGTGCCATAATGTCCTTGTCTGTAAAATGGGGCTTAACAATGATGCCTGGCACATAGGATCATAGTGCAGATAACGTGAGATAATACATGAGATGCGCTTAGAAGAACGCCTCGCACATGGTGACGTAGCGTGCCTAACAAACGCCAGCTATGACGGTGGCAATTCACATGGCTGCCAATGGAGCTCGAGGGGCTCCGTGACCTTGGACATGTCACACCAATTTTTCACGCTTCAGTTTCCTCATCTGTAAACAAGGCAACAGTCATGCCTGCATCATGGGGGTACTTATAAAACTTATAATTAAAAATTATAAAAATGTATAAAAACACTTAGCCCATCAGTGCTTGTTTACTTTCTTTATTTTGAGAGAGAGAGAGAGAGAGAGAAGCAGAGAGAAAGGGAGAGAGAGAATCCCAAGGAGGCTCCACACTGTCAGCACGGAGCCCAATGCAGGGCTCGAACCCACAAACCCTGAGATCGTGACCTGACCTGAGGTCAAGAGTCAGACAATTAATCAACTGAGCCACCCAGGCGCCCCAGCATTTAAGTTCTTAATAAGATCAATTTCCTTGCTTTCACTTAGGCAGGGTACAAAGAAGTTAACATAAGAAGGTTGGGGGCACCTGGGTGGCTCAGCCAGTGAAGGGGCTGACTCTTGATCTCTGCTCAGGTCAGGTCATGACCGCACGGTTCGTGAGTTCAAGCTGCACATCGGGCTTTGCACTGACAATGCGGAGCCTGCTTGGGATTCTCTCTCTCTTCCTCCCTCTCTGCTTCTCCCCCACTAGTACTCTGTCTCTCTGTCTCTCTCTCTGTGTCTCTTAAAATAAAATAACATTGGGGCGCCTGGGTGGCGCAGTCGGTTAAGCGTCCGACTTCAGCCAGGTCACGATCTCGCGGTCTGTGAGTTCGAGCCCCGCGTCGGGCTCTGGGCTGATGGCTCAGAGCCTGGAGACTGCTTCCAATTCTGTGTCTCCCTCTCTCTCTGCCCCTCCCCCATTCACGCTCTGTCTCTCTCTGTCCCAAAAATAAATAAACGTTGAAAAAAAATTAAAAAAAAAATTAAAAAAAAAAAATAAATAAAATAAACATTAAAAAAAAACCCAATGGGGCGCCTGGGTGGCGCGGTAGGTTAAGCGTCCGACTTCGGCTCAGGTCATGATCTCCCCGTCCGTGAGTTCGAGCCCCGCATCGGGCTCTGTGCTGACAGCTCGGAGCCTGGAGCCTGTTTCAGATTCTGTGCCTCCCTCTCTCTCTGCTCCTCCCCTGTTCATGCTCTGTCTCTCTCTGTCTCAAAAATAAATAACGTTAAAAAAAAACCCAAAATAAGAAGGTTGTTTCTATAGGGAAAAAAAAAGTTATCATAGCATAAGAAATACAAAGTATACATCTCTTAAAGGTAAAGCTCCGTGATTTTTTTTACAGCAAATCTGTGACCCAGATCAGGATAGGAACATTTCCAACACCTCTGAAAGCTTCATCGTGCCCCTTCCCCATCAATACTTTTCTCCCTAGAGGCAACTGTTATCTCGGTGCTATACTGTAGACTTTGCCCCGTCTGGAGCTTCGTGTAAATGGGATGACAGACCACACGTTCTTTCGTTTCTGGCATCTTCAACACAGTGTTCTCAGATCCATCCGCGGCACTGTACATCTCCACGGGTCTATACTCAGCTTCGTACCCAGTTCTAAGTTACTTATGAATAAAGCTGTTGTGAGCGTTCTCACACTTGCCTCTTCAGGGATGCATACACTTATTTTTGTTGGCTGTATACCCAGCCGTGGAATTTCTGAGTCATAGGCAGGTGCATGTTTAACTTTAGTAGATGGCTGCCAGACATAATTCCAAAGTGGTTATTAGCAGATTACTTTTTGGTTTAAAAAAATTTTTTTAAAGAGGAGGAGGTAAGTCTGGAAGAGATTTAATGCTGAATTTTTATATTGTATTTTTATTGAATTTTTAATTTCCTTTTTATGATAGGTTACTACTTATAATTCCCTGAGAATTGGCCATCTTCTATAGAAACAGCTGTGATTATTCCTAAATATGTCCCTGCGAAAATATTCACTGTTTACAATGGAGAAAAGAAAATAATCTAAATGTCTGTCCGTAGAGGAACGATTAATAAATCGTAATATACCCGTAGTTTGCGGTGGCAGAATGTATGGATATGTACCGGCCTGGTAAGATGTACAGTTACGGTAAGAATATAACAAGCATGTTGCAGAATATTATATAGAATATGGGCTAGATATGTTTCGTATATATCAGGCAATGTTTTATGGTGTGCTCATTTGAAATTTTTTTAAGACCCTCCATCTATATATCTATATCTGCATCTGTATCTATCTATCTATCTATCTATTGAAATTGGGCAAAGAGTATGAATAGGCAATTCACAGGAGAGGCAACTGGAAGGCCAGTAAACATATGAAAGACAATCAATCTCATTAGTCACCATGGTAATGCAATTGAAACAACCATGAAATATCAGTTTTCACTTCCTAGGTTGGTAAAAATTTGAATGTTAACACACCTTGTTGGCAAAGATGTGGGCAACAAGAACTTTCATCCACTGATGCCAAACTGCTGTCTGAAGTGGTTCTCCTAATTCATATTTGATGGTGGGAATATAAATTAGTACAGCCATTTTGGTGAGCGATTTGGTAATGTTCACTAAATTGGAAGATACTCATGTAACATGACACAGATATTCCATCATTAGGTCTATACTGTAGAGAAACTTATGCACATGTACACGAGGAGATGGGTATAAGAGTGTTGACTGCAGCATTGTTTGAAAAGTGAAAAATTGGAAGCAACCCAATATTTCTCAACAGGAGAATGGATAAATGAATTGGAGTATCATGACACAATGAAATATGATACAAGGTTAAAATGAATGAAATAATGTTACCATGTAGCTACATGGAGAATCTGAAAACAATTTAGAGGGGAACAGCCAGTCACAGAAGGCTACATGTACGATGATTCTATTTCTATAAAGGGTAACATTAAATAAAATGATGTAATCATTTTAGAAAAGGTATAGAAAAGATCATTTCTGGACAAAGATTACCTTTGAGGGAGGATGGACTGAAACAAGGAAAAGTTCAGAGACTTTCAATTTTGTAATGTTTTATTTCTTAAGACGGATGGTGCACTCTTGTGTATTCATTACATTAATCTCTGAAATACTTAATATCAAAGGCAAGATTTATCCATTCGTCCATCTGGAAGACTCTATATCAAAATGTTAATGGTGCTTATTTCTGAGAAAAACGATGGTGGAAGAGAGTATATTTCCTTTTCTAACCCTATTTCTGTTGAAATTTTAGTTAGCATATATTGTTCTGAGACCCATTAAAAAAGAAGAAGAAAAGAGAGAATTGGTAATCCACGCATGCTAGATGTAGTAATTCTCAGTTAGATGATACCCCATTCTCTGACCATTCTGGATAAGGCCCCACCTAGAAAGGGAGCTGGATTCCTCTGCTAGAGTGGGAATAATTCCTCCAGGAAGGGTCAGTGAGGTCAGTAAGAAGGGGGTGAGAGGCTATGGTGGGTGTGGTCCTCTTGGGTCCTGGAGTGACCCCAGTTCAGCAGGAAGACAGGTCGATGGTGGGGCACACATAATTGCAGGTGCATGAATCCTGTAATCCTTAGCTATTTCCCCCATTATCACACAGTCTTGGTCACAGTGCACCATTTTCGGACGAAACCACGCCTTTTTCTTTTTTCCTTAAATATTTTATTTTTAAGCCATTTCTCTACCCAACGGGGGACTGGAAACCTCAATCCCAAGATCAAGAGTCGCATGCTCTGCTGACTGAGCCAGCCAGGTGCCCCAGGACCAAGCTGTTCCTGAAATGAAAATTCTTTAAAAAAAAAAATTTTTGTTTTAACATGTATTCATCTTTGAGAGACAGAGAGAGACAGAGTGTGAGTGGGGGAGGAGCAGAGAGAGAGGGAGACACAGAATCCGAAGCAGGTCAGCAGAGACCCCGACGCAGGGCTCGAACTCACGGACTGCGAGATCATGACCTGAGCCAAAGCTGGATGCTTAACTGACTGAGCCACCTAGGCGCCCCCTGAAATGAAAATTCTTAAGAAAAAAAAAAAAAAATAAGCAGAGACAGACTGATAAATCCTTCTGGGTTATAGTCCGTTCACTTGCAGCCAAATGGATTGCTCGTTAATATCTTCCCCCCATTTGCCTTATGACCAATTAGCAGCTATTAAGACCCAACTCATCCTGGCATGAAGTTTTTCCCTAGCAGTGGCTGCCACCGTTAAGAGCTTTGGGGACTTGGTGGCTTTTCTTCCTGTCCCCGTGGTGCCCCAAAGCTCACTCCCCAGATTAGGTATGGGGGGGGGGGAGTGCTGCGTTCTGGGCCACCAGCACTGTCTGATCCTATCAGGGAATCCACCAGAGTTGAGGAAAGTTTGCTTGACCGGTATCTACCGAGACCTCCTGCATTCTCTTTTCCCAGGGCAGGGGCCATCTTGAGATGATGCTCCAAGTGACCCATCTGCAGACTGGCTGTCACAGAACCTGCAGATAAGATTCACATGCAGCATTTTCTCCCTTCCTTCCTTCCTGCCTTCCTGCCTTCCTGCCTTCCTGCCTTCCTTCCTCCCTCCCTTCCTTTCTTCCTCCCTCCCTCCCTCCCTCCTTCCCTCCCTCCCTCTTTCTTTCTCTTGCATTCTGCTACACGTAATGAACAAAGGCAGCTCCCTTACACTGAGTGCTTCCTGTGCAACAGACCCCGTGCTGAATGCCAATGGGTCGCCTCACGCCGTTCTCACAAGAACATCCTGAAGGCAATCATCCCTGTGTGAGAGTTAGGGCAACTGAGGCACGCAGAGAGAGGTTAAGTGGCTTGCTCAAGGTCACATCATGACAAATGGGCAGAGCCGAGGTGAGAGATGAAAGTCTGCTTCTCACGGTGAATCTGAGAAAAGCCCCTTCTCGCAGCCACAAGGTTCTCAGAAAGTCAAGATAAGCATACAGGTAATAATCCCTCCGCTCAAGGAGTGCTGCCTCTCATACAAGCCGTGAAGACAGCTACGCTTCACACAGAGACAGGGTTTTGTTCCTTCTGTGCGTGTCCATTGAGCACCTGCTGGAGGCCAGGCCCCGTTCTAGGTGCTGGGGATTTGGCAGTGAATCAGACGCGTCTCCGTTTCTCAGAGTGTACATTCTAGGGGGAAATACCGAAACGGTGCTAGACAAGCAAATCACTGTATCAGAGCAGCCTACGTGCCATATAGAGAAATGCACAGACTGAGGCAGGGCGGGCCCGCGGAGACCCCTCCAGAGCCCCGAGTGTCGACATGAGCTGGCGTTGGCGAGATCTTGGGGTAAGCGTGTTGTTCCCGCTAGAAAGACCTACCAGGACAAAGGCCCTGGGCTAGGAAGGAGCTTTTCAGGCCGGAGAAACTAACAGGCCAGGGAGGCTGCTGTGGGGTGGGAGAGGAGGGGCCTTGCACAAGGTGAAGTTGGAAAACAAGGCAGGATGCAGCCATGTACGACCTGGTGGGTCACTGTTGTGAGTTTGGGTTTTACCCCAGGTGCAGTGGGAAGAAGCGAGGGCTTTAGGCCAGGGGCTGACGTTCTCTTGGTCTGATGTTTATAAGATCCCTCCGGCTGCTGTGTAAATAAAAGCAACAGGTTGGTTCAAATTTGCTGAAGCATGTGTGGGAGGGAAGATAAGCCGGCTAGTGGGGGTGAGAGTTGGGGATGCACGGGGCACATCCTGGAAGGCTGCCTGGAACAGGAGGGCGGGGGCCAGAATTTTAGAAACCTGTGCCCTTCCCGGAGGGGCAGAAGTGGGCAGAATTGAGGCAGTCTGGCCTCCGAGCCATTGGGAGCCGGAGGGCACCAAGTCAGGGCTGAAAAACGTTAAGAGTGTGGATTTTATGTTCACGGAGTACGCCCTCTGCTCTAGGCCCTGTACTGGGCCCTTTGTGTCCCTGGTGGGGTATTTTTACCCCTGCATTGGTATCCCTCCCCGTGCAGGGGATATTTTATCCCACCTGTGCCAGGCACTTTCCTTGCAGTGGCAATGACCTAAAGAAGTAGGCAGCGCCTTACAGTGAGGAAGGGTTAGAGCTCTGGGGCCAGATGGTCTGGGCTCAGATTCCTGGCGCACCAGCTGCGGGATATTCGACCGGGTTCTTGACCCCTCTGTGCCTGCGATTTCTCAGCGGTATTGGATATCTGTCAGCTAGGGTCCCGTTGGCTGCAAGTAAGGGCAAACCCCAGCTTAAGAATCAGGACGTTTATGCTCTCCCACGACGACAGGTGCGGGCCCTGCATCATCGCCCATCTCTCTGCTCCGCCATCCTGTAAGAGCATGTGACCTCCAGCTGTGGCAACGTCCAGGGGACAAGGCGGGACCATCTCGTCCCGGAGCAGGGAAACCTGCGTCCGTGCCTCATTGGCTGAAACCAGGCTTATTCGTGACGCTGTAGATAGCGAGGGGCGTGGGATTGCCAAGTCTAGTTTAGATGAACCGCCACCGGGGTGAGCAGGAGGGGGGGAGGTGGGTTTTGGTGATGTGAAGTCAACCACTATGATTGACTTCCGTCCTACCTCCAAGGGCTGTTGTAGAGGTCCACGTTTGAGTGTTTGGTGCGGGGCATGATACATGGGGGGGAAGGAAAGGAGAGAAGAAGAGGAGAGGCGGGAGGAGGAGGAGGAGGAGGAGGGGGAGGAGGAGGAGGAGGAAAGGAAAGAGAAGATACACATTTTCTAGACTCCAGGAAGTCCTGAAAGCCAAGGCTCCCTTTACTCCCTTGTGTGGCCTTTGCTCTGAGTGAGGTTTCCTCCACGAGGACTGGGGAGTGCGGGCAGGGGTTGGCTTGAAGGATCAAGGACAGTCTGCCATCCCAGATGTTTGGATCCTGAGGGCAGGGCCTTGGCCACGCGAGTCTCCACCCCAGCCCCGGCACCCCCAAAGTTCTCCGATAGACCATGCTCGCTTAGACACCCCTCCTCTCTACAGGGGACTTTTGAATCAGACGTGCTTGGAATCCCGGCAACCTGAGGCTGCATGGAACTCCCCCAGGCCCCTTGCCTGTCCCCTCGCCACCCAGGCCACCGGGGCCTGTCCCTAGCACCCTGCTGAGCCATCTTGCTCAACCCTGGGGAATTTCTGGGCAATTTTGAAACAGCTGAGCAGAGCACGAGCTATGAGGCCTTGGGCAAATTATATCGTCTCTCTGAGCCTCTCTTTTCTTATCAGTAAAATGGGATAATAAAACCTGGGCCTGTTCTGAGGATGTGATGAGATCATGTGGGTGGACCACATGGCCTTGCAGGAAGAAGTTTCACGGCTGTGGCTCATTTATTTTTACGGAAGTGAAATTTACATCGCAAAATCAGCCATTTTATACTTAAAATTCAGCATCCTTTGGCGTATTCGCCTCTATGTAGCTCCCAAAACATTTTCATCACCCCAAAGGAAACCCCATATCGATTAAGCAGTCACTCCGTAGCTCCCACCCTACTCCGGTCCCTGGAAACTACTGATCTGCTTACTGTCTCTATGGATGTATTGATTCTGGATATTTCGTGTACGTGGAATTGTGCAGCATATGACCTTTTGTATCTGGCTTCGGTCACGTAGCATGACTCTTTGAGATTCATCAATGTTGTGGCGTAAATCAGTACGTCCTTCCTTCGCGTGGCCGGATAGCTCTCTGTTTAATGGCATATACCGCCTTCCAAAAACTCTCTTTGTCCGTCGATGGACATTTGGGTTGTTTTTGCCATGTGGCTATTGTGTGACCCATGCTGCTGGGAACATGTATGTCCATGCACTTGTTTGAGGTCCTCTTTTCAGTTCTTTCCGGTATTTACTTCAGAGTGGAATTTCTGGGTCCAACGGACCATCTCTGTTTAACTTGTCCAGGGACCACCGAACCTGGGGTCGCACCGTATCATATACCCCCCTCCCCGCCCCCAGCCGCGGGCGATGGTTCTAACTTTGCGCCGACACCTGTCGTTTCCCATTTCCAGATTATAGCCGTTTTAGTGGGTGTGACGTGCTGTCTTACGACTCTTTTTTCAGGGCTGGCATAAGGGAAGGGGGCTTGGGGGTCTGACGGGTCCCCATTCCTGACAAATGGCTTTCGGCACCCCTCCACCTCTCTTATCAATAGCCCACTCCATCCCGTCCCCCCTCCCGCCCCCATGACTCAAGCCCATCCTTCACCTACATTCCTGGGGGAGGTGAGATGGGACGGGCGCGGGGGGGGGGGGTTCAGGGGAGGCACCAGGCACGCGTACCTTGTTTCCAAACGTCTGGGACCACCTCTCTCCTCTGCTTCTTCCAGACCCCTGGTCTTAGGTGCGGGTCCCTGGGAGCCTGCTCCCCTTTGTGCTCCCCTCTGGGCACCGGGATCTATTAGAATGAGGTCCTTAGCCTCCCGTGCTGAGGTCACGGACCTGCCTCACCTGTCATTAGTCCCAGTTTCCCTCTTTAAAAGCAACAACTCCCACCCCACCTTCGCTAGTTTAAAATTCTTTTTGCTCATGATGCTAGCAGTGCCCTTTAGGAAACGGACAAGCCAAAGCAGCCCAAGATATCCCCGATTCTCCCTCCCAGCATTAACCATGTTCGCCTAATAATAACGGTAGCAAGAATCCCCCCTTCTGAGCACTTGATTCGTATCAGACTTGGTGCCAAACACTTGACAGGTATCATTTTATTGCTTTTCCTGACAGCCCTATGAAGTAGGTATTTTTTTGCATTTTACAGATAAAGACGCGGGAGCACAGACAGAGAGAGAGAGAGGTCATAAAACTTGCCCGGGGTCACATAGCCTGTAAGATCCAGACCCCAAACCCGTGGGGCTGCCTGGGGAGCACACCCATCTTCCAAACAGTATTCAGAGACATATATTTATACAAGGCATTTTCGTGGAATCAGCTGTAGCTATTGCTTTGTGACTTGTTTCTGCTTCCCTCATTTAACAATAGATAATTAACAATTTTCCCCCCAACAGTCACTACATTGTCTTTTGCAATATTATTTTAAATAACTGCTCCCAATGTCATTGTATGCACGTTCCAAGGTTTGTTTAACTAATCCCCTATTGTTGTGCACGTAGGTCCTCTCTAAAGTTTTTGTTATGATAAACAACAAACCTGGGCTTCTTTTTTTTTTTTTTTTTTTTTTTTTTTTTGCCCACATTCCCACAGTAATTTCCTTAAGGGTAAATTCCCAGAAGGCGAGGCTGGGAGGAGGCGAGGGCTTTTGTTTTCCAAATGTTTGTAACATCTTTGGATCAATTACATATAATTTGTAAACACAGGTTGTGCCATTGAGAGAGGGAAGGTTGACACCTTTCCCAACCTGTCCGGGCTTTGCCCAACCTAGAATTATAGGAGTTGTAAACAAGCCTTCTAATGGCCCCGGATTATCTGCGGCCATTGTCAGGTCATGTAGGGGCGGTAATTTATTGAACAGAGTTTTCAAATGTGCCCAAGTACACCTGGGTGGAACGGAAAACGGGCGGGGCTGCGGAGAGGAGGTGGGTGCGGTGGTTGGGGCAGCTCGTGGGCAGCGGGTGGTACTCGGGTTGGGGCTGGCTCTGAGCCTCCCATTCCAGCACCCCTTCTATCTGATGAGAAGCCCAGGGAGCTGTCCCAGGAGTGAGCTGCCCCCGGGGCTGCTTGGGGAAGACAGGGGTGGGGGGGTGAGGGTGGAGGCTGTGCGGGCATGTGGAGGTAACAAGTCGTGCCCTGTTCCTACAAGGCCGTGGGTGCCATTTCAACACGGTTATTATCTTGCTTCAGCTGCCAAGAAACACCAGCTGGTGACGGCGAAACGCCCCTGAAGAATTTCTTCAGGGAAGTTATGCACCAACGAAACCGTCTCTCATGCCACGAATGTTGTGAGGTAGGAGGATTTTCTCTGTGTGGGGCGCCCTGCCCCTCGCTGTCCCTCCAGGCTCCCCTTACCGATCTGGTCACATTCTTCGGACATCACTTGCTTGACCACATTACATGGTTTCCAGGCCACCTGCTCTCCCAGCAGCCCAGAGAGGCTGTGGGGTGGGGACTTTATGGGTCCACGCAGCGTATCAGTTGGGCAGAACCAGTCTGGACTTCAATCTGGGTGTTCGAGGAGAGGTATGGCCCAATTTCCTACCCAGGCAGGGCAAATGGAGTCAAGGAGACAGTCCCGGCCCATGAGGGGCTCATCCTCAAACAGGACAAGCGCCATGGCCTGGGAGAGCCTCCCTCAGGTGGAGGTCAGCATGACAGGCCACATCTTGTCAGCTTCCGTGGGTAAGGACTGAACAAAGCGAGTGGCTTGGTGGGGGCTGTCCGGAAGGGACAGCCCCTTCACCAAGTCACAATTCTCCAAGGGCGCTCGGCTTCGGGGTCTTTCTTGCACACGTATCCTTTCCTCCTATACCCACCCGCCAACTTTGCCAGCCCTACGGTGAACATGTAGTCATCTTTCAAACGTCAGCGTGACATCAGTCTCCAGGCCCCACTTACCGAGCAGGGACTATGGATCAGGCACCTGCCTTAAACACTTATCGTGTATCATTTATTTAATTCTTCCTGTAGCTCCGCGAGGTAGATGCTGCCGTCTTTTCTCTATTACCGATGGGTAAAAGGGGGGGGGGGGAGTTTAAGCCACTTACTTGCTTCACCCCATCAGACAAGTTGTTTTTAAAACCTAGACTGGTGTGGCCCCCACGTTGGGTTTCTTGACAAAAGCAGGCTCACACTTCTCTCTGAAGCTTTTCCTCACTCATGTCTCCGGGCTCCTAGCTGTGCCCGCCTGAACATCATTCTAGAGCCTCCACGACTGTGTAATTGTTCTTTTTTTTGTTTTGTTTTGTTTTTGTTTTTTTACGTTTATCTGTCCTGCGGGAAGGGGTCAGGGATTACGTGTGCCTCGTGTCTGTAGCCCAGCGTCTGGCTCGGAGCCCAGCATGCAATAGACACTTACTAAATAGTCAAGGGAAGAATAAGTCTTAAAATTGTTGGGGTGCCTGCCTGGCTCAGCTGGTAGAGCATGTGAAACTTGATCTCAGGGTTGTGAGTTCGAACCCCACGGCGGGTGTGGAGATCACTTAAAAATAAAATCTTAACAAAAATTGTAATAACTCAGCTGGATGTCTGCGTTTCTGCAGACTTTATCTTGTCCCGGAACTCTCAGAAAATAGAGTAAATTTAAGGGACACATAAACTCTCAGGCGGGACTGAGTTAACACCAAGGGTTTTTTGTTTTTTTTTTTTCCATTGTTGAAAAACTCTTCTTGACAAAACTGTTTTTCTCACTTGATATTTCTCCTTTAGATTTTCGTGGCATTCTGGAACATTACCTGTTTCTCATTTGTGATCTTTCCTGATCTTCACATCTGCCCTGGGAGGCGGGTTAATCAGGTGTAAAAATTGTCTATCCTAGAGGCGCCTGGGTGGCTCAGTCGGTTAAGGGTCTGACTTCGGCTCAGGTCATGATCTCGCGGTCTGGTACATGAGTTCGAGCCCCACATCCGGTTCTGTGCTGACAGTTCAGAGCCTGGAGGCTGCTTCGGATTCTGGGTTTCCCCCGCTCTTTCTGCTCTTCCCCGCTCCAGCTCTGTCTCTCTCTGTCTCTCAAAAATGCATAAACGTAAAAAAAAAAAAAGTGTCTGTCTTATAAATGAGACTTGATGGTTGGAGCGTCTTTTCCAAGGCTGAAGTATGGCAAGAACTAACAGACTTAGTGAGGGCTTAGGGACACTTCTCCTCCAATCAGACCCTGTCTCTGGGTGCTGGAGATGTCAGCAGGTGCTTGGCCAGGTTCAATGTTTCTCTTTTGGATGCTCAGTGGTGGCCTGGAAAGAATGGCACAGTCAACCTTCCTTTCTGGGGGCTGGAGCCCTTTCTGCTTGTGAACCTCCTTTCTCTCATTTGGCTGAACCCCATCTGGGAACATCAGCCTTGGGCTTGGAGCCTCCATGGATCCCTGTTGGTCCATCCGACACCGTTTTCCAAGTCCAGAAACAACGCATGCCAATATGGCACCCACCTATGTTGAGTCTCACCCTCATCAGACCGTGGTTCTGTTGTACTCGAGGCAACTGGGCCGTCATCAGAGTTGTCCTCTTGTCCCCCAACCCTTCCCACAACATCAGACCTTCACAGTCTTTATAGGATAGGAGAGCTTTACACAAGCCTGAAGGCTGAGGGTTTGGGGCAGTGGAGTCTCAGAGAGGAGGACGAGCGGGTCTGTTGGGAAGTACAGAATCTTTAGCCACGGGAACGTGGGAATTGGGCTTTTTTTTTAAACCCCTGGCTCCCATGACAGCCGGAGAATAAAAGGTAGAAGATAACGCCAGGCACCTGGCACCTGGGTGGCTCCATCGGTGAAGCATCTGACTCTTGATTTTGGCTCAGGTCACGATCTCACGGTTGGCGAGTTCAAGCTCCACGTTGAGCTCTGCGCCATCAGCTTCCTTCCCTCTCTCTCTCTCTCTCTCAAAATAAATAAATAAACTTAAAAAAAAAAACAGGCAAAGATAATGCATCTAACAGGAAGGGGGAATGTGTTACTTAGAAGCATTCGGGTCACCCAAGGAGGAAAGGCCTGTTAACTGGCTTCCTAAATAGGTGATCTGGTTGAGGACTCTCTGGCATTTCCATCCCAGCTTTTTTGCTTGGAAGAAAATTCCACCTGGTTGCCTCCTTCACTACAGCGTGATTCGCTAGAATAATTACGAAAAGCAAAGGAACTGATCCTAACCCCCCCCCCCCCCGGCGACTCTCCCAAGCAGGTGTGCTGGCTCTGATGGGGGCAAGGGTTGTGACAAAAGTCACCTCCAGTGGCACCGGTGGCTGCTTTGCGCTCCTCTTCTCCTTCCTGGAATCACGCAGTCAGGCAAAAGCTGGTGGGTGACAGGACACCGCTGGGGCCTCCGGTGTCCTTCCCAAGGACATGCCCAGTGTCTGCCGTGGCTGCTTGTCAGGCAGCGAACTCAGGGAAGAGGCGAGCGGAGGGAGAGACGTTGGCTGCCGGCAGCAAGCCCTTGGCAGCAGGGTCTGCCGGAGGCCGGCGGGGCTTCAGCGTGCGGCTCCTGTCGTCTGGAGGGGGACTGGGAGTCTGGGCCGTTGCCCCTGGAGACAGGGAGCCAACGGGGCAGCCGCAGCTTCTCCAGCCAAGTATTGATTCGCTTATGGCAGCCGGGGAGGGAGGCTTTGTCTGTGCCTTCAGATAGAATTCACTTCTCATCATACAATTTACCCTTTCGAAATATACCATTCAGTGGCCTTAATGTATTCAGAAGGTCCTTCAAATATCACCGCTAATTCCCTAATCCCCCAAAGAATTTTCATCATCCCCCAAAGAATCCCCCGGCCCCATTACCTGTCACTTTCTAGTTCCTCCTCCCCTCAGCCCGCGTCCACCACTAATTTACGTGCTGTCTCCACGGATTTGTCTACCCTGAATGTTTCACGTAGCTGGAATCCTCCATTATGTGACCTCTGGTGTCTGGCTTCTTTCAACCTGGCACCGTGTTTTTCCAGGTTCATCCGTGTCTTAGCACGCCTCAGTCTTCCCGCCTTTCCAGTTGACGGATATTTGGATTGTTTGGGACCCTTATGAATAATGTTGCCATTAGCACTTATGTCGATGTTTTTAAGCGACACAGGCTTTCGATCCCCCCCGGGTGTGTACCTAGGTGTGACATCACAGGATGACCTTTTTCCATTCCCACCAGCAACGAGTGAGGGTTCCAGTGTGTCCCCAGCCTCGCCAACACTTGTTATTGTCCGTCTTTTTTATTACAGCCATTGCAGTGGAGGTCTGGGGGGTGTGGGCAAGCAAGGACATGCTTGTGATTAGGAAGATCTCAGCGTGAATGGAGGGAGGAAGAATTGGGATGTTGGGAAGGTCTCAGGTAACACCCTTAGGAGGTCTGGGGACCCCGGGCGAAGGTGAGGCCAGCTGATTTTTATTTATTTATTTATTTTCATTAATTTTTTTTTTTTTTACGTTTATTTATTTTTGAGACAGAGAGAGACAGAGCATGAAGGGGGGAGAGTCAGAGAGAGAGGGAGACACAGAATCTGAAACAGGCTCCAGGCTCTGAGCTGTCAGCACGGAGCCCGACGCGGGGCTTGAACTCACGGACCGTGAGATCATGACCTGAGCCGAAGTCGGACGCCCAACCGACTGAGCCACCCAGGCGCCCCAAGGCCAGCTGATTGAAAGCAGCATGGGCAGTTTACTTACTGGCTTGTAATGCCAGCACTGAGACGGGGCGGGGGGGGGCGGGGCTCAAAACTATTGGATATACGAGTGACTGAATTAATGAATGAAAGCCCCAGCCCTCGGGGACCCAGGGAGCGTGGAGGGACTTGGCGATAGGCCACTAACCTGTGCGCTCCAGGAAAGAATGACTCCCCTTAGTGTCACGCCCTCATAGATGGGGGAAGGTCAGCTATCCTCTCTCTTACAAACAAGGCGGAGGGGCTGGTGAGGAATGGGCGCGAAGGGGCCAGGGCTTGCGCTGCAGCAGCGGCAGGCTGTGAAAAGCGGCTTAAACAACCCTGAGGACGGCAGTTCCGGACAGGCTTCAGCACCCGCGGAGCCGTTCTCCTGTCGAACCCGACTTCCCAAATCCGTGTTCCGCGAATCGTTCAGCTTCAGATCCCTCTCTGCAGAGGCTGCCAGCTAGCCGTCTGTTGCCGGTGGCTGTGTGGGTGCAGGAGGCGAGGCAGCGTTGAAAGCCCGCAGGGGCTGTGCTTCCTCAAGCCTGGCACTGAGAAGGGAGACGGTGGCGAGAAGGCCACTTTCTGTGAGATTGGCAGAGCGTTCAGCGTAATCACCATAATCACCGCCATCATCCTTCCAGTTACAAAATATTTTATGTATGCCAGATTCTTCCCAGAGTGCTCCATATAATCTCGTGACTGCCCTTGATTGTCTCCTCGGACGTCACCTTCCTCCTTCCTCCTGTCTACGGGTGACCACAGGATGGTGAACGACGGGCAGAGCCACCCACAGACACCTCATACCCTTTTCCCAAGTGTTTGTCTTCCCGGCATCCCTTGCAACTAGGCGGATCCAGCTCTGGCCAATGAAGTGTCAGGGAAAGTTTGACGGCAGCAAGGGCGGTCACGTGACCCAGCTCTGGCCAATGAGGTGTAACGGGGACGTGTGCTGCGTGCTGTCTTTAAGAGGAGGATGTGCAGCCTTCTGTCCTGAGAGTTCTGCCCGGATGGCAGCGGCAGCCGCCTTGTGACCGTAAAGGGAAAGAAAGTCAAGTGGATTGTAGAGCCCTTGAGCTGATCAGGTAACTGTCGACTCCTGATGTCTTGTTGGGCGAGAAAAATACACCCTTCTTTCTTTAAGTCACAGTAAATGGGTTTTGCTGTTCCTTGCAGCCAAAAGCATAATAGACACGGATATTTTTTGTGATTAATCCTCGTAATCACCATAAGGGGGAGGTATACTTCTTTTTTTTTTTTAATTTTTTAAAAAATGTTTATTTATTTCTGAGACAGAGAGAGACAGAGCATGAGTGGGGGAGGGGCAGAGAGAGAAAGGGAGACACAGAATCTGAACCAGGCTCCAGGCTCTGAGCTGTCAGCACAGAGCCCCACGTGGGGCTCAAACTCACAAACCGTGAGATCAAAGTCGGTCATTTAACCGACTGAGCCACCCAGGTGCCCCGGAGGTATACTTATTTCCATTTCACAGATGGGGTGGGGGGAGTGATCAGCTATTCTCTTTCCTGTGAACAAAGCAAAGAGCCGGGCGAGGCATGGGTGGGAAGGGGCCAGGGCTTGTGTTGCAGAAGCAGCAGGCTGTGAATCGTGGTTTAAAACAACCCCGAGCACAACAGTTCCAGAAAGGCTTGAGGAATTGATGTGAGAGAGGCTAAAGAGACTGGTCCAAAGTCACTTAGCCAGAAAAAACTAGCGAGTCAGAATTTGAACTTAGGTCTGTTTGTCTCCAAAGTTCTTGCTAGTTTCGTCCTTCAGAACCTGTCGACTGTAGCCCCGGAGCGGGAAAGAATGTGAGCGATGGCCAGACAGATTGTGGCAGAAAGGGAAAACATACCGTGGCCTTCTTCACCCCAGAATGTGTCCCAAGTCTCCCAGGCTGCTGGTTTTTTCTTCCCTCGTGGTATATCAGAGAGTCTGGGCCCTTCCATGAGGCAGGGCCACAGCTATCTCCTGGAGATGGACAATATATGGGAAAGCATGCAGGGCTTGGGTCAAAAAGGCTTGGGGCCAAATCCCAGCTCTGCCACTTATTAGCAATGTGACCTTGAGTAGGTGGCCCGACCTACTGTGAGCTTCGATTCCTCATTTGTAAGCTGTACGTGAATTCACCTGGACAGAAAAACCAGGTGAAGTTATCTGGAGCCAAAAGGGGTGCTTACTGGCTTGTATTTGCTGAAAAATTCAGTGGGTGGACTTGACCTTGGTCCTTGAGGCAGAGGTGTTAGTCGAAAGAGAAAACATGGCCCCATCCTTCCAAGTTCCACTGCCCACCTACATCTCCCCTGGTGGGTTGCTTTTCCTGCTTCCCACCGATTCATGTCCTGCCATTTTACCGGCCCCCTGGAAGGACCATGTATGTTATCTGGGGCCACTGGCAACCCAGTTCTACAACGAACACCAGGGTCTTTGATTAGCTGGGTCACATGACCTCTCTGGGAGCTGGAGGTGGAGTTAGTCCCACCAGAACCTTCCTCTGAAAGTGGGGATGGTTTGGTTTCTCATGAAAAGGAGGAGGGTCCTGTATCCAGAAGCGGGGAATAGATGTTGGCGGGAAAACCCCCCAAAGACGCCCCCTCCCACACGTCAGGGAGCAGTTTTGAGCATTCAATAAGATAGAGATGTTCTGGGGCGCCTGGGTGGCGCAGTCGGTTAAGCGTCCGACTTCAGCCAGGTCACGATCTCGCGGTCCGTGAGTTCGAGCCCCGCGTCGGGCTCTGGGCTGATGGCTGAGAGCCTGGAGCCTGTTTCCGATTCTGTGTCTCCCTCTCTCTCTGCCCCTCGCCCGTTCATGCTCTGTCTCTCTCTGTCCCAAAAATAAATAAACGTTGAAAAAAAAAATTAAAAAAAAAAAATAGATAGAGATGTTCTGTGCAGGTGCCCAGCCCAGCCACTGACCCCAGGGGACTCTTGCTAAATGCCAGCCGGCTTTTTCCCAGGACTTGGCCTGGTCCTTCCTGACGCCCTTGGCCTGTCCCTCCACGTCAGCGGGCACATTTGGGGGAACAGGCCCAACTCCACTGCAGCCCCTATCCATCACCCCAGGCTTTGTCCCTGTACCCAACATGACAATTACCATGTGGCTCGAGATGACACCCTAATCCTATTACTCATTCATCAACTAGCAACTGAGAACATGAGCTGGCTCGAACACTGCCAAGGAAGCTGGGAGAAGCCTTCTCCACCACTGTGAAACTAGGCTTAGCTCAAGCACAATAGGTGTGTAATTTAAGGTTTTGTTGAGCCGAAATCCAATCACATACTTGACTGGTGGATCACAGAGACTCACAGGCTAAGAGAATGAGATAATCCAACCTCACACAAACACTGGGATTCGGCTTTGACTTAATGACAAATGTGTGACCAACCTTACACTGTTTCATTCTTTCCCCCTCTCTTTTTTTTGTTTCAATGTATTTCCACCTCCTTCCTCTCTCTCCTCCCTTCTCTCCCCTCCTCTGTACTATCCAGAGACGGGATGGGACTCAGCGAAGTCCTAGAGCCAGAAAACAAAGGTAGAGAAGCAGGTGAACACCAGGTGAGATGCACTCACGTCCGTTGTCTGCATTTGATTGCATGACGTCGTGGAGGTAAGAGATGGCTTCTGGGGGTAGATCCATTCGAATTCCTAGCGGTCTCGGTTCTTCTGTTCCAAGAATGGCTTAGAACAAGAAAGAGCAGCAGGCAAGACACAAGGTCATGCTCATGAACTGTTGTTCCCTCTATTCATCCAGTGCTTTTTCTCCAGTGAGGGCTGCTCAGTGGGGGTGGGGAAAGGTTGCAAGAAGAAATACATATATAGTTTTGGATCCCTGTTAAGTGATAGTGTAGCTGTTTACCTAGTTAGAGATAACAGCATGGATGAGCCCACTCAACTTTATGAGTTCACTGGACTTACATTTATTCACTCCACAAACATTTATGGGATGGCCACCATGTGCCGTGAACTCTGGTGGATAGAGGCATTAAACCAATGGACAGTAAAGAGTAGGTAACTAGGAACAATGGAGAGTGCTGTTTTGGAAATGAAAAGGGGGCAGCAGGAGAGAATGAATTGGGACGATCTCTTGGAGAAGGGGACGTGTGTGCTGAGACCTGAATGGCGACAAAGAGCCATTTATTTCAACATGCGGGGGGGAACCTTCGGAGTCCGTGGGCAGGCCCCAGATGGTGAGCCAGAAGTCCCGGGTTCAAGCTCTGCCCTCCAGGTAGGTGCACTGTTTCCCAGGCAAGCCATTCATCCTTCGGAGTCCTGATTCTTAACCCGCTGTGCTAACTTTGCCAAGTCTCTGTGACATCTCACCGTGATCAGTGTGTCACTTTGAAGAGTGACGAGAAGAATGCAATTCGCAAGGGCGATTATTAGATTCATGGGCAAATTGGGTGTGGGTGGGTAGGGAGTGTTGTCCCCACAAATGGAAGTGGCCTGGGACTGGTCTGTGGAATGGATTGCCATTACATTTTCCTTCTTGAAGCTTCTGCATATGTCTGCCCTTAGCTGGCATTTTCCAGATCAATGCTTTCTATTGGTAGAGAGCTAACTTGGGCTTTCAACTGAGAATCCTGGGGTAGTAGCCTCTTGAAGTAATTTGCGATGAACTTGACTGTCATCACTCCTGCTCTGGCTCAACAGAGGATGGGTTTTGGAGCCAACATTATTTTCACATTAATTATGTGCCAAATACTTGACTTACATTATCTCATTTCAGCTTTACCCAAACCCTATTTCTAAGACAAGGAAATCAAGGCTCTTAGAAGTCAGATGACTTACTTCAGGCAATACAATTAAGACTGTGGCAGAGCTGAGATTCGAATAGTTCCACTACTGGTAATTACTGTTACCAGCACTAATAATGATAGCTTCCATTTATTCAATGATCACGATGTGCCATGATTGTATCGTTGTTGATAAGTCAGTTATTGTTCTAGTTGCTGGGACTTAGTAGGTAATATTCCTTTTATTTCCAGATGCTTTTAAGACCGTCTCTTTGTCTTCACTAATATATGTCCAGGCACGGATGTTTATTTATTTATATGGGTTGGGACTTTTGAATATGCGGTGTTAAACAGGTGAGGAGCTGTTTTCATTTCCACAGAATTTACATGCTGAGACCTAATGCGATGGTACTAAGAGGTGGGGTTTTTAGGAGGTAATTAGACCATGAGGGTGGGAGCCCTCACAAATAGGGTTACCAATCCTACAAAAGAGATCCCAGAGAGATCCCTCACCACTTCCTCCATGTGAGGCCACAGCGAGAAGACAGAGGTCTAGGAACCAGGAAGTGAGCTCTTACCAGACACAGAATCTGCCAGCAACTTGATCTTGGACTTCCGCCTCCAGAACTGTGAGCAACACGTGTTTGTTGATAAGCCCCCCAGTCTCTGATGTTGTGTTATGACAGCCCAGACAGACTAAGACATGAGGATTGGTGACTTCCATTAATTCTGGAATTAATTCTCAACTGTTCTCAACTGTTCCTGTATGAATATTGCCTCCCTACTACTTTCTCATCCTTTCTTACTGGAACTCAGATTAGATATATGCCAGACCTTTTCCCTTTCTTCTCCCTGGTTTTTAAGTCTCCTCTTCCAAATTTCCCACTTCTGTTTCTCACTGTCCTGTGGTCTGAATAATTCCTTCAGACCTGTTGTCCAGTTCACTAATTTCCCCTCATGCCGTGTCTAATTTCTTTAAGTGACTCCTTTCCTTGTTTAAATGGAAGTATAACTTATAGAGAGAAGTGCAGAAATCATAGGTTTATAGCCTGATGAATTTTCACAGAGTGAATATAATATACAACCACCAGCCAGGTGAATAATCAGAGCGTGACCAGCACCCCCGAGGCTCCTCCCTCCCTTCCCGTCTCCCCACCTTCTTCTCCACAGAAACCACTCTTTGACTTCTACCATCATACATGGCTTTGGTCGTTTTAAACTTCCCCTAAATGGAATAACACAACATGAACCTTTTTGTGGCTGACTTCTTTTACTCCGTCATAAGGCTTTGAGACTCATCGATGTCGTCGTGTGTCTGGTCTACTTTTGAAAGTTTCATTTCATTCTAAAAACGTACTAGACATGCGTGGCTTCACGTTCTGTTTCTGTTTGTTCATATACGTACAGATTCGCAGGGTTTAATCTCATGGTGGTTTGCTTCCTTGTGATTTTGTGGGGTTTTCTTACGAAGTCATGTCATTTAGATCTTTTACCTGTAGGAATGGTTTGAAGCCTAGTATGTCAGGCATTACTCTAGAGGAAATTTGCATTTGCTTTGCTTTGCCAGACTTCCTGATTAGCTACCAACAGGGGACCACTTTAAAAAAAAAATAGTTGGGGGGGACGCCTGGGTGGTTCAGTCGGTTAAGCGTCCGACTTCAGCTCAGGTCACGATCTCGCGGTTCCTAAGTTCGAGCTCCGTATCAGGCTCTGTGCTGACAGCGCAGAGCCTGGAGCCTGCTTTGGATTCTGAGCCTCCTTCTCTCTCTGCACCTTTCCCTCCCCTCTCAAAAATAGATAAATATTAAAAAAATAGTTGGCACAGGGGTTTTTGTGCCATACGCATTGATTTGGCGAATGGATTCTGAGCCGAGATCCACGTTCGGCTCACGACTAAGCTCCCGGGGGAGTCTGCTAAAAGCTCCGTGGTCTCTCCTCTGTGGGGTGGCAGCAAGGTGCTGCTCCTGTTTTTGGTAACAGCTTTATTGAGATATGAGATGATATTTGTTTACCCTAATTCGCTCACCGAGGGAGTCACCTTTCGGGGGTCACCAATCTAAACAGCCACCTTGCTTAGGTCCCAAGCCTTTTCTTGGCTTCTCCACATACCGGAGTCCCTTAACCACAAAGGCTTACGTCCACTAGCAGCTGCCCTTCTAGCAAACACTCGCCCAAGCTTACTTTCTGTCTGCTTTTGACCATTCTGATTGTGTCTGGTCTCCAAGGAGTTCGTTTGCTTTCCTTTCCAGCTCCCTCATGCATCAGAAGAAAAAGTGCCTTCTTACAAAATACTTCATCCACGTTTTTTTTTTTTTTTCCCTTCTAGTGGATGTGTGTTACGTAGCAGGCAGGTTTTTCCTAAACCTCTATTCTGCCATCATCCGGGACCAGGCAAACGAGCACTTGATATGCAGTATCTCACTTAGTCCCGGAAACACTGCCTGGAGATCAGTAAACAGACATCCTCCATTTACCGATGAGGAAACAAATGGGGGCCTCAGAGAGGGTGAGCGACACATCCAGTGTTGCCCAGCCTCTGTGTGGGCGAGGCAGGATTCGAGCCCAGGTCCCGGTGGCTCTGGCGCCCACCTCTGTCACAGGTACACCTGCTGAAGTCCGCGCCTAGGGTGACTTAGGGTTCACTCTGGGTCGCAGGCCTGTAGAGCCATCACACGGTGGGGAGGAACCGCTCAGTGGCTGAGGGCGATGCTTGCAGTACCGCTCTGGCTCCGGCACCCAGGCTGGACGCAGAGTTAGACAGGCTCGTCGGCTTCTTTGGGAGGTCGGCAGGGCCACACAGAAAAAGTGCCATTTGCTGAATCAAGCATCTTCGGTTCTTACAAATGTGCCGGTTCAGACTTAGGAAGCGTGCCAGGGGAAGAAAACTTGGCCGATGGAACAGCTCAGGCCATTAGGCGATTACAAAGGGAGGCTCTTTGAGGGTGGCTCGTAACTAGGCCTCCAGAGTCACCCAGGGAACATTCCCATGGTGGGCCTCCCCCCCTCGGAGTGTCCTCTGTCCAATTTCTTTTCTCTCCCAGCCCTACGGCCCAATCTAGTCTGGTCCCTGGGCCCCAGGGCACAGCCCCTTCTAGCTCCTCCTGGCCTCGGATCTGGACTCCCTGGGGTCCCGGGCTGGGTGGACAGAGGTTGAATCTGTACCCGGGAAGCCTCCCTCTCTTCCGTAGCTGTCCTGGCTGCTGGGAAGGAGCGTGCCAGTCTCCGAGTCCTCTGAGCGCCTGCCTTTTTCTCCAAAGGGAGACTGTTTGTGTGCTTGTCAGAAGAGAGGCTCAGACAGTTGGGAACATAGACACAAGCCCCTGCTGAGCATTTGCTGGGCACCAAGCTCTTGTTTCACGGTAACGAGCAGCAGTCATTTTTATTTCAATGCAGTTTTTCTGGTGTGTGTGTGACTACCCTTGGTGTTCACTTGTATTTCCTACCAGTTGTCGTTGCACCCCTCTCCAACTGACACGGGATGGAGGACGGACGGCACAGCCTGGTGGGTCGGGGCGCAGGCTTTGAAGTCCGCCGGGACGGGGTTCCGGTTGTAGCTCTGCGGCTTTCTACCTGTGTGCCTGGGATCTATCTGAGTCTCAGGTTCTCCACCTGCAAAATGGGGTAATAACAGTAGCTACCGCGGAGATCGAGCTGGAGTGCGTGCGGCAGACATCCGAGAGGTCACGAGCAGGCAGCTTTCACAGTCACCAGTGGCTCAGTGTCTCTGCCCGAGTGTCTTCACGGCCCGCGAGGGGGGACAGTCCCAAGAGGCAAAAGCCCTAAGGAACACCCTCATGGGCCTTGGCGGGTAAACACCCCAACTTCTGGGTCCTCCGGGCAACCATGCTGAGCCTTCCCAGGCTCTCGAGGGTGCCCCCAAATGGAGCCCCAGTTGCCCACACTGGCATCCCGCTCAGGAACGCACTCTGCATAGACTTTCCTCCCTTCCTTGTCTCTGCTCCCCAACCCTCACGGCGCTTCCCGAGACCCCCTTCCAAATAAACACGCTCACCCCTTCTTTCCTTGTTAGGTTGGCTTCCCCACTGCACATTTTCGCTGTGTCCTGAGATGTCGTTTTGTTGCTTGGGGATGACACGATCCCGGGCTCGCTGGGGGAGAGCACAGTGCTTACCGTTTTTAAGCGGCAGAATCTTTTGTCTGGTGACATCCCCCTGTGTGCCGCGAGGAAGCTGCCAGCTGGGTGGCAGTGCGTTCTTGGCCTGGGGACCCTGCTCATTGAAATTGGAAATACTTGTGATGTTTTCTCCACTAAAACGTGAAAACCTGATGCCAGTGTGCCGGGGCCCCCAGATGGCAGGCTTTGGCAAGCGTAAGGGGGTGGGAGCCTCTCTTCTCCCTGTCAACACAGACATCTGAATTGGCCAGTGGTTCTGTGACCTGCCCCCAAAACGGATAGAGGTGCTCCCAGCTCGGCGAGCTGTGCTCAGGACTTTTGGCCACTGGTGGCTGGGCTGCAGGAGCCTGTCCTACACAGCAGGGGTTCATTACGTGGGGGCCTTGACCCCTTCTCTGTGATTTGCCACCAGCTGCTTTCTCCCACAATGGGCTCGAGACATGGGTGGACTTTCTATGCCCATGGTACAGATGAAAAAACTGAGGCTCAGAGCGGGAACGTGACGGGCCCCGGTGCTCCCAGGGGGTAAGTAGAGAGCCCTGGTTTGAATCCAGGATGGCTCCGAGGCCAAGGAAGAGGTGGGAGCCTCAGGACTGGAGCGCACGTGGCCTTGGTGTCAGCACCTCGCTTCCCAGTGGAAACACCGCTCTATCCAGGTCCCTGGGGGTACAGCGGGCATCCGAGGAGCTTTCGGGGTGGTGGCTGGGTGGGCATCGTGCCCCCTTCCTGAGGGGGGGTGTTTCCTTCAACCCTGGGAGAGGAGAAGGAAAGGTGGCCGTTGAAGGGGCCTCCCAGCACGCAGGAATCCGGTCCCAGCTGCACGAGGCTGTGCCAAGAGCCTGGGATTTACTGCACCCCCAGCCAGCTGAGGAAAGGGTGTTGAGGGAGAAGGCATTCCAAAGCAAAAAGGCACCGGGGCCACCCCCGCCTTCCCCAGTGCCGGGGTCATGCGGCTGGTCTGTGGAGCCAGAGAGAATCACCTGGGATGGATCACCCCAGAGCCCGACCCCCCGTGGGACAGCTGTTAACAGTGGGGTCTTCAAACGAGTGGAAGGCAGCCCTGAAGCCGTTCCCCCAGTAGAAGAAACGTATCAGCGGTTGTGACACTTCATTGTTGATTCTTTACCATCACCAACGAGCTGACATTCTTAGGACATTTCCTACCTGCTAGATGCCACTCTGGTTAGCTTAGCCTACGTCCTTTCGTTTTAAAGCTCATCACCTCCCGGCAAGGCTGGGGGTGGGCGGGGGGGGGGGGGCGGCTGCTGGCCATCCAGCGCCTGTGTGTGCACTGAAAAAGGTGTTCCGTCCCCGGAGGATGCAGACATCACTGGCTGGCCAAGCAGACAGGAGTTGGATTTCAAGGGGCACCGAGCAGATGAGTGCCCTTCGGCCCTGGTGATCCTGGATAACAACCCTCATGATCCCCATTTTACAGATGGAGAAACTAAGAGGTACCTGCCCAAAGCCACATGGCCGGCAAGTGGCCAAGTCAGGATTCCAAACTGCCTGAGTCCCAAACCACCAGGATTCACCATGACGTCACATTTGACAACCACCCCGTTTCGTAAGCACACGTCGCGGTGTCGTTGGGGGCGAGAGATGGGGTCCATCCATAGAGATGCCTTTCATTAAAACCTTGTAATTACCCGACTTGTGTAAAAAGAAGATAATTTGCTACAGGTTTAAAGTCATCAGTGGAGTGGGGGGAAAAAAAAAAAGAAAAAAAAAAAAACAACCCAAACTTGTAAATACTATTAGCTGCTCTCCAACTTTGTTGAATTTAGCTGATGTTTTCGGTGTTGACTTTTCCCAGCTATCAGCTTAACTATATAAATCCAGTTGACGTGTCTTTATTCAGATAAAACTCTAATACTGCAAGTGTAGCAAATTAGATGCAAATGCCCCCTTTTTATTTTAAGTATACTTAAAGCTGCCTTTCCAATGCAAATTTCATAGGAAATCTCAACCAGCTAGGACAGACATCATAGCCGTCAGCAGGCAAATGCTTTCATTTTGGTCTCAGCCAAGGGAGCTGCCTGCTTTTTTTCTTTTTGCCCCTGCAGACTGAGATAATTAAAACTACAGAGAAATAGTTTTAAATATACATGATACACACAGTTCCTTAAATTATGGGATAATGCATAAATTCACCCATTACCATATTTGATAGTGGTCTCGCTGACCAAAGTTGGGAGGTGGCGGGGGGGGGGGGGGGGGGGGGGGGGGGGGGGAGCGGGGTGTGATTTTCTCCAGCAACTTGCTTCCTCTGTCAACAGCCACACAGCTTCTGTGGCTTCACCTGGTGTCCTAAGGAGCCCTGGTAAGGGTTCAAAAAGAGGTTGTGAACACACTCATTAAAAAGGGGCCGCAATGTGTGTTTTTTTTTTTTTTTTGAAAGAAATAAAAATGTTAATGGTAACTTTTTTTTTTTTTTTTTCCCCCGGCTGTCTCAGTCTCTTTGGAATACATATCCATTTCGGCTTTGATTTGTTGAGCTCCCTGAATGAGTTTATCCAAACAATGTGAATTTACTTAGATCTCTCTCAAATCCCACATCTCTTGTGGTTGATAAAGCTGACTTTAGCTAAGAAGGGCTGGATCAGTGTGATTTGAAATTCACATTGAAAATGATAAGGGCTTTGCTGGAAATAATAAGCACAGTCAAACGCTGTCAGGAGGAAACAGTCGAGCATGCAGGGAGAAATTTGGTAAGGCCGCGTCCTACCCTCCTCCTTCTCTCCAGAATCCAGTAGGGAAGGAGGGGGAAAGGTGAATGGGGCTTTTCTCAGACACACACTGTAGCTTTGTAGGTGATGGGGGTGATAATTCTAAAGAGCCTTGTGCATGAGCTTTATTCTTTATGGTTAGAAGGTGGCAGCCATCCCTCGATGGCTGATGGACACCCGTGGGCGTTCGGGGTGGCAGCCATCTTTGCCAGCATGGAGCCCAACACCAGCAGGAATCCAGCCCCCACCCCAACCGTTTCTATCTCCATCTCTCTCTCTATCTCCCTTCTCCCCACCTCGCTTTCTATCTCTCTCTCCTCGATTCCTTTCTCAGCACCTAATCCACGTCTGGTCCTGAACTAAACGTTTTCCTCCTCACAACCCCAGAAGACAGCACATGTCTTCCGTCCGTTGACTGGAGGCGTGAGCTGGTGGAACCGTGGGGGACACCTACGTCCCTCATCCTCTTTCCCTTCAGCTGCCAGGTGGAGACCAACCCCTTACGAAAGTAGTGTTTGGAAATGGTTCTTGAGAAACTCTGAAGGGAGGGACTTTTCTGGAACCCGTTAACCAGCGAAATGGAAGGGGAGGAGGGGGGAGTGTGAGGCCAGAGGCAGGCATTCTGGGGGGAGGGCAGAGTAAACTGGAGGGTTGGGGTCTCCTCAGTGAGCACGATCTGAGCAGACCAGCCCTCCCCCATCTTGGTGCTGCTGACATTTAGGGCTGGATGGCTCTCTGTCGTGTGGGCAGGTGGCGGGTGGAGAGCGGGGTGGGTCCTGGGCACGGCAGGATGTTCAGCGTCATCTCTGATCTCTACCCGCTAGACGCCAGCAGGGCCTTGGCCCCAGTCATGACAGCCCCAAATGTCCCCTGACATTGCCACGTGTCCCCTGGGAGGCAAAATTGCCCCAGTGGAGACCACTGATGGAGACTCGGCTCCTTCAGAGCCCAGATTCCTCCTTTTCCTTAAAAGGCAGGTTGCACACAGGTTCTATCCCCACCTCCCAGTTTCCCTTTGTCTCAGAAGACCCCACTTTCACACGCCCTCCTAAGCAGCTGAGCAACCTTCCTTGGAAATAGGTGGATCAGAGGAGCTTTGCCACTGAAACCTTATTTCTAATTATAGTAATCACTCCCCGTTGTCTTCACATCCAGGGCAGTCAGATCAGGCGCGGGGCTTCTCCTCACTGCCTTGATCTATACAATTCTAGTTCCGCCTTGATGAATGACTTTGCTGACTGCTTCTGCCCTGCCTGTGTGTGTGTGTGTGTGTGTGTGTGTGTGTGCGCGCCTGCACGTGTGTGTGTCGGGGGAGCACAGTGGCCAGGCTGAGGCTGGGAGGGTGGGGGGGAGAGGGAATTAATTCTTCCAAGGCCTTGTCTCTGGCCTGCTGCAGCAATCCGTTTCCCACCAACCCTGCAAGGCTGCCGAGCTCCGAGCTGACCTCTCTCTTCCCCTGCGCTCGGGGCCTCGTCTCCCCCCTTCCATCCTCAACCTGGGCCGCCCCTCCTGACCCCACGACTCGCTATTTCCTAACTAACGCCGCTAATAGCCACTGATCACCGAAGGGCAGCTTAAATTCTATTTAGACTTAAAAAAAAAAAAAATAGAGGGGAAAAAAAAAAAAAGAAAAGCGAAACTTCAAAAGCTCTCTCCTGCTAGCAGGGCGGAAGCCAAGCCCAGCCATTACCAGCAGAAGCCGGATCAATATTTCAGCACCATCCCCTGGCTGGGTTTTCGAGGAACTTTTATTATTATTGCGGTTAAGCTGTTCTAAAGTGGAGCATCATTTATAAAACAAACGGATCCCTTCCAAATAGGTTATTTTCCTGGTTAATGACCGATCGTCTGCCCTGGGGTCTGTCTGTGTTGAGATTCCAGATGGGAACAGGCACTACCAGCCCAATTATCTTTATTAAGTGTTTTGCCTCCCCCTTTCTGAAAAATGAAATGGCAGCCGGCTCAAATGTCTCCTCCTTCCCCTTGCTCTCACCCCTGCGCGGTTTCCTGCGTTCGCCTCATTATGGACAAGTATGTCCTTTAAGACACGGAGACTAATGAGGCGGTTTTATGAGACTAATACATTTTAAATTTTAACACAGGAGCTAGCATCTTTAATTGTACAATTATACATTCATTTAGCACACTCTCGCACACGCGCTCTCTTTTGCTTTAAAAGATAACAAACCACAGGTGACTGCAAGTGTGTGAAAAGGCAGAATTTATGGTATTCTGTAGGGTGCTAAATCAGGCCGGACTAGAAATTGTTTTTCTCCTGACCGGCTTCTTGAGCTAAATTAGTTACTATTTTGAAAAAAAAAAAATTTTTTTAATGTTTATATTTTATTTTTGAAGGAGAGACAGACAGAGCATGAGCGGGGGAGGAGCAGAGAAAGAGGGAGACGTAGAATCCGAAGCAGGCTCCAGGCTCTGAGCTGTCAGCACAGAGCCCGACGCGGGGCTCGAACTCATGAACTGTGAGATCATGACCTGAGGCAAAGTCGGACGCTTAACCGACTGAGCCACCCAGGCGCCCCTCGAAGAAAAATTTAAAACAAAAAAAATTTTTTTTTTTGTTTTGCTTTGAGTGGGGGAGGATGGGAGACGGATGGATGGTGCCTCATCGTGAGCTTCTGTCTTCTATCCCCCGTTTCTACCTAGAGAGAGAGGGTGGCAGGAAAGTCTTTTGAGAATTAGAGAAACCTTGATGTTCTGAGGCCTAGCTATAGCCGGACAGAGAAGGAGAGAGAGAAAGAGAGTGAGAGAGAGAGAGAGAGAGAGAGAGGGACAGAGATCCCCCCCCCCACCCAGCCCAGTATCCTGTCTCTAACAAAAGCCTCCTACGTTCCCCACCTGACAGGACTTTATCGGGTAGTAATAAATAAGGCTGAATTATTGATGATAAGAACTGCTAATATTATTATGACCTCAATTAAGTGCTTTTTCCAGACACATTAGTAACAAAGGGTCTTCCCTCTCCTGGTTGCTGTTTTTCTCCCCCAGGCCCCACTTTACATTAAAATCTAATTGATCAAACCTATTTGCCATTCGCACAAGAGCGATCACCATAATGGGTCATCTATCAGCATGGGCTCCGCATCAGGCTATTAACACCTTTTGTTGCTGGCCCCAGTTCTGTACCAGCCGAGAGGATCAGAAAGGCAGGGCCTCCTCAGATCTGGAAGGATCGTGTGTGAGGTCTGACTTGTGGTACCCTTTAATTGCCCTCTTTAACATCCTTGCAAACCGCGGAAGACGTTCTTACTTCTGAGAAAGTGACTCCTGGCAGCTGTGGAGGAACAAGATGGCCGCCTCCTTATGAGAACAGAAGGCGTTGTGGGGGGCCCTTGGCCACCTCCACTGCTGCTCACTGCCTTCCTGTCATCCCCCCCCGCCCCGCGTTGGCCCTTACATAGCCCGCTCTGGGGAGGCCCCAATGTCCTGTCTTTATGGAGTCTGGAACTTGGCGGACGTGACAGTGTGCGAGTGTGCAGGCAAGCGCTCATTATCAGAACTGGAGACTGGTGCTGGCTTAAAATGGAGACCAGTCCCCACTGAGCAGAGCCTCCCCAAGACTTCTTGGCCCGTAGTCACTCACAGAAGGCCCATGGTGGCCCATGAGCTCCCCCTGAACTGTGTGCAGAATTGTGTTTATGTGTCTTTTCCTGGAGAAGGTTACCGCTTCCATCAGATTACCGAATTTGTCCCTGACCCCCAAATGGGTTAGAAATGTCTTCTTGGGAGCTTCTTAGATGGGGACGTCTTTTATGAGTCTGGCCGTCACTCAGGATAGGATATCTGGCTTTGGGAATATGATTAAGCCATGGAGGTGAGCACTGTTCCTCGTACACTGTGGTGTTGGGTCAGACTCTCTCTCTCTCTCTCTCTTTCTGGGCCTCTCTCTCTCTCTGCGCCTCTGTCTTCTCTGCCTATTTGGTCCAAAGGAAGAACTCTCATCAACCTCCTACTGTCCAATGACTGTGGGAACGGGCTTTCTAAATTAGTCTAACTGGTGTAAGGCCTCCCACTGGGTGCTGGAAGATACGAGAAAATAGGAAGTGTCCTGGTTGGTTGGATTGCTGTTGTTTGAGAAGCGAGAGCTCCAAATATGACATGACAGGAACTCTCTTTGGGTGACGTTAGACAGCTTGGAGCGCTATTCCGGGCCATCTTTTTGGCCTGTGCAGCCCCACCTACTCACCATGAAAATAGCTTTATCATTTTTTTTCCTGATTGTAATGAATCCATCCACAAATCAGTCAGGAGGGAATCAAAACCTCCTCAAATCTTTACATTCTGTCTTGTCTAATTTCTCCATTTTTTTTTTTTTTTTTTTTTGGTCTGTGCAAATAACAGGAAGATTTCTAGGAAGGTTCCCCCCCCCACCAAGAATGGGGCTATATGCATTTACGCCATTCATTTGTTAATTTTCTCATTTACTTGGCAATATATATTGTAAAGGTTTTCCCATGCAATACTGTTCATCATCATTATATTTTATTAATTATTATTATTATTTTTTAAAGTTTATTTATTTTGAGAGAGTGAGAGCAGGGGAGGAGCAGAGAGAGAGGGAGAGAAAGAATCCCAAGCAGGCCCCGCCGTGACAGTGCAGAGCCCGATGCGGGACTTGAACTCACTAACCCTGAGATCATGACCTGAGCTGAAATCAAGACTCGGAGTCTTTGCTGAGTGAGCCCCCTAGGCTCCCCTCTTCATCTTCATTTGAAATGACTGCATAGCATTTAATCGAATAGCTTTATGAAAAGGTACTTACCAATCTGGTCTTGTTAGACGTTTAGATGTTTGCCCCTTGTCTGTTATAAACCGTGCCGCAGTAAATGTCCTTATGTAAAAGTGTATGCACTTACCCAGTGATGTTCTTAAAATGGATTTGTAAAACCAGAATTTCTGGGTTAAAGGGTTTGTTACCTTTTTTTTCTCCTTTTCCTTTTTTTTTTTTTTTTTTTCAGTTTACAGTACAGATTAAGGGATTGGGTATGTCATCTGTGCAACTTTTCAGGTGTCACTGACTGGCATTTGTGTCCAAAGGCTGTCCGAGGTGAGCAGCCTTGAGGGGGAGGTGGACTCAGTCACTTAAAGCTGCCTTGGTGGGTTGGCTCTCTCCAAGGGTGAGTCTGGAGGAACCGGGACAGTCAGGCTTAGTTTCCCTGCCCAGCGCAGGCAGAGGCAGGGCCGAATCTTTGGTCTCTTCTGGAACTCCCGTTTCATACACAGCCCCTTCAGCGAACAGGCCACCTCTGTCCATAAAGAGGCTGCGAGGTGGGCAGCTGGGAGGTGATGCTAAGCTCTCCCCCCACCTCAGAACCCTGTCCTCGCTCAACTGCTCCCCGTGCCAGATAGCCAAGCAGTGTGTGTGGGGGGGGGGGGGGGGCGGGGGGGGGGGGCTCTGGAGGCTGGGGCTGGCCAGGAGGCTGTATGGTTGTGACACAGTCCGCCAGGAAGCACAGGGTATCTTAGGGCACGGCCTAGTGGCTTCTCAGCCTGTGTTGTCTTAATTCAACTTGTCATTCACAGACCAGTAGAAAACTAAAATCAATAAGTGGTGAAAATGGGCTTTAAAGACAAACGGAAGTCACAGAGGAGGGAGGAAGACAGTGCGTGTTGCCTCGATGGGTTACCTTTCCCCTTCCTACTGAGATGGTTGGCTCTGTGGCCCGTGCTTTAAAAAAGGGGGTTGGGGGCCGAAAATGAGCGTCTTTCCCCTTTAAAATACGCAGGGTGTCCATCGGACAAGACCTGGGGGGCAGAGGGACCGTGATCTGATGGGGCCGCAGAGTATGAGGAGGAGGATGGTCTCTGGGATGGGTCCGTATTTTACCCGAGGGCCCCTGCACGTATGTTTTGAGATGTCTGTCTGCTGATCGCTGTGCTACTTTCTACCAGCTGATGTGCTTCTCTGGGCCACATCTTACCAACCGCAAAGTGAGCCAGAGAAGGTGCAATGATTTTCAGCCTGTTCTCTGATGAAAGACCACAGCAGGTGTGCTCTGGAGGGTAGGGTTGGGGCGGGGGGGGCGGCATCGTGGGATTCAGGGCTCTGCTCCTTCTGTTTTGGTAACAGCTCTGCAAAAGACTTCATCGGAAGTTAGAATTTCAGAGCAGAAGGCAAAAGTTTGGCAAAAAATCAGCAAGGGAGAGGGTGTCCGGCTTTCCTTCCACTTCTGAGGGACTACAAACATCTGTTGCATGCCTGCAAGTGATTGCCGAAAACTCAGCCCACCTTCTTTCAGAGACCAGGGTAGCCTCAGCAGGAGCGGAGGGGGTGCCAGGGCCTAGGAGGGCGATGGGCGGGCTCGGGCTGTCCCTGGAAGGCCGAAGGACTCCTCGGCCACCAATGGGATGTCTTGGCCTCATCGTTCCCCAACGCCGTGTGTCATGGGCGCGCTTGTCGGGCCCGGAACAGGAGGAAGGACATGTCGGGCCAGGAACGATCTCAAACCAAGAGACGCGCCGGTCCTGCCTTCGTGGGGATGCGACTCCGTCACCCAACCTCTGTGGCCAAGTGAGGGAAGAATTTCTTGGGCTTCTTTGGGAGAAACCTGACCTTTGCAGATCGGCACCAAAAGGGTGGCCGGTGGGGCAGTGGAAGGAGGAGGAGGCTTCTCTGGTACACCCCACCCCCAAGCCATTTGTTGGTCCCAAAGCCGTTTCGGGCAGGTCCCCCCAGAGCCCCCTTTCAGTGAGTGCATCACCACTCACAGTTCGAAATTCCGGGGTCTCGGAGAAGCACACAAATACAGAAAACCATTTTGTGTTAAGAAAAAGAAAAAAGAAAGAAAAAGAAAAAGAAAAAAACACCAGCAAGAGGGTTTTGGAAATAGAAATGCGAGGTTATCTGTATTAAAAAAAATTTTTTTTTCGTGTTTATTTTTGAGAGAGAGAGAGAGAGCGTGAGCAGGGCAGGGGCAGAGAGAGAGAGGGAGACACAGAATCTGAAGCAGGCTCCGGGCTCCCAGCTGTCAGCACAGAGCCCCATGTGGGTCTTGAACCTGAGCCGAAGTCAGACACCCAACCGACTGAGCCACCCAGGCGCCCCGAGGTTATCTGTATGTAGAACATGAAATGAGCCAACATGTTGGGGAAACTTTCTCAGAAATGCAGTCCTGCAGACTTGACTTGGAGCTAGAGGGCTGGTTTTGACGCGGAGCTGGCTTTCTGAGGCGACAACTTCCTTACACCGCTTGTGGGGACTGAGCCCCCGGCGTTCTGAATGGCGTGGAAGGACAGCCTGGCCAGGCAGGCACGGAGCCGCGTGCACCTTCCTGTCGCAGCGCTGGTGTCCGCAGGGTCTGGCGCTGTCCCGTGGACTGGGCTGTGGCGAGGGGTGGACCAGGGAGGCGGAGGAAAAGCCTTAGTGCGCGCGCACACACGTACACACACACACACACACACACACACACACACACACACAGACACGGGCCTGCCAACTCAGCAGCCTGGGGCTCAGGGTGATCCAGACACGACGCCGGCGGCTCTGCTCTCCTTGCGCTGTTCCTACGCATCAGCGTCTTTAGGCCTTGTTAGAAGGGGCACCTGTTAGGGGCGCCTGGGTGGCTCAGTCGGTTAAGCGTCTGACTTCGGCTCAGGTCATGATCTCAGGGTTCGTGGGTTCGAGCCCCGCCTTGGGCTCTGTGCGGACAGCCGGGAGCCCGGAGGCTGCTTCGGATCCTGTGTCTCCCTCTCTCTCTGCCCCTCCCCCATTTGTGCTCTGCCTCTCTCTGTCTCTCAAAAATAAGTAACTGTATATAAAAAAAGAAGGGGCACCTGTCACACACCTATCATCATAGCTTCCGGCATTCAGTGGGCGCTTACTCTGTGCCACTCACCGTTCAAAGCCCCTTACTGATGGATTCAATCCTCTCCGCCACACAGTTAGTACCCCCATTTCACAGATGAGGAAATAGAGGCTTAGGTGTTAAGTGGCAGAGCCTGGATTTGACCCTGACTTCGGAGTCTGGGTGCGACGCCATGAGACTCTATTGTCTTTGAAACCACACGCTCGCACGCTCAAAGGAAGGGAAGCGGAAAACCGGGTGCCTTTGCGACTCCACCTTGGCCATGAGCAGCCCCCGTTTCTGTGAGGTCCTTGAGGAACACGTCCTGAGAGAGGCCAAAGGCTCCGATGTCCGCAGCTGAGGCTCCCCCCACCCCCAGCAGACCCCAGTTTAGGGTTCTGGCAACAGGGGCTGGGCTGCACGGCGTATTCCTTTGTTCGGGTTGCAAATGAGAATAAAGTCCCCGGCGGCCGAGTTACCTGCTGCTGGCCTTCCCGGGTGGGGACAGTTAAAGGTGCTGACAGAGACACCATGCTCCTCTCAGGAGAGCACGGTCCTGTGCCCCTGTGAGCCTCCAGACCTTTCCAGGATGTCTCCAACCTGACCGAGGTGGATGGGGAGAAAGACAGAGACGACCTGACCTGCGTCCTTCTCCTTCCCAAGGCCAAGGGCTTTAGTCCCTGGGTTCGCACCGGCAGGGAGCAACCCTCTGCCTCATACGGTGATGGCCACGCTCAATTTCCAAGGTGCCGGGGACGATTGCCGTTAACACATCGGGAAGGCGCAGCGTCCTCGCCGTGTAATTCTTAATTTTTTAAAGTTGTGGAGCCCTATTTATTTTATGTGACAGTCTCTTCCTTCCCCCTACCGTGACGGAATGTTCTGTGGCGTATGTTATGATCTTTAATTAAAGGGAACTTAATTTGCTTTTGAGGCATCCTTTGTTCGTCGGAGACACCCTAGGGTGTTTTAAAACCAGGTTTGGAATCATTGTCATTGAAGCCTGGAGTCGAAGGCGGACTCACCACCCTGGACGGACGCCGGTTGCCTGGATATGAGGGGGCGTCTGGCCCCTCTCGCCCCCGCTCTGTGCTTCGGTGTAGACGCTGGAACTTTTCCAGGCCCACCCCACTGGCCTCAGGATTTTTCCGCCCACCTTCCCGAGAACACAGACCCCGCGGGCCCCGCGAACGGACCGTGGGCCAAAATTAGGTTTGAGAACGGGATGGACCATTTAGATGACAAATGGCCTTCAAGACACTGTCAGAAAGTCCGGGGCGGGGGAGACTATTAACGGTCACATGGAGGCAGCCGCATCTGTGATGCCAGAGCCGGCCGGTGGGTCCCCACTGCTGTGTTTACTGCTCCTTAATGCGGTATTGTTTACTCACAATTAAACCCTTTACCATTAATTTAACTTTCAGATGCTGAAATTGGTCACACAGCCTCGAGTCTCAAGGCCCGGACAGATGTGTTCTATACACTTGTTTAAACACGGCGCTCATTAGGAGGTAATGCATGTATAGCAAGTTGATTACACCACAAAGCAGGCCGCTTTATCATGGGGGCCTCTCAGGAGGCGGCGGGAGGGGCCGTCAGCTGCCGCTGTCACTCTCCCCCCCTCGGATCTTGAGTGACGGCTGGGCCCGCCACCTCCTCGCAGGCCTGCTCGGAAGTACACAGCTTCCCGTCAGAGAGCCGCCGAGCTGCCTGGGAGGAGGTATTAATTGTTGTCAGCCTCCATTTCACACCCCAGATAACAAACGAGAGCCACCCTGGCAGTGTTTAAGGAAGATAAACAAGTTGCCTGAGCCCCGGCAATTAAACACGCTTGCATATTTAACCGAGATGCTTCCTGTAAGAAAAGGCAGCGTGGCCCAAGTGGGGGGGGGCGCAGAGTGGTCCCCTGTCCTATGACCTGGGAGCTGCCCGCCCTGCGGGGCTCAGAAGTGCCCCCCCCCCCTCGTCTGCCGGCTCTCTTGGTTTCTGCATCTCGAGCCAGACGACCATCCAGAGTTGGGTGTGATGTGGAAGGACTAGCGTCTCTTTTATTTCCCATCTCCTAGGAGAAAGGGTTTCAAGGGACCAGACTACGAGGGCCAGACTACGAGGCCAGATTCTGAGGCCAGACTACGAGGGCATAGATTCCGGACCTGCTTTTGTAAGCAGCGTGGCTTCTTCGAGCCTCAGTTTTCCCATCCGTAAAATGGGCCTGCTCACACTCTACATGTCAGGTTTCGCGAGGAGGGAATGGGGCCGAAGCGTGTGGCCCCGTGCCTGATCCGTGGTCAACGGTGAGGACGTGGGTGCTCAGCAGTCGAGGTAGTGCACTTTACTTTCAGCTTAGCAGGAGATGGTTAGAAGCAAGAATTCTAGGTTGTCCCCAAGCTGATAAGGTGACGCCGTGTCTGGTTGTGATGCTCTTTTCCTTCCCAGCCCAGAGTGGGTGAGATGGGTTGAACTCCATCAGGCCAGAAGCTCCCGGTGGCTGTTTTGCCTCAGGGCACATTTAGCAGGCCCGGGAATGAGATAGATCGCCACCTTCCAGATGTTTCCAGATTACTTCTGCCCCAACCTCTATGAGGATCGAATCTGCCAAACAACCCAGTTTGCTTCTCTATTCCTTCTCCCCTTCCTCTTCCTCTTCACCCTCCTTCTCTTCTCCAGCCCCCCACCCCCAACCTTCTTCTTTAACTTGACTCTATAGTGACGTTGTGCATCCTCCAGCCTCTATTACCTTGTCCCTTCATTCCCTGCCCAGGGGTGCCCTTCTCTGCACCCTGATGTTTAAACTACAAGACGAACCGGAGGCGGCTGGGATGGAAGTTCTCTGTGTCTCTGTGTCGCTGTCCTTTTGTCCTGGTTGTGCAAGTCCCAGCCGTCTCCTCCCTCTTGTCATGGCGCCTTTGCATATGCTGTTCCCTCAGCCTGAACGGCTCCTACTCAGACCCGCATCCCTCCAGACATCCCAGCTACCACTGGCCCTTCTCCAACCCGCCAGACTGGGCACGTGTCTCTATTTTGGGTTCTCGGAGCACTGGTGCTTTTCCTTCGTAGCATCTCTCAGAATATTCATTATTTGAGAAACTATCTGCTTCCTGTCCCTCTTCCAATGAAGCCGGGGTCTGTGTCTGTGTCAGCCACCCTTAACCCCAACACCTAGGGTGCTGCTTGTAGATGCTCGAAAGGGGTGTGGCACACTACAGTGACCCACTGGGATGAACCAGACCATTTTTCCAGGGGATCTGGAGAGAGAGAAAGTCCTTATGATTTCTCACGGCCTCTTTTGTCTTCTTTCTGTGACTCCGCGAGGCTCCTCCTTCTCCTTTGTGTCCATTTCGTTGTCGCAGAAGGAGGGATGGAGGGGTAAAGTGGACCTCCCTCAGCTGGATGCTTCTGGGGCCCCTTCCGGGGACCGGTGAGTCACAGCTTTTCGCCTCTGTCTTGCTGACACCAACTGCTGGAGAAACCCACAACGATTGTCCTTGGACAATGCAAAAAGGATGTGGCTCTGCCTTGTGGGTGCCTTTGAGGGAGGCGGGACCTCCATTTATTTGTCTCCACAGCTGCTTCCTCTGGGCTTTGTGGTTGCCTGTGTGTCGCCTTCTCATCCGATCGCGTTACCCTTAATAAGCATCGCCCTGGCAGGAGAGGGGTGCCGAATTCGGTATCCTGAGAGCATGTGTGTGTAATGTGCCGGGCAAGTGACCCTAATGATGCGTTCAGCAACACCGCTCCCCCCTCACCCCAGACCCGGCTTCCAGTTTGCCCAAATCCATTTATATTCCCGCTCAGACCTTTGGGATCAAAATTCCTGACCCTTGTGCGAAAAGCAAAAACACCTTTCAAAAAAAAAAAAAAAAGGAAAGAAAGAAAGAAGAGGGAGGTGAAATTTCCTGAGCTTTCATTTCCCTTCATGGTTGAACTTGGATGACTCAAGTCATGTGCAGTCAATCTATTTAGCTGACTTGTCCTGCCGTCTGCCAGGAGGTCAACATTTCTGGATCTGCCCCTCCGGGGGCAGCATGTGGTCCCAGCTGGTTGTGCCGTGGTGGGAACGAGGCTTGGAGGGGCCGTGTCGTCTGGAAGCTGTGTTGGGGGCTCTTCTGTGCTCCGCGAAGATGAGACTTCGCGGGCAAGTGCTTTTGTTTGCTGTTTGTTTGGGCTGGGTGGGATTAGCTCCGATTACATATTAATAACCCGGAGCGCTATCTAGTAATTAGATGTTATCTTCCAGATGTTTAAAAGAAACCTTTAATATTTTAAGCTGCTTGGAGATCTCTAGGCACGTTATTGAAATGGATGGAATTTAAAATGGGCGTCGGTGGTGTTCCCTTTCTGTGGATTCTCCTGCCAGTGTAAGACCTGGGAGCCCCGGGTACCCATGAAAGGACCCCAAGCATTTATTGTGGTGGCCCCTGTTTGGGAACAATTGGGGCAGCCACCCAATCAATGGGTGGTAGAGGGAATGTCGCGGCACTTCTGGCCCCTGTCAATCGGCCAGAGCGCCTCATTGATTTCTTTGAACCACTTGAGTGAATCTCTCAGAAGTTCCCCTTCTCTGAGTCCCACACAATTGCCTGTTCTCTCTTTATTAGGCGCTTTGAGGGACAGCCTGGTCTACACCTGCCTTTGATGGGGCCCCCACCACGGTTTTAATGACCTCCATCCGTCAAAGGAAAAGTTCAGAGTTCACTCTTTTGTCCAAGTCCCAGCAACTGAGGAGTCCAGGGTGCTGGCTGGTCCGGCCTCCTTAAATCACCCGCCCGAAAACTTTCCCTGTGACCCCGCTCATGTCAAAACAGCGAGCTGGCCACTCTGGCCATTGTCATCGGAATAAGGGCTAAGTGATGCTGCTTGGTCATTACGTGTGCCCTGATTGGCAATCAGGGTACAATAGGGGGTCATTAAAGGCCATAAAACTGCCAAAGCTCTGAAAGGGGGATTTTGAATGGAGCCAGAGGGCTCTGGGAGCCTGCCTGAGCAGCGCCTCCAAGGAGAAGGGGTTTGAGCCGACCTGGGAGGGGAAAAGTCAGCGCGGTGTGGATTAAGAAGTTTCTCCCCTGTGACACCAGAAAACACTGATCTCCTGACGTCACCTTCCCAGAATGCCTGTCCCTGCATTCCCAAAGGAGATTCACTCGGAGCAACAACCCGGATCACGCTCCATGAAAAGAATCCCGGAGGCACAAGTCTTTATATAAGGAGCTAAAAGTGACTCATAAATATATAAATGCTTATTGAATGAAAGCACCAGTGGGTAAAGAGGGTCGCCTACATGGTGACGGATGGTGGCTGGGCACGTGGTGGTGATCGCTGTGCAACGTAGGCAACACGTCAAGTTATACAGCTGGACAGCTGAAACTTACACGATCAGAAAATAGTCAACACACATATGCGTAAATGCGAAGGCTCCGGGTAGTGAAAGGGGCGGCTGTTAACTTGCACCAGGGCCTGTACTGGGCGCTCCACAGGTGTTAACTTGGTTAAGCCCCACACCCACCCAGGGAGGCAGGTTAACACGATTATAGCTGTAAAAGGCTTCCATGGAAAGGAACCGTAAAATAACCAGGGGAGTCCTTCCTCTTAGGATGGTGGCAGGCTTAAGGGTTACATTTGCTGAGTCCCTCACTATGTGCCAGGCACGGGTGGCTTCTCACTGAATTGTTAAGTCAAAACCACGGAGTTCGCACTATCGCCTTTCCTGTTTCGTAAGAATTAACAACTCAGGAACGGGAGCGCAAAGAAGGGTGCCGTGGAGGGGGTCGCCCATTCCGTCAGGATGGCCGCCCCGCCGATGCGCCTGTCCACAGCCACAGGGGGACACTTCCCCAGCACTGCCGGCTCCTCTGGGCTCAGCCGCTGGGTCAGACGTGGTGCAGGAATCTTGGGGTAGGCCTCCGCGGATGCGGGGCCGACACTCTGCCCTGCTGTGCAGCCTTGGGCAAATCACTCCACCTCTCTGAGCCTCAGTCTTCTCAGCTGAAACGTGGCTGAGCTGGAGTAGCTCCGAGCTTCTCAAACTAGGCCCTTCCCCACTCCGGGAGAAAGCCAGGAGCCACATGGGGGCCGTCACTTGAGATCATCTGTTTTATTCCAAGGCAAGTAATTAAAAACATTATTTTTCTGTTTTCTCAGAAACAGATATATTCTGCAGTAGAATGCAACCCCCATGAACTTAAGAAAAAATTTTTTTAATGTTTATTTTTGACAGAGAGACAGGGTGCAGGTGGAGGAGGGGCAGAGAGAGAGGGAGACACAGAATCCGAAGCAGGCTCCAGGCTCCGAGCTGTCAGCACAGAGCCCGACGCGGGGCTCGAACCCATGAACCGCGAGATCATGACCTGAGCCACCCAGGCAACAGCCCCCGCCCCCCCGCCCCCCATGAACTTTTTAGATTAAAAAGGAGCTTTTATACAAGTCTGGGTCTTGCCTTCTGTGCCTTTGGGCTCTGTCCACTCGCCCCACGTCTACCCCCAAGGTCTCTCAGGGCTCCCTGCTTCCTCTCCTCTGGCTGTAGGGGAGCTTGGAAGAAAAGTGTAGGATCTACCCCCCCCCCCCCCGGGCGTGGGGACAGCCTGAAGCTCTTTTGAGGTAACCTAGTTGGTCTGCATCATGCCCTCATGCCCTCACGGGAACATCACTGAGATTGAGGGTGAGGACAGCACCGTAGGCCAAGGCTCTAAAAGCCAGTGGTCCACGGGCTGGTGAGCCCACTTTCAGATGACTGGGGATTCCCAAGGCTGTGGCTCCGAGTGCCAGCAAGGGCTAGGAGGAGGAGCATAGGGGACGGCGAGAAGGACCTCCGGGTAGATCCCAGCCCTGCCCAGGACTAGCCCTGCGGCTCTGGACAGGTGACAGCTACTCTGTACCTTTGTGTCCTCGCCTGTAAGGGGAAAGGGGGGGGGATAATCCCAGCACCCAGGGCCTGGGGTGGGGGGGATTCAGTGAGGAAATCAATGCCTGCCCTCAGAACGGGAGCGTCTGTCATAAAGTCTCCATAAATGTCAGTGGCCGTCACTACCGTCATCAGGGTGTGACTAAAACCATCCCTGCAGAGGACGACTCATCTGGGGGCCCCACGAGCTCTGCCATCTGACCACCTGACTCGGAAGGAAGGGGGGGAGACAAGAAGAAAGGGGAAGTGGGAGAGGGCGAGAGGGAGAGACAGAGACAGAGACAGAGAAAGGCAGAGACAGACACACAGAGACACGGAGAGACACAGAGACGCACGGAAATAGTGTGTGTTTTTATGTTGTCTTTCCCTTTGCAAGGTTCTCTCAGGGTGACTTTTCCCTTCTCTATTTGCATATTTGAAGCCATCGAGATGTTGTCTCGCTTTCCATCTACGCCTTCCCTTTGGGTTCCTGTCTCTCTTGGAACGTCGCTTTCCCCTCTGAATCTCCCTCGCTCGTGGCTGGGGAGTGGGTGATCTACTTGGAGCCTCTGAAAGTAGCCTTTCCTCCCCCTCGCTAGAGGGAGCGGGGCCTCCAGGTAAAGGGCAGATGAGACATCGTGGGATGAACCCCTTCTCTGGAGACCTGAAGCCCCTACTATCGTTCCCCCACGCTGACTTGTCCCAGGAAACTTCTGGAATGTGAAGGAATCACCCGGGACCCCCTTTCTCTTGTCTGATTTAGGCCATGCTTGCCCGTGTGATGGAGATTCCCCGTGATGCCCTTCTTCCCTCCGGGAATTTTCCAGAGCACATTTGTCTCCCTCTGTGAGACAAGCAGGATTTCCTGCGCTCCAGTCCAAATCATAATGCCCGGAATATGACACCGTTTAAAAATCTCATCAATCTCGAAGCCTATTCTTGAGAATAAACGGTAGTGGGACTGGGCATGGGAGTTTGTCTAAGTTCGCGCGATCCCAATGACGCCTTTGGAAAAAGGACCCATCAACTCTCTACTCAGATCGTCTGCAAATGGACCGAGGTGGGCTGGGTGTTCCCGTTCCCCTTCGATCTATAGATTCGAGCCTGGCCTGGCCACCGTCTCGTCCTGTCACCTCGGGCCATTCCCTTCTGTTGGCTGAGCCCTAGTCTGTTCACCTACAAAAGGAGATGCTCCCTGAGCCCTCCGCCAGTCCTGGCACTCATTTCAAACTTTCCTTCCTTTATTCAGTACGTGTTTACTTGGCACCTGCCATGTGCCAGGCGTTGTGGGCACTGGAAATTGAGCCGTGAGTAACGTCCTTTCCACTCCCGTGGAGCTAAGAAAATCTGACAGGCTGGAGAGGCTGTGGGGGACAAGGAAGAGGGACGAGGACCAGCGGGGAGAGTTTTTGAGAGGGGATGATTTCAGTCGTAAGACAGACTTGCCAACAGAGGGGCTAGGGGGGGCCGAGGCCCCCATCCTGGGACGTGTTCAAGGCCGTCGGAATGACAGCCGCCAGACTTGTGCACGCAGTGCCCTCCCTGGGAGGCCTGGAAGAACTATTTTCGGCACAAGGAAAAGCATGCGCGCCACCGGGAAGGCTGAAGCTGGGCGCTGCGGGGTCTGCACGTGCTGTCAGAGTCCATCTGAGGGGGCTGGGGGTCCACCGATGAGTTTCAAGCAGGCAGCAAAGTGCTCAGAGTCTTAGAAAAGTTACGTGCACCGGCAGGAGGCGGGAGGGAGGAAGCCTGGAGGAGGAAGGCCGGTCTTAGGGGGGCTGCCGGTGTGGTAGGGGGCGACACGTTGCTCTCCGAGCTACGGAGGCGTCAAGAGCAGGTGTGCCCCGGGGGCCTGGGTGACCGACCTACGGGCCAACCTGATCAGGGAAGAGAGAGGGGTCAAGAGGACACCGGGCACCCAAAGTCCGCACGGGCAGATGGGTGTGAACTCATTTTGATTCTGAACCAGGCACCTTGGGAAGGCAGCTAAGGGGAAGCGAGCGGCTGACTTCGTTTTACGGGGAAGGGTGCTAGCAGACGATAATAATAGTATTTATCCCAGGGTATGGGGCGTGAGGACCAAATCGTGAGAACACTCTGTGTATCGGTCAGCTTGGGCTGCCACAGCACGCTCCAGATGGGGTGGCCTCAGAAGCAATGTATCTTCTCAAAGTCCTGCAGCCTGGAAGTCCAAGATCAAGGCGCTGGCCGGGGCAGGTTCTGGCGAGGCCTCTCTCCCTCCTTCTCACCGTGTCCCCACACGGCCTTTTCTCTGTGTGTGTTCATGGAGAGCGACCTCGGGCGTCTCTTCCTCTTCTTACAAGGACACGAGCCCTATCAGATTAGAGCTCCACCCTTAGGACCTTATCTACCCTTAATGAACTCCCTCAACGGCCCTATCTCAAGTGTAGTCACATTGGAAACGTGAACTTCAACATAGGAATCGCGGGGAGGGGTACAGAAGTCAATTCGTTGCAGCCTACCTGTGTCCCCTGGAGTGACAGACATTAACCTTTTATTGCTGGGTCATGAGGACATCTGGGGATCCCGGGGGAAGGGTTAGGGTGTTCAGGCCGTGGGCATAGACGCTCAGAAACTGAGGCCATTTGCCGGCCGGCCCGGAAGTATTTTTTCTAACAGCTGGTGAGGCGTCACCCGCACGGCCCAGATGAATGCCAGCCTTGTGTGGCCGCAAGGGACAGGGTGGAACAGCGTGTGACAAGTTGTGCCGAGTCACCAGGAGCAGGACCTTCCAGAACACAAAAACAGAGTAGGGGTCCGTGGCAACGGAAGGGGCTTTGAAATCGGAAGGCTAAATATTTGCTTGTAAGAGTAGTGGAGCTCAGTGCGTGGTCCGCAGCTGCCTCGTCAGAGAGTAACTCGGTTCTTTATTTATTTTTGCCCTTGGACTAAATATCTGCCTTGATGGGCATAAAGGGAGTAGCTGCATCGAACATCAAAGTCCGCATTACTAACCAGAGGGAGGCTCTTCCCTCCTCTCTCTTAAGCCCAACCTTATCTGGAGGGACCTCTGTCCCCAGAGCTGTAAAACAAGCTCTTTTTCTAAGCTAACGGTCCACAATAGTGTCAAATTATGTATAATGATTTTGTAATGTGAACTAATGCCACCAGGGACCTCGTGCAAAGTACCACTTTCATTAAACTTATCCAGCAACAGGGTCTGAATACGAATTTCGAGGCGGCGGCGGGAAATTGCCAGGCACGTTTGTTTTAAGCCTGTGCTGGCTCTTCCTGTGGGCAAACACCCGCCGGGCAGAAATCAAGAGCACCGGCCCCTGTGGGTTTCTTGGCGTGGCTGCGGGAGGAGGTGACAGGGACGGATTCCCCTCCACCCCCCCACCCCGGCCCATCTCTCCACCCCGGCACCTCAGGCCCTTTGTGGGCTTGCTCGCCAGCCGGTGCGGGCGCTGCCTGCCCCTCTTTGTTTCCGACTTGGTCGCCACGCCATTCTGATGCACCAGCGAGGGCACCCGGGCATCGCCTGAGAATTAATGAGACCTCCAATTACATTTATTTGCTCCAAGGAATCGTACCCAGCAATGACCCCCCACCTTTCAGAGTTTCCCCACCTCCTCCGTGCTCCTCTTGGAACAAGCAGCTAATTATAAGAAAAATCACACCCGAGGAGGACACGTGGAAGAGACCTCAGGAGCAGATAGCAGGGAAACGCCACCTCTCCAACCCAGCGTCTGGGCCACGAACCCCACTTCGAGAGCCTGCCTCGCCTTCTCCGTGACCCGAGAGAGCGACACTCTGCGTGTGTCCGGGCCCCCGCCGCCAAGAGATGAGAGGAAAGACATGACTAATCAAAACTAACCCATGCCATTTTTTCCGACTCTGCTAATCTTAATTGAATCAATCTCCCAGCGCCTCTTGACAGTGAGCGATGGCTCAAATCTGGGAGGCCAGGCTGGACACGACTCCTGGAAGAAAAAAAATCTTCCTTAATCATTAATTTGTCCATTCCCTCCCATTTGGCCCCATTCTTCACTGTCTCCGCGGCGCGCCCCCCTCCCAACCCCGCAACCTTCCTGTGTTAGTAATCACCCGTAAGTGGTCTTCCCAATCCGCTCCCAGGACTGGGAAACCAATTTGCTGGAAGAGAATACGGCAGAACAGCCCCCACCCTCCCTCTCTTTGCTGTGCGCTCTCTCCCTTCCTTCTATGAAGTCTAGTGGAGCTTTAATTAAGTCCAATGAGGTCACTAGGACGATTTTCTAGGCCCATTGGTAAACAGGTGTAGAGCAGACTTTTCCCAGAAGCTGAAACTATTGCACGAGACCTTGGTTTTAGGGAAATCACCCGAAGGCGACGCCATAATCCTAGGATGCGTCCCCATCCTAGTGGGATCAGACAACAGACAGAACTGTGGTATCTGCGACATGTCTCAAAAGAAAAAGGACTCCTTAGTCCTCTGGACTTAAAACTTAGTTTTCAGAAACTGCTCTCTCTCTCTTTTTATTTTTATTTTTTCCAAATTATCCAGAGTCCCCAGGCTCAGTGAAGTCTAGACTTAACTGTGATTTTTGTCCTTCTTAAAACGCGTTTAATGGTTAGTGCGAAATATGCATGAGGTGCAAGATGAGATTAAAGGAGAGCAAGGGAATTTGTCACCTACTGCCGTCACCTCCGGCTTGGACTATTGCAGGAGTATGCTAACCAGTCTCTTGGCTTCTATCCTTGCCTCCCCCACACTCTGTCCTCCAAGAGGAGAGTGATACTTAAAAAAAAAAAAAAAAAAAAAAAGTTCACAATGTTCTGCTCCTCTGCTTAAATTTTCTGAAGCTTTCCGCCTCCCTCAGAGTTCAAGCCCAAATCTTTCCATGGGTCTGGCTCCCCAGTGACTTCTCTGGTCTCACCTCCTATTACTGTCTTTCTTACCCCTTCCACTCCAGCCTCCGTAGCCTTCCTGGTGTTCCTGGAAGATGTCACCCTTGTCCCGCCTCCCGTCTTTGCCCTGGCTGGATGTTCTCACCTCTGTTATCTGCGGGGCCCTCTCCCTGACTTCATTCAGGCCTCTAATTAAATGGTCACTTATGGAGGACACATTCCCTGACCATCCTGGTTGATAAATTGCCCCCTCGCTCTCCTTTATTTTTCTGCATAGCAATCGTTCTCATCTGATCTATTACTCTTGTATTTTCTGTCTCCCCCACTAGAGAGGAAACCCCACGAGAGAATGTACCCACCACATAGTAGATGTTCATTAAATATTTGTGTCATAAATGACTGTTATCCCAGAGACAGGATTCACCGAGACGTGCCTTAATGACTTGGGTCTGCTTAAGGCAAATGATCATCATTTCAAAATTCCTAAGATGTCCTTGAAAACGTTTCATATTGATCTTGAGTTTCCCATGAACAAAGATGGGAAAAGTCCACAAAGGACTCTCTCTGGTGATAAGAATAATTAGCAGTGTTCAAAGCCGGACAAGACATGGCAGTTGTCACACTGGCCTTTCCACCCAACGCCGTCCCCGCTCAGGAGTAAGCATCTTCCACCAGACAGCCTATCTTCGTAGTCGAGCCCAGGTTCTTAACCCAAGGTGGGTTGCTCATCGAAGGTGGATTTATTGTAGCCTTGTGGACCGTTCTCTGGCCCGTACAGGCCAGCTCCCCCAAGGGTCCTCTGCGTGTAAATGCCAGGTGGTAAAACAAATAAAACACACCGTTCTTCTCTTGTGCCTCGCCGTAAATCGGTCCCAGCCTCACTCATGGGGCTGGAGTCAAGTCTGATTTATGCGGTTCGTGAGATTTATAGTATAGTCCTTTAACATAAAAAATGAAACCTCTCAAACATGAGCTCTTACGCATAAATTCCAGAGCGAGCAAATGCTCGGACACTTATGTTTTCTTTAGATGATGCTGAACATGCTTTCCCCACCTGAGGGATCACGGTGGAAGGCGGGAAGCCTTCGCTACGGCATTCCCAGTAGAAAAGAACAGCGGCTGTTGGGGGAGGCCAACATCATGCTTCCGGTAGAGGAGGTGATGAGGGGCGGTCCATGGATTTCTTGTTAAAATTGGGGTCCGCGCTCCATGCGGTGAAGGGCGACTTCAGTCCGACCCCTCCTCAGGGGAGGAGGTACAGATTTTGTAATGGGAACCGTTGACATTATCGGTGGACCCCGCCTCTTCCTCAGTTGCCCTGATGAACTAGGGGCATATGGGTGGGGGAGGGGTGTAGCTTTGCATGAGTTTGCCATTTTTTGGCCTCAGTTTCCCGATCTGTAAAATAAGGCACGAGACTACTAGATAGCCAATTATTGAGATACCCTTTCGTATTCTCTTTCATGATTCTGTGCTCTAGAAGGATAGGAATATTCGCGAATATTTCTTTTCTCTCTTTCCTCCTGCTTTCCAACTGGGTTTGGTGCAAGGAGGAATGCCCATATATTTGTTGAATCGAATTTGATTTTTTGTTCCACAAGTCTGGCGTGAGGGTGGAGGTGGAAAGGAGCTTCTGTTACATTTGATAAGGTCTTCAGTGGCTCACAAGAATGGAAATAATTCTTTATTTGACTTAGTTTGTATATGCCATTTGAGTAATTCCCCAGGATTCCTAAAAATAAAACGGCAAAATGAAGCGACACTCCTTTTGCCAAAAATTTAGTAGATTTTTGTGATATTTGGCTATTGAAAAATTCATATTTACTTCTTCAGGCTGAGAGTTGTCATTTTGCAAGCAGTTGGGTGTTGGGTATTTCCCGCCACTCAAAGAATGATAAATCTCACTGTATGGATGCTTTATGAAATATATATATATATATTTTTTTTTCCTGTTTAGGTGACAGTTTTAGGATCCTTCTAAGCAGTGATAAAAAAACTCGCAGTTATAATGTGTGATCATTTTGCCTTTCATTATAATGCAGAATTTCTCCATGCAAAATCAGGCCAAGATATAAGCCTAAACCCAGGGGCAAAATTCATTCATTATGCATGTACATTATTCCCCCAAATATTGATAATACTTTTCATAATAATTATTTTACATATATTAGCTCTTGCTGCTATATTAGTATTAAAGATACCTTTATTAATCTCGAATATTTTGCTGAATAATAAATAGGATCTCAGAGGCTTGAGTTAAAAGCTGCTCTTAGCTAGAATGCTGTAAATCAGTTGTTTTATGAATAAAATTGGCTCCCATATTTTTTTCCTCAGGATTGCTTATTTAAATAATTTTCCCATTTATTGAATGTGTGTGTGTGTGTGTGTGTGTGTGTGTGTGTGTGTTTGCTAGAGACCCATCCCCCTCCTGCCACCCTCCCTCCTGGCTCTCTCTCCCAGTTGGAGAAAAATGCAAAATCACATAAACCTTTTTCTAAACCCTCACAGTCAGAAAGGGCAAACACTGCATTATTTAGCAGGTAATCGGCATTTTCATCCCAGAGACACTCTTTTGCAGCTTGGTTTCTTTTTCTCTTCTCTTCCCTTCCCTTCCCTTCCCTTCCCTTCTCTTTCTTTCTTTACTCTTTCTTTCTTCTCTCTTTCTTTCTTTCTTTCTTTCTTTCTTTCTTCTTTCTTTCCTTGTTAACAGACGACAAATACTGAGAGCTAACTATTCACAAGGCTTTCAAAATACTAGCTCACTAATGCTCGCCCCGTTAGTTGCATTTCCCCATTTTCCATAGAATGAAACTTAAGGTTTAGAGAGATTGAGGTCACTTAGCTGGCAAGGGGTGGAGTCAGGAGTTAGACTCTGGTTGGTCTAACTCCAGAGCCCATCCATGGCTTCCTCAGAGATGAACATTCAGAGAAGGGTGTTTGTGTGGCCCTGAGGAAGGGGCCAGGCCACAGCGTCCAGTCTTGGAGGTGGGGAGCCCTGTGCTGCCTTTGGTGGGTAAAGGGAGACATGGAAAGGGACAAAAGTGGCTGTTTGTAAGGACAAGCTTGGATATGATGCACATCACCATAGAGCGGTCTCTCTTGTGTGGTTCGGGAAATACATCTTCTGATTGCGTCAGTGAGCAAGGAAAGCCTGTATCTTCTTAGATTTTCACACTGTTTCCTCGTGCAGAGGCCAGAGGCCGAGCCACTAATGCCCACTCGGACTGAGTGACAGAATCTGCCTGGAAGTCGACTGTGTCTGAGGGCCACATAATGGTGGATTGGGGGTGCCTGCCAGGGGCTCGGAATGGGGACCCAGCAGCAGACATATTGAGTGTTGGCCCAACCTGGGCTAGATTGTCTAACGGGTGCCAGCTGCCTTGCTAAGGATTCACATCGAACGCTTGGAATTGTGGGTGTCACGTTCTAAAGAGAAGAAGGTTCCAGTGAGGGCGTGATTTTTCCGAAGTCACACAGGACAGGCAGTGGAGAGTGGAACGCAGGCTCCTCAAAGGTCTGTGAGCTGCTTCTCTGTGGCGCGTGTCTTCATTGCCCTGAGAGGGAGAAACAGGTTGGCCTCCATTTTGCTTACAGCCCTATGCTTGGTTGACATGACCTTTGTCACGCGTGTCCTGTCTGTTCTCTCTGCTGGGATGTAAACCTCATGAGAGCAGAAACTTGGTGTGACCTGTTTCCTACATTATCCCAGTACGTAGAACTGTACCTGACATTTGCTAAATCTTTGTTGAATGAATGAATGCATGAATGAACGCATGGTTCCAATGAATTTCCCGGGACCTACTACACTTTCCTTTGAGAAATTCCCACCACTCTCAACTCTCGCTCATCCTCTCTGAACTCCGACTTCTGGATTTGGCCACCTTATGCGGTTCTGGATTTTCTTTCTTAATTCCTCTAACATCTTCCAGTTTTGCCATTTAATCATGACCCACGTGTGTTCCTTGGGAACGGTCCAGGGCACAGAAACATATTCCAGAAGTAATTTGTATTCCTAAATATGGCCTCCTCAGCTCCCACAGCTAGGGGCAGCCTGGCTTAGTCAGTTTGAGATATGCATATTATTATGTAAATGCACTTGAATTGAATATAATTTCCTTAAAAATATTTTCCAATGGAAAATAGATCTCCTTGCAGGAGGAACCTAGCCAGGCAGTACCTGAAGAAAGCCTCATTGTTTGCGTGAAGTGCACACGAGACACGCCTGAGCGTGAGACATTTCAACAAGCTATTTTTAGAATTAATAACGACACTAACAACAGCTGGAATTTATTGAATTCTTGCTAAGTGCCAAGCATTGAGCTGAGCACTTTAAAGATGGGTTCTTATTTAACAACCCTACGAGCACTGACAGTTGCGGCCTGCAGGTTGCAGACGAGTAAACTGAGGCACAAGAGGGCTTGGGACGTGCCCCAAAGTCACCCAACTTGCGGAAGAGCGGGCATTTAATGCAGTTCGGGCTGCCTCCGGACTCCGTACTTAACCCCTCTGCCATCCCGGCTCCAAGCACTGGTACCTCAACTCTGAATAATCTTGAAAGGCATCTCAGAGGAAATGTTTAAGTAAATCTGAAGGATTAAGAAAACAATGCACAATATCTAACTCCTCTCCATGCCTTTTGTTCCATGATTCTAGCTGGCCCCGGTGCCTCTCTAAGGGATAACTTGGCGAAGCCAGATATTTCTGGCTAACAAATGTGTGAAATAAATCAGACTACAGCCCAACTTTAACACGACACACAGAATCAGACCGATGAGCCTCTGGAGGAGTGAGTCCGGAGAAGATTCTGTTTCTTTCTTTAAGGGGATGTTTGCAATCCCACGCACACATGCGCCCCACAGACTTTTTCTCCACATGACTAATCCAGTCTCCTGTGACCTCTCTTTAGTGTGACGGGGACGCGGGGAACAGAGCTTGCAGCTTCTGCCGACCCCAAACATTTAGTTACATAAATCACAGCACGTTTTCGGACTTGGAGGATCCGGAATGAAAGACACTTTCTTGGGGAGACATTGATCAAACAGTCTACAGGTATCTGTACATCGAGGGACATTAATCATCTCTGCATTATCTCGCCCACCAGTAGAATATGTAAATGTGATTCCTGTCAATGATAAGGGCAAGTGAAATTATTCTTAGAGATTGGTCCATCTGGAGCTGTTGATACGATCTTACCTAAGACAATAGGTTGTAAAGATAAATTTTTTAGCATTACTAATCCAGGGTTGCCAATAGCCATAGAGAATGGAGAAATTTAAAAGCGAACCAAGGGCGTACAGGCAAGAGAAGAGAGGAAAACGAACCCCAGCTTTGCTTTGGTTCCTGCAATATTATTTGGCAACCCGGCAAGAAAGATGCTTTCTGCATAATTAAGGAGGGCATTTGGAAGGGTCTTGCCAGGCAGTCGGGGATTGTGTGCTGGAACGCTCTGCACCGGCCAAAGGTTTAACTCTTAACATACACGAGACAAAGGGCCTCGAGACCCAAAATAGGCTTTCCACTGTTTCTCTGGACTAGAAATTCAGGAATTTGATCTTCACCAAGAAATCTTCGTAGGCCCTTCTCACCCATCAACCGCCCCCTGGAGGGTTGGCACCGAATGTTCGGTGTAGAGAGGACCAAAAGGACATGGGGAGAGCCGTCTGCAGAAGGAGATCCAGGGTTCCGACTCTTGCCATGTTTCTCGATAACTGCACCTTTGGGCAGATTCCTTCCTCTCACTGGTTCCTTTGCATGTAGAGTGCATCCATAATGTGAAATGGATTGGATACGATGATGTCTTCTCCATGACAGGGTGGTAGTCCTTCCTAGACGCTCCGTCTTCTTTGTCAAGGTTGAGACAGTTAACAAGTTCACTAGAGGACCTTGAGATCCTCACCTACAGAGGAGTCTCTTGAGTTTTCTATCGTGTGGCCACAGTGCCCGGAAACTTGGGGCTTTTGGTGCTGGTGATCTTGAGACGTGCCTTGTTGTGAAAGAGGCCTCTGGAGAGGGGACGTAGAAATGGTAATGAATACTATCCTTATAGAATTTGCATCACTCAGGAATCCCTGAAAGCAAGAGGTTACCTGCAGGTGACAGATGAGTAAACTGAAGTTTCCTATTCCTTTTTGATGTGTGAATGCTAAACGTATTTTGCTAAAACGCTCAGAATTCCGAGTTACTCTGGGAAGATTGCTGAAAATCAACGGAAAGGATGAGTTTCTCAAGTCTTCCCCACATTTTAACTGTTCTCTTCTCCTTTTATATTGCTAAATAAAAGAAGGAATTGTTATTTTTCAGCCCCTGGCTGCAAGGGAGATGAAACGTTTTGGTGGGCACGTGGATCATCTTTCCTAACAATTAAATTAATGATGGAATAGCACGAAACGGGGTGTTAAGGGATGCGAGAAACTCTCCCTTTGGGGACGTTGAAGAAAAGTCCTACTAAATCGTGGCTGGTTGACTCCAAGAAAAGAACACAGTGATCTCCTTCTGTGATGGCAGCTTCCGAAAGGTCAGAGATACTGTCTTCCCCCAAATCCTTAGCTCTCCTCAAATAACCCATTATGAACCTGACATCCACCAATTTGCCTAAACGTTCCTTGAACTTGATGGGGTGACGAGTTTCTCCGCATTGTCCTCCCTGTGAAGGTGAACCGACGTCCCTCATGCTGTGTGGGCTGCCTACCTCATATCTCAGGATATGGCCAGCACCTTTCCAACTCATGGATGTTATGTCCCCTCGCACCATCCCTTGTTCCAGAGTTAGTAGTCTTTTTGTTTTGTTTTGTGTTTTAGCTTGTCCTCACATAAAAGGTTTTCTGGTACTTGCCAATAACCTTAATTTCTTGCTGTGTTGCGTCTAACATCCTGTCTAGTGGAGAGATTATTGGGAGGGAACACCACAATATTGTACGATGATAAAATCATCCCTTTTGCCCACACGTGAGACCAGATTCCTCAGATTTGTTCAGAAGAACTAGTTGTTCGGGGCGCCTGGGTGGCGCAGTCGGTTAAGCGTCCGACTTCAGCCAGGTCACGATCTCGCGGTCCGTGAGTTCGAGCCCCGCGTCGGGCTCTGGGCTGATGGCTCAGAGCCTGGAGCCTGTTTCCGATTCTGTGTCTCCCTCTCTCTCTGCCCCTCCCCCATTCATGCTCTGTCTCTCTCTGTCCCAAAAATAAATAAACGTTGAAAAAAAAAATTTAAAAAAAAAAAAAAAAAGAAGAACTAGTTGTTCAAGCCCACATAGGTATTACTTGAAGAAAGTGTTTTGTTTAGGAAATTCGAGATTGAAGATATAAATGATTCTAACTGTGATGCAGATCTTCTCCATGCTTTTAGCGGGCTAGCGATCTCTGGGACTCTCAAAGAATGGGACGACAGGCCTTCGCATCTCCTGTATTTATTTAAACACAGGTCCCTCTTTTCTTAGCATACCTCTTGCGAGGGGTGTCCGTGGAGCATATGCTGGGGAAAAGCTAAGTTGAAAGTTACATGCCTGGGATGTGTCAAGAGAGTTTATGCAGTGTTTTTGAGCGGGAGAATAGATTACGTTCGTGCTGGATACTAATCAGAACCGATGGCCCCTGTACAGCTTTGGTGTCCCTGGACTCACGCACAGCAACGAAATACTAGCCTGATTCTTTACAGGAGAGATGAAAATTACAAACAAAATCTTGCAGGGGCACCTGGGGGGCTCAGTCAGTTAAGCGTCTGCCTCTTGGTTTCTGCTCACGTCGTGATCTCATGGCTCACGGATTCGAGCCCTGAGTTGAGCTCTACGCTCACAGCACAGAGCCTGCTTGATGCTCTCTCTGTGCCTCTCTTTCTGCCCCTCTCCCGCTTGCTCACTCTCTCCGTCTCTCTCAAAATAAATGGATAAACATTAAAAAAAATTTTTTTTAAACGTGTAATAGAAGAGAAACTAGATAATGCTGAGAAAATCTTTCAGAAGACCAAATTAGAAAAAAAAAAAAAGTAACAAAAAGAGAGCTATTAGGAGAAAAGATCTCTTTTTTAAAAATTGTTTTTTTTAATGTTGATTTATTTTTGAGAGAGATACAGAACAGGAGTGGGGGAGAGGCAGAGAGAGAGGGAGACACAGAATTGGAAGCAGGCTTCAGGCCCTGAGCTGTCAGCACAGAGCCTGACATGGGGCTTGAACCCAGGAACCGCGAGCTCATGACCTGAGCCAAAGTCAAATGCTTAACCGACGGAGCCGCCCAGGTGCCCCAGGAGAAAAGATTTCTTTAAAAAGGGCCAAATTCATGTATCTTCATTCTCTAGGCAAGAAGTTCAAAAAGAATTTACATAATAAGTAGAGACCAAGAAATTTTCAAAGGAAAAAAAAATGCAAAAAAACTGCCCACAGTTCTTCAGATTCAATGACCCATTGGCTTTTCAGGGCAATGAATGAGAAAAGATTGACACTAAGGCCTGTTAGAGTGACAATTCAGAACAACAAAGATAAAGAGAGGATCTTAAAAGGTTTCAGGGAGAAAAAAAAAATATCACCCTTAATGGACTGGGGATAAGAAGATCATGAGATTTCTCAACAGCAACAGTGGAAGTTAGAAGAAAATGGAGGACTGCCTTCAAACTCTGAGAAAAGATTCTTCTCATCCTAAAATTCTATATCCAGAAAATTCTTTGTCCACAATATTTTTCAGTGATGAAAAGCAAAAAACAAGAACAAAACAAAACAAAACAAAACAAAAACCACTCCCCATTCCCCCAAAGCTCCCAGCTGGCTATTGAAAGGTGTATTTTAATGAGATGAGGGTATATGGGTGGCCATACAAAATACCATACCCTGGATGGCTTAAACCACAGAAATCCTTTTCTCCCTCACAGTTATGGAGGCTGGAAATCCCAGACCAAGGTCTCGCAGGGTAGAGTTCAGGTGAGAGCCCTCTTCCTGGTCTGCAGATGGCCACCTTCTCACTGCGTTTTCACACAGCAGGTTGTAGGGGTAAGTTCGCTGTCTCTTCTTCTTCTTAGAAGGGCACCAACCCTAATAGATTAGGATCCTACCCTTACAACCTCATTTACCCTTTATCACTTCCTCACGGGCCCCCCATCTAGTCACATTGGGTGTTCGATCTTCAACTGAGGAGTTTTGTGGGGCCACAAAGTCCAGTCCATACCAAGGGTGTAGACCACAAGAGAGGAAGATAAGGAATCCAGGAAACCACAAGGAGAGGCAAACGAGAAGCCACAGGTCTGGAGAGCACCCGGCCCGGCTTACGCCCAAAGAGTAGAGGCTCTAGGAGGGAGGTATTCGAGAAAAAAACAACAGCAAAACAGTATTTGAGACCAGAAATCTCTACTGAGAGGCTGATGGGGTTGGGGAAGCACAGTGAAGAGCCGGGCATGGAGTTCTTGTGAGCTGGTGGCTTTGCCTGTGCTGTTCCTTCTTCTGGAATACCAGTCCCCAACTTGCCCCCAGCTAATTCTCGCTCTGCCTTTAGGAGTCACCTACGTTACCTTCTCAGAGAGACCTTCCCTGAAGGAGGCTCCCTGACCATCACATTCTTCTGTGGCTCTGTTCCTTGCCAGTTTCCTTCCTTACTAACTCCCCTCCTAATAAATCATTGTTGGGTATTCCCCACTCTTCCCTCTTTCCTCTTCCAAATGGGCATCCTGGAAATTGAAGGACCTCCTCTCTACGTAGGATCAAATGGCATCTGCTCCGGGCCCCGGCGCCCTCTCTTTCCACCCCAACTTGCACTTCAACAGATCACAGAGCCTCTGCCTCTGGTCTGGTATCCAGAGTCAGCCCAGGGCCTTGGATTTTCTCTGCGAAGCCCCTGTCCTCGATCTCCCAGGGAGCCGAGAAGAGTTCAATTCTTCAGACTCCGATGGAGGCTCCCAGTATGGGACTGATGGACATTCGAATCCAAGGGCTGAGTTTTAATTCTAGGGCATCACTTCCTAGCTGACTCACTTAGCCTTTCTGAGCCTCCATGGCTTCTTCTGTAAAATGGGCGTGATAATAGAATGTGTCTCATTAAGATCATGCCTAGAATTAAATAAGGTAACAGCTATCAGCCACTTAATACGCATTCTGGCCGGTGGAGCTCATTAAATGTTCGTTAGAGTTGTTATGGCTGTTATGGTTGAGCAAGAGCATGCTGGGAAGGCACCTGCTTAGCCAGGCTCTTAAGTGTTGGGTAGTCCGGGAAGGAAAGGGAAAGTTGCCCCCGGAAAAGACAACAATCTGGTGTTTACTGAACATTCGCACGGTGCCAGACCCCGGGCTTTCAACTTCTCGTGGCACCGCTGGTGTCCCCATTTTACAGATGAGAAAACTGAGCCTCAGGAAGGTGGCATCACTTGCACAGACAGGAGGTGGCAGAGGCAGTTTTGGAAGCCAGATTTTCTGCCTCCAGGGCGCTTGTCCCATGATCTGGGTTGGGGGGTGGGGGTCCTGTGGGCTTCTGTCCTGTCCTTTCCCACCCCCCTCGTGCCTGGTTCTCATCCATACGGCCCTTTGGAGCCAAGCTGGAGAACTCTGAGGCCAAGCTGAGGGCGGGAAGTTAGATCCTCAGCCATCCTTTAAGGGGGTAATTAGCTGACTACGAAAACAGATTCTTTAACCGCAGCAATTCGCCCCACCAGGGGAGAGGGGAAGTCAATGTTTTTATTATAAACGGAATCATAGAGGGGTTTAAGGCTTAGTAGTGTTTGCTTTGGTTTTGTTTTTTAAAGGCCTGAGGTGGATCTTGGCATCTACTGCCCCAGCCCAGAAGAAAGGAAGTTTATTTTCTGGGTCAGATTAAAAGACTTTGGCTTTCTTGATTTTTATTTTCATGGAAAAGAGCTGCCTTTGCTGAGTCTCCCAGACCCTCTTTGCTCCTCTTATCCAGGTCTTCTGATGCTTTTCCAGCCTAGCGATGGGGAGGCAGTTCAGGCAGTTAAAGGCAGGGAAGGGGGGAGAGTAGAGGGAAGGGGGAGAGAGAGAGAGAGAGAGAGGGAGAAGGAGGGAGAGAGATACTTGTAAAGCGGCTCCAGGGTGATGGGGGAGGGGCTGCCGAGAAGCCAGAGGGCAGCCTGGGGGCCTTGGGATCCAATGGGAACAGGGTAGAGTCCAAGGGAAGTGCTTTAGAGGCCACTTAATTGTTTGATGACCTTGACCAAGTTACTTAACCTCACTGAGCCTAATTTTCGCATCGCTATGGGGAGAAGGGTGCCTGGATCTTGCCCCGGGGACAAATCTACCCAACATGACGTCATGTCTCAGGGTATAGCCTGCCTGGCTTTGAACCTTAGCCCCAGCCTTCGCTAGCTGTGTGGGCATGTGACCTAAGCCCTTGTTTCCTCATCTGTAAAATGGGAATGATATTGTTAGTGCCATTTGAGGATCAGATGGAAAAAGTGCTTAAAGTAAATGCCTGGCCCACTGTGAGTTCTCAAGAAACACCAAGACACCGGCAATTTTTTTTTTTTTAAACGTTTTATTTTTATTTTTGGGACAGAGAGAGACAGAGCATGAACGGGGGAGGGGCAGAGAGAGAGGGAAACACAGAATCGGAAACAGGCTCCAGGCTCTGAGCCATCAGCCCAGAGCCTGATGTGGGGCTCGAACTCACGGACCGCAAGATCGTGACCTGGCTGAAGTCGGACGCTCAACCGACTGCGCCACCCAGGCGCCCCAAGACACCGGCAATTTTATGAGATTATTAATAGCATTGTTTATATGGTCTGTCTGGTTTCTGTAGGGGGAGTAATGGATAATAAATTTGAGTTTAGGGTAGCATTATGGGAAGATGTAAATGTCTAGCTAAGAAATTTGGATTCCAAGAGTCAACTTTTGAATTAAAGGGACCTAAGAGGCCACTTTATTCCACCCACTTAGTAACAGATGGAAAATCAGGGCTCAGGAAGAGGCTGTCGCTTGTTCAAGGTCCTGCTGTGGCTGAACCGTAACCAGGAAGGGCAATGTGGAAGGTAAGTCAATAGATCATCAGTGGGAAGGTGTCCCTTCTAGAAGTCTCCCAGATTGTAGCTCCATAGGTGGCGTTTAGAATCCTTCCACAAGGGCTTAGATTTGAAGGCCCCTTTCATATTCACGTGCAGACACATTGAGCCCACGTAGGACCAGTCACACTATAGTTAGAGTTAGTGTATCAGAAGATGTCCAGTGTGTTAGATTTCCAGTGTGAGAGCGGGATCCTGCTGGGTAGTTCCAGAGGCAGAATCATCGTGATCCAGGGTAAAGGTAGAGCCTGGAGTCCTTCTAAGTCAGCCTCAGTGTGGTCGGGGGGTGCGACTGCTGAGAAGCCGGAGGGCAGCCTGAAGATCCCCCTTCCCCCTTCCCAGGGACACCAAATATATACATCTTTATGGTTGACCCAAGGCTGTTACAGTTTGGAACCTACTCAGTTTTGGGCAGAGATTCCTCATCCTTCCTGACCACTCAGAACCCAAAAATGCTCAAAACGTTTGGCCGGTGGCATCTTAACCTCAGGGGCCCCATTTGCAAGTAAGCCCAGTGCAGCGGGTTCAACCATCTCCCCAACCCACAGTATTTCTGGGTTACATTTTTTTTTTTTTTTTTTTATTGCATTCATTTGTTCAGATCTGTCTCCAACTGGAAAGGACTTTGGGCAACTTCTAAGGATATGTGAAATAAAACAAGATAGTTTCCAGGCTGACCGCCCCCCCCCTTAAGGAGCAAGGGAAGGAAAGAAAATGAGGGTTGGGCAGAGCGTTCAATTAGGACCGAGGCCACAGAGTGAGGTCCATTAATCCGTGAAGGTCATCTAACCGAGCTGCATCGGACTTGGTCCAGGGGCCAATTTTGGCCTTTCTGGAAGCTGGAGTGGAATCTGTTTCTTTAGCCCTCTAAACGCCACCATCGGTGGTTATTTCTAGTAATAAACAGCTGAGACAGAAGTGTAACTGTTTCCTCAGTGAACTCACCAATGGTCACAGAACCCCTCCCGGCAAAGGGGGCTGCCATTCAGGGGGTCCTCGTATCATTAGTTTATCCATTTGTGGGTACGTCTGCTATATGTCGGCACTTCTGTGGGCTTCGGGAACGCAAAGCGTTAACCAGATAGTCCCCGCGCCCTTCGAGCTTACCATCGGGAGGGTGTATTTTGGCACATCCGTTAAAAGTCCAAATCCTGAGAAATTCTCCAGGACCTTGCCCTCCCTGAATGCAACAGAGACACGTTAGAGAGGGGCATGAATGGGTTGGGGTCCAGCCAGGACCTCAAGTGTTCTCAACAAGGCCAGAGGATTGATTCCGGGTAGACCTAGAGGGGAGGCGCTGAACACAGGGAGCAGAGGGATGATTTGACCGGGTGAAGTACTCCAGCTTTTCCCTTTCCGCACCTCCCAGACTCCCACCGGGGCGTCCCTCCCAGCTAACGCCTTAGAAGCCAGTTTTTATAGGAGCCTGAGATCCACAGACCTCCTGTGGAGTCGGCACCGCCCCCCCCCCCCAAGCTCTACTGTGGGGTAGAGCAGAGGAAGAGCAAAGGACAGGTGTGTTTGCAAAGCAGGTCGCTGGCCGTGGAAGGAACCCTTTAGCAACATTTTATACGACAGCCCAGAATCAGAAGCTCCCTATTACAGTCAGGGCTAATGACAAAATTCCATGGCAGTTTCTTCCGGAATGTTATCATAAATGGCCACCACTACCACAGAGTGCCTTCCATGTGTGTTAAATTCTTCCCCAATTAGGAATATGTATATATACTTCCCTCTGAGAGTCTGTTATGGGGCCATTTTGTACATGAGGAAACTGAGGCTGACAGAAGGCAACTCACTTGCTCAAGGTCGTGCAGGGAGCCAGAGGCAGGGGCCAGGGTCTGACTTGCAGGCTGTCTGACTCCCAAGTCCTGTGCTCTTGACCACAGAGCCTCGAGCCACCGAGGCCCCTGGGGCAGCAGGCTCCGGAGTGACACCCGCTGTCTCTCTCTGAGAGGAAAAGGCAGATATCTCAGAGGGCTCAGAGACCCAGATCTAGAAGAAGAGCCTCCTCCGGACACCCCTTTCCCCACCCATACACCAGGCGGCATCTAAATGTCCGGAGCCAGCCAAAGGTCTGGAGAACGGGACAATGGGCTGTTAGTAGGACCACGGCCCAGTTGCCCAGAGGGCTCAAGCCAGTGACTCGAAGGGCCGTGCGTGCTTCTTTCAAGGTGTGTGGGGTACGTTCAGTGCCAGGATATCCTCCCCTGATCTTACGGTCTGTCCAGTTGATGGCATGTGGGGTTGGCCCACGCTGGGGTTCTCCTGGCCAGGCCCCGTCTATGCGGCCTCCAGCTGCTGCTCCGAGGCTCCCTGGTACCTACAGCGTGCCTGAGACCTTCTCCCTGCGTCCGGAGCTCCAGGCGGACCCCACGTCGTGTATCATCCAAATGGGGAAGCGACTTGGAGGAGGCAGAGAGCATCCGAACACCACAGGTCAGAAGGTCAGACGCTGCTCAGAGGACCTGTTCCCCTGGGCCTCCCTGGCAGTCCCCAATCATTCCTGGAGGCTGGGCATGGGCTATGTCTTCTTGAGAATGCCAGAAGGTTGGAGGTCGAAGAGTCACATAAAGGTGGGGTGCTGGCGTCCTGGGGCTATTGGGTGAGTTTTCCTGGAGGGCCAGGCCACTGAGTTTGTGATGTGGCTTTCACACTTTGTAAGAGGCGTCCGTATGTTACAGGGCTTGCGGCCTGGGACCCTGGCTTTATCACTCCCTAATCTCGGTTTAATTGCTGTGGTCAGTTTGCCTTGCACTTAATAACCCACAGCTTGGGATATTGTTTAATATGGTTGACACACACGTTGCTTTAAATGTCAGCACTGGCCGGGCCTGGGGACTTGGCAGGCTCCCTGGGAGAAATGGCAAAGGGGCAGCGTCATCTGCTCGGCGTCTGGGACGCTGGTATGTTGGCTGCGACTCGCTTGGCTCGAAGGCTCAGCCCCGGCCCAGCGCTGAGCTGTTGGACGGGAATCGCCATCTCCCGCCTGTATCTGAGGCCCGACCGGCCCGGGTCGGGGCTCCTCTTGCCGAGTCCCCCCTGGGGGCCCCGTGGAGCTGTCTACGAGGCAGCATCGTCAGCGGGGCAAGTGCACTGTGTCCAGGCACAGATGCGAGTCCTATGGCTCTTAGCGCCGTGTGCAGTCTGGTCCTGGTTGTGTGTTTGTGAGCGAGGCTCGGGGGGCGGCGGCTGGGTAAATATCACACTCTGGTTTGAAGGATTGTAAGCAACATCAGTGATGACAGCTGTCTCAAGATGGCTCTGCCCACCACTCTCCCGTGGTTGCACTCAACCAGCAGACGGGATGCATTTTGGCCGCCCGACTGGACTCCTTCTGCTTCTGATGAGCTGTGGGATTACACCAGATGGACCAAGCTAAGGGAGCCTCCCGGGGCCTTGGGGACCAGCCACTGCAACTCTCGGTGGAAATCGCTCTTTCATCGACAGGACAAAGGCACCCAGAAGTGCCGTTTGCCCTGGGGGTCCCTCTCTTCCTGGAGGGATCCTTGACCCCAGCTGGGCCGATCGGCTTCTATTGGCTGGGGATCAGGAATTCAAGATGGAGGGACAGCACTGCGATGTCTCAGCTCATCCCAAATGGGAACATGTAACCTTGGGAGGCAGAGGACAGTCACAGTTCGCCACTGGCCCAGATTGCTGGAGAAGAAGAATGTCATGTACAGACACAGAGATGAGAGGGAGGGAGCCCTCCTCCAGACGTTTCTCTAGCTCCTGGTTCCAGTCTCCCCTAATGGAGCCCTTGGCTTCCCTGAGAAACCCTGATGCCTTGCGATGCATCTTCCTTTTTAACTGAAGCAACTTGGGTCCGATTTGCCATTTTGCACCAAGAGCTCTGCCTCAAACAATCAGGAAAGTGTTCTACACAGAGCTGGCCAGGCTGAAGGCTCATCCTGCTATTTTGAACTTGTTTCGGGGATACAGTTTGGGGGAGGTAAAGTTGGGGAAGGTGGGGAAAATTGGGTCCTGGGGCTGGAGGGCCCATCAAGCTCCTGTCCTTGGTTGGGTTTCTCCTTCCACCTTTGACATTTGGGGAGTAGCTAGAATCTGGTATCTGAACCCCAGGGGCATTTGCTCCAGTCTCTGGTCTGGCCCCACCGTCCAGGTGAGGACAGCCCCTTGTAGACTGTTTAGAAAACTCAAGTTTACACGGGAGTTCTGGAGAGTCAATTTGGGAGCTATGTCTCCATGGGTGTCCCTTCCGGGCCCAACCCTGGGGAGCACCTCTGGGGTGCTATCAGGCTGTATACCCCGAGACAGGCTTCCAGGTACAGTAGGCACTGTGGCTAGGTCCACAGTACTTCTAGGGGTGCATGAGAAGCTCTTGATGTTTATTTCTCTCTTTTTTTTAATGTTTAGTTTTGAGAGAGAGAGAGAGTCAAAGCATGAGTGGGGGAGGGACACAAAGAGAGGGAGACACAGAATCCGAAGCAGGCTCCAGGCTCTGAGCCGTCAGCACAGAGCCCGACGCGGGGCTCGAACTCATGAACCGTGAGATGGCCACCCTAAGCCAAGGTCAGACGCTTAACCGACATAGTCACCCAGGCGCCCCTCTTCTTCTGATTTTAAAGGAAATTAACGGGACACCTGGGTGGCTCAGTCGGTTAAGCGCCTGACCTTGGCTTAGGGTCGCCATCTCACGGTTCATGAGTTCGAGCCCCGCGTCGGGCTCTGTGCTGACGGCTCAGAGCCTGGAACCTGCTTCGGATTCTGTGTCTCGCGCTCTCTCTCCCTGCCCTTCCCCTGCTCACGCTCCGTGTCTGTCTCAAAAATAAATAAAACATTAAAAAAAAAAATTTTTTTAAATCAGAAGAAGAAAATGAATATGATAGTAATAAATTCATAATCATGAATCCGGCCTGGATTCAATTTGTCTTTATACCAATGCAGTTGTAAAATAGAAGTTCTAATTATATATATATAATTCCCTGGAGGAAGAGGCTCACAAGAGTAAAAGTGCCCAAGCCTACAAACAATGTGGCCTTGCCCGCACCCCACTCCTAAGCGTATGTGGGGGTTCCAGCTTCCTGGGAACCTCAGGAACCCACCACCAGGGCAGATCGATGTGCCCTGGGTGGTTTAGTGCGGTCTGTGGAGACATCCACTGCTCTCCCATCTCCCAGCCTTGCCTGCCCCGTACGACTGGGTGGGGGGGACCAACCGGCTGCTCGGGGGTCCTGACTCTTCCTGTCTGGATGGAACTCGATGTGTAGCCGAATGGAGGGCTGAGCTCACAGCAGAAGCTCACCATTGCCCGAAGACTCTGCATTCTTAACCTGGAGCAGCTGTCAGCCCAGAGGTATGAACACTCGCCATCAGGCACTTGAACTCCGCCCCGAGCTCTTGGAGGCGGGAACCAAGCCACGCCCTGCTTCCTTTCCTTCCCAGACACCAAAGAGCTACCAAGGGCCACGCTCCTCGCAGGCATCGGTTAATTTCATCATCCCAGCGGCCCAAAAGGAGGGCACTATCGTTAGCTCCACTTTGAGGACACAGAAAGCGAGACCCAGAGCGACTAAGAAGTTTGCTCAAGTTCAGAAAGATGGTTAAGGAGCAAGGCGAGGGTTTGTTCAGGCCGACCCCAGAGTGCATACACCCTCATAACCCCAGCCCCCCAACCGGAGAGCTGGCTTCTAGGGGGAGGGGTACCTTCCCCAAAGAAGCAGTGGGCTAGCAGGCCAATGAGGCACAAAGGTGGCGTCCTGGCCACATACAGGCCACTTCGGGGTGATACGCAAAATGAGCTTTTTCTGTTCATTCCGTGGTTACGCGGGCATATAAGCAAACATATGCAGTTTGTACCTCAAAGTCATGACTTCCCGAGTATTCCTGCTAGAGTGAGGTAGAGAAGTTTTCAGAAGCGAGATGACTTAAAGAAAAACATTAAGGGTGCCCCTGACATCCAGGTAAAGCCAACCCAAAATAAAAGAAGATGAAAAACGTTAAATACGGGTGTATGGAAGAGACCTCTAGGCCTTCAGTCATCGTCTCTGAGCTTGCGTTACCTGGAGTGCCCTTGCATAGGAGTCTTCAGCTTTCCCAGACTCAGTCTCCGCATCTGGGAAATGGGGAGGGTCCTCACAAGGTGGCTGTAAAGACGCAAAGGGGAGGACGCCCAGGAGACGTGCTGCCCAAGTTCTGGGTAGATTTTCAGGGGAGTGGAACAGGGAGCCCCTGGGTCGGGCACTTCTCTGGCCATAAGCTCCTGGACAGGGCACAGAAAAGATATTCTTGGACAGGAAGACTGGGGAGGGGCTGGGCTTGGAACTTGGAGTTCTCCGTGCTTAATTCCACTTGGGACCCGCCCCAGATTGCTAGGCGTCCCAAGTAACATGATATAAATCCATTTAATTGAACACATGAGTCTTAATTGCCAAAATTACCTGTAACATTAGCTTCTACCACAGCTGTGCCCTCTCCTGGGGCTGGTGCCAGTTCTCCAGGGATGACTGGGTCCCAGCAGGGCCAGGCCCTAATGAGGGAGGCTGTCCGAGGGCTTGATGGCTCAGCGCGGAGCCTAGGAGCGGTGGACAGGGGCCAGGACTGGAAACACACACTTGGGAGCCAAGGCCTCTCGGCTTGCTCTTCCCTAGACGGTCTCAGACCCTGGACACAGCCTGCCCAGCTTCTCCTCCAAGATGGAGGAGATTCTGGAATTTCCTCCATTCCTGGAAGTCAGGGCCCATGTTCAGGGTTCCCAGGACAGCCCCCGGCCACAGACCTCCCGGCGCTCAACCAGGGGGACCACACTCAGCATCACTGAGGGTTTCTAGCAACGAGAGGGGCCGGGAGATATGAAATAAACCCTGGTGGCAGCTCCCACAGGCCACGTGACTTTGCCCCACATGACCTTACCTTCCTTAAGTAATGTGAGAAAACAAAAATGGCCAAAAGAAAGAAAGGACGTACAGCTCGGGCTTACCAGTGATTAGTGAAATGCAAGTTAAAGTTTAAATTATATGCATTTGTTCGCCGACCAGACTGCACATAATTTTAAAGTATAACGATTTCAGTATCGCAAAATAGGGGGAAGTGAACTTTTGTTAGTCCTAGGGGCAGTATGACTTGGTTGAGAGACTTTGGCAGATTTACTAAAATTAAAACTGCACGGGGGCGCCTGGGTGGCTCAGCTGGTTAAGCGTCCGACTGACTCTTGGTTTCGGCTCATGGCGTGATCCCGGGGTTCGTGGGATTGAGCCCTGCATCGGGCTCTATGCGGACAGTGTGGAGCCTGCTTGGGATTCTCTCTCCCTCTCTCTCTCTCTCTCTGCTCCTCCCCCGCTAGCTCTCTCTCCCTCCCCCTCTCTCTGCCTTGCTCAGAAATAAGTAAATAAACTTAAAAAAAAACTGCATGAACGAAAATAAACTGCGTGGACAGGCCCGCTGACCCAGCAACTCCACCTGTAGATAGCCATCTCCCCGAGGAAAGTACTTGCATATGAACCAAGGATACTCTGTGCAAAGATGTTATTGCAGTAAGCAGCTGGGAACAACTGAAATGTCCATCCTAGGGCAGTGGTTAAATGACGTACTGTGGCAGCCATCACCTCCCCGCGATTTACTTCATGTCTTAGTCCTGTCTCGTTAGCATGAGCTCTACATGAGAGCAAAGGGTAGAACTCTACGTACAGACTTGGAAAACTCTCTAAGATGTTCTGTTGGTGGAAAAAAAAAAAAAAATGAAGGGTAGGAAGCTCCAAACAGTAGAGAATAAAATATACCAAAACAGCGCATGGGGCACCTGGGTGAGGCTTCTGACTTCAGCTCAGGTCATGGTCTTACGGTTCGTGGGTTCGAGCCCCGCGTCAGGCTCCGCGCTGACAGCTCGGAGTCTGGAGCCTGCCTCGGATTCTGTGCTTCCCTCTCTCTCTCAGTCTCTCTCTCTCTCTGCCCCTACCCTGCTTGTGCTCACTCACTCTCTCTCTCTCTCTTTCAAAAATAAATAAACATTAAAAACATGTATAAATGCAACACTTAACAAACAAACAAACTTACAGAACAAAGAGCAATACCATGTATTTTTAGAGGTACATGGATGCATGAAAGTCTGTAGAAAGAGGGCAGGAGGGGGACTCCCCAAACTAATGATAGTAGTCACCTCTGGCAAAGGGCATGGGATTGGGGGAGGAGATCTCAAGCTTGATTATCAACTGTTTGAGAACCATTTTTACAAATGAATGTATTCGTGTTCTCTTTATGTAATTAACAGTACGTATATTGGCGGGCTTGGGTGAAGGATATGTGCAGGTTCATTACATCCGGTCAACTTTTGTATTTGTCCAACGTCTCCTTAATAAAAATTTAAGAATTAAAAAATAAAGGTGGCGTTGCTTCCAAGAGATCTGTTTGACATGCTCAGCTCTGCCCCCTAGGTTGATATAGCTGACTTTGACCCCTCTGCGTCAGAGGACTGTTGACTGATGATCTGACTCACTGAATGAATGAATGAGTGAATGAACGAGTGGATTGTTCCACTGAGAGGGAGTAAGATCTACCCAAATGGAGGCATGTCTCTTGATGATCCATTTCTGGTGTTTCTTGGTCTTGCCGCTTTGTGACCTAGGTGGGCAAGTGTGGGAAACGTGGTTCACACTCTTCCTGAGGACTGGAGGGGTGAGTATCTTGGGGCTGTGGGTATTTCTAAAGGAGAAAAAAAAAAAGGCTTCATTACCCCACCCCCACTCTGGTCAGCAACGAGTGGTCCAAGCTGCTCCTTCATCAGAGGTCTGGGCTAAGCTCTGGCACACAGAAGAGGTTCTGTTGATGGTTTGTAGACTATAGAACGCGGTGAGAGAGGGCACTTCCCGTACAGACCAGCTTTGGAATCCCATTACACATTCCCACCACCCTCCCGTTGGGCTCAGGGGAGACTCTACAATGGTGGTCTTTCCCACCACGGTACTTGGCCTCAGACCCTTGACCTGGTCCTCTGGGGCAGCCACATTAATTGATAAGATTTAGCATCATAATTAAAATATATGTGCCATTCCTGCTTGATGTAATCTATGAGAACTGCCTTTTTCCACATCAAGAGCTTGGAAATGGAAACGAGAGAAAGAAGGAGAGGCTGTGTGTGTAGTTGCCTGTGGGTGTTGGGTGGTGGGGAACTTGGGACAGGAGAGAGGAGTGGGGAGAGCAGGTGCAGAAAGGGAGATAGGGGGTCCCGAAGGCACATCTCGTGTGCGCCCCCGTGTACAATATTCCAGTTATAACCCAGGAGATGGTAAGAGGTAGAAAAGAGAGACCAAGGTCCTTGGTCTCTTAACCTTGGTCCTTAAACCATCCGAGGACTAAGCTTTGGAGACCCTGACGTCTCGGGCTGTGGAGAGAAGCAGATGTGCTCAGAACACCTCTCCAGGCTCTGCATAAATCTGTCTTGGGCCTCTTCTTCGTTTTCCGGCGTTGTAAGCATCATAGAACCCACAGCTAACACCATTCAAATTAACCATGATCTGAAATCCCCGGTCTTGCAGAAGACGCAGGGTTTCAGGACGCTGACAAAGGGGCTCCTGGAGAAGTACTCGGAGCCGTTCTCAAAGCCACTGTTCAAAGAGAACCTGGCCGAGGTAAAGCAACAGCAACCGCGGTGATGAGACACTAAGCGCCTCGAAGAACGGACGCGTTCGGTACCACGGCACCAGGAGTGTCTTGAGAAAATGAATAAAAGCCTCTGAGGTGTTCACAAAAGGGGCCTTTTGAAGTCATCTTGCTCTCAGAGTCACACGCGGAGGGGAAACCTGTCTCCACACACCGCACACTTTGGGCGGAACTGTAACTAAGAACTTAAGTTGCCCTTTGTTGGGTCCCCACCCGAACTTGGTCGTTAACGGTCGCCCCAGGGTTGCTAAACGTCAGGTAAATGGACCTGAGGTAATTTCCCTTTCATTTTTCAAGATAAACTCGGAACCAAACCCTTTCAACCCTATTGATACGTGATGCCATTTGTGATTTCAAAAATAGATGTTTCGGCTTTGCGTAAGTTTGGCTTTTGTCTGTGATGCTAAACGGAGTCACTTTGGACAACGTGGTTGTTGTCGTTGGTGTCGTGGTTTGCTGTTTCAGAGAGCCTGACCCTGTCCGGGGAGGAGGGATAAGGAAGATCCCCCAACCAACTGCTATCTGAAACGAGTCTTGAAACACGAGGAGGGGTTTGCCCACCGGACAGGACGAGAGAAAGGCGCGGCTGGCGGAAGGCACCCGCAGGCCAGCGCACGGCGGCATGAGCGTCGGAGGTGTATTTGTGGTGCGTTAGGGAGTTTGGCATGGCAGCACCAGGGCAAGGAGACGTAGAAATCGTCCGGGGACAGATCTGGGAAGCCCCGGGGGCCACTGTGAGAGGTTCAGACTCCGTCCTACCAGCGACGGGAAGGGTTTTGGGTAGGGGTGCGGCGTGATCAGGTTCAGCTTTTAGAAACATTACTCTGGAAGCACAGAGAGGAGCCTGGGTGGCCCGGAGCTCCCCCCGTGGGGCAACACTGTAGGGCCCTCACCTTGCGTAGAACACCAGTAACTCACTTCATCCTCACTGCAACCCTGGGAGGGGCAGAGAGGTCGGGGAACTCGCCCAAGGTCACACAGTAAGGAGACTGCAGAGCTGGGTTTCAGGCTCAAGGGTGTGCCCCCACCCAGACTGTCCCACTTGCACGCCAGGTAGCCTGGCTCTCTTACTTACCTTTTCAAAGTGTAAACGGCCTTACTTCTATCTTTATTTTATTTTATTTTATTTTATTTTTAAAATTTATTTTGAAAATGAGAGAGATGCAGGGTGGGAGGGGCAGAGAAAGGGGGGGGGGAGAGAGAGAGAGAGAGGGAGAGGGAGAGGGAGAGGGAGAGAGAGAGAATCCCGAGCAGGCTCCTACGTGTCAGTGCAGAGCCCGATGAGGGACTTGAACCCACGAACCATAGATCGTGACCTGACCCGAAGCCAAGAGTCGAGGCGCTCAATCAGCAGAGCCACCCGGGTGCCCCGTGGACTCACTTCTATATTTAGATACATTTGTTCCAAAGGAGAGCTTTATGGAGCCATTATCAATGGAAAAATCCACTATAGTTTTCTGTTCCACGTTAATAAACCTCTATGAAAAAGCAAGCATCTGCCCATGCTGGGCCCTTAACAGACATGTGTGTGTGAGCTCAGGCAGGGGCCGTAGCCAGAGAAGGAGGGGTGCGCGGGGACACGGGACGTTTTGGCCACAGGGTGATGTTTCGAATGTCTGGAATGGGGTGGGGGTCTCCTGGGACCCGCCTGAGGTCTGGGTGACTGGTGACAAGGTTCAGACACCTGGGGGTGGGGTGTGAGCCTCCCAGGAGACTCTACAGTGGGCGTTCAAGTTAAAACCCTAAGTAAAGTGCTTCGGTGCTTAGGTGACATCTGAGATAGTGGGATGGGGCGGGGCGGGGGACTGGCTCACGGTTGGTGGGTGGGTGAAGGTCCTTCCCAGGCAAGGTGGAAAGGGCCACGGCTCGGGACACCAGGCCCCGGACAAGGGGACGTGCAGTCACCATCACAGGCAGATGGAAATCCCCAGGGAGTGAGGCGGCAGGGGCAGAGGGCCCGGAGGGCGGCTCTCCAGGGGGCCATGTGCACAGGCCCAGCCCGGCCTATGACCGGAGCCCTGGAAGGTCATGAGGAACGTGACATCAGGGCGCCATGAGCAGCCGTGCCCGACAGGTGTGGTGGAGCATTTATTACTTGAACGCCGCTCGGCTGGGGCTGCGGGGTGAGCTGGGTCAGCAGAGGTCCCCCGCGTTGACTCTCCCAGGGCACCTGCACCTCTGCATCTCCCTCCCAGCCTTACTCGGGGCAAATCATGCCCTCTCTCCCCCTCCCCTCGTCTTTGTTTCTGTGGCGGAAAATTTGAAAGCCCAGCATATTGGATTTCTTTTCAGCGCACCGATAAGGCAGAGGAAACATCTGTGGCTTGAGACAAAATGTGTGAAAGATGGGGCTGGGGGGGGGGGGGGGGGGCAGAAGCGTTCTGTCTCACAGGAGGTTTTGTCTCCTGGCTAGACACATCCTTTATTAAACTGAAATTTATAGGGCGAAGTGGGAACCCGGGCCCCGAGAAGACAGAAGGTTGAAATCTCCGAAAGACGGGAATTCTAAATCAATAAAAAGGAAATCTTGAGAAGTCACACTTCCAGAACTAAATGTGGACATGTTGGCTTCAGTTTCCCTCGCTTTCCCTGGCCATCCGGCCCCAAGGGTTCTCTGCCAAGGTGGTACCCGCCTCGGATTGGTGTCCAGGGACCGAGATAGAAGTCTCTCTACCTTCCTCTTAATAAATCAGGGGCTGAAAGTGGTTCAGAGGACAACCCGACGGAAGAGGCCGGGATCCCGGAGGGATGGGGCTCTCGAGCCCCCGAGTGTGGCCATTGGCCCTGCTGCATAAATCCCCAAGGGAGAGAGGACAACACAGAGGGCATGTCAGCTGTGATGTGGCATCCTTCCTCCTCACCCCTGCCCAGCCTGCCCTGCCCCAGGCTCTGCGATATGAGCCTGAATCCCAAGGTATCGGCCACCTGATTGTGCCAGGGCGTCGGCCGGGCAGGGGTGGGGTGGGGGGAACCTCCAGCCTCAGGAGGGAGAAGCCCTGCTTCAAAATAGCCACGGCGCACTCTGTAAGTGGGCCATTTGTTGTTTGATGTGTTAGAAGTTTCATCAGACCTCTGGGCATGTTTATACAATTAGAGCAGCAAGCGAAAGAAAACAGGACGGTGACAAATTGGGCTCGTGCACTCTGATTAACTTGCTAAAGCTAAATAAATTGCGTAGGAAGCGTGCCCCGTTTGAATTTATCAAATTGCGTCTCATCTAGATAGATGGCTGCTGGACCAGTCCGGGGCGGGCAGCCGGGTATATACGCTCGGGCTGGAATTAGACGTGAGCACAGAAGGAGAGCGGAAACCAGCCCCCTGCGCTGAACAGAAGGACGAATCCCCTTTGCCGGGGCCAAGCAGGGCTGCGGTTCCGTCCAGAGCCGGTGGTAGTGTTGACGGGCTCCGGCGTCGTCAATTTCTGTTGACCCAGAACCCAGACGGCGAGCGGACTCCCAGTCACCCGGTGTCGTCTGGGTTCTTGGCCTTGATGAACGAGATGACTGGCGGGAAAATAAGAGGGCGGAGGGTTTCGGTTTAAACAGCCTACAGATCAGCTTACATCGTTTACGCCTTCGACCCCCGCGGGTCGACCCCGTGCCTTGCCGTGTTGAGCTGTGTCCCATCCTACAGATGGAAGCAAACATTTATCAGGGACTTCACTCTGCGTTGGGACATACGCTCAATGCTTTTGAGTCAGTTGTCTTATTAAAGCCTCACAGCGGCCCCCTGACAAGACCGCCAGCATTATTCCCATCTTCCAAACGGGCGCAGGAAAAGTTCCGTGGGCGAGTGCAGGGAAACTGGCAAACGGCGGTGCCGGGACTTGAACCCAGGGGAGGCCGGTTCCCGAGCCTGCAAGGTTCGCTTCCCTCCATGCGGCCTGCCCCAGGGCCACAGGGACCCTCGGGCTCTTCAAAGGGATCCCTGAGCCCTGTAGGGTCTGAAACGTCCTTTTGACACACCGAAGAGGCTGATGTTCCATTCCATCCACCTTCCGTGTTCTTTAGAAAACATTACATGTTTGAAAAATAGGGCATTATTTGAAAATTGGTATGTGCGGGGATTGTCCCCCAGCCTAGAACTAGGTTAATGAATTCGTCATATGCCACGACCATTCTGATGCTAAAGGGGAGATGATATTTACAGTTTGTGCCAACTCACAAACAGTAATAGCTAATAATAATAATAATAATAATAATAATAATGACAGTAAAAGCTGGCCCTGTTTTAAGTATTTTGCCTGTATCAACTCATTTCACTTTACCATGTCCTTTTAAGAAAGGTAATTTTTTTAAAATTTCTTTTTTAATGTTTCTTTATTTTTGAGAGAGAGACAGAGCATGAGCCGGGGAGGGGCAGAGAGAGAGAGGGAGACACGGAATCCGAAGCAGGCTCCGGGCTCTGAGCCATCAGCACAGAGCCCAATGCGGGGCTCCAACTCACTAGCCGTGAATCATGACCTGAGCCGAAGTCGGACGCTCAACCGACTGAGTCACCCAGGCGCCCCAAGATAGGTATTTCTAATTTAAAAGCCCGTTTGCCAGATGAGGAAACTAAGGCACTGGAGGCTGAATAAATGCCAAAGCTCACACCGTTGCATTGGGATCTGAGCAGCCATGCTCTGGAGTTCGAGTCCCGACAACTGCTGATGTGGGCAAAGCCATGCAAGTCTCATGTCCCCCACAGCTGGACCATCCTATGCACAAGGCCAAGCCCTCCCCCTTGTTGCTGGTATGAGATGGTGCTTGGGGCCTGATCAGGCTGTGCCCAGCACTCTGGGAAGGCAACTCCTCGGCTGCTGGAGGAAGTCACTTCCGGAGAGCCAGTGGCCACACTGCCCATGCTTTTTCCGCTGCTGGGCGATCAGGGATGGTGTTTGTGGTTCCTCTTTGACTCCTGTCCCCTTTGGAGCATGGCTGGAAGACCAGGTCTTGTCAGACAGCACGGGGATTTACTGGGGCTGGTGCCCTGCTCATACAAGAGGCCAAGAGTCAGATCATTTTCTTGCAGAATGACAGACAAGGGCCTTCCCGGGTCGTAGGAGACCGATTTGGAGAGGGGGTGGGGCCCAGTTTTGCCTAGAAACAGATAGATTTTTGAAGAGAAGGTGGTTCATCTTCTCTTAAAGTAGGTAATGGCAATGCTCTTGGAGGTCGTTCTTTGCGGCTGGTGATCGGGGACTTTAGTAGGACTTGGATTTCTTCCTCATTCACTCATTCACCAGGTTTGCAGCAGCAACAGTGTGATATATGGGGGACGCGGTGGTGAACAGGACAAATGCAGTCCCTCGGGAGCGAGTGACGAGGCCACGGGGGGGAGAGACCGTTATCTTATCACAGAAATAAGGGCAAGTTTGTGCCTCCGTGATGAGAGCAACAGGGGGGAGCCACCCAGCGCTTTGGGAACCTCCGGGGGCAAAAACCATCTGGACGCCAGAGTCAGGAGCAGCTTCCCTAAGAAACGGACAATGGGGCTGAGACGTGAAGCATGAGAAGAGCTCACCAGACAGGGGAGAGATGGGAAAAGAAGAACCCTTCTGGAAGAGGGAAGTGTAGGTGCAAAGGCCCAGTGCAGGCAGTAGCACGGCAGCTATAAGGGACTACGGAGGCTGGGGGTTCTGGTGAAGTCAGCAGAGCCACCCTGGGCTGCGCCTTATGGCCGTGTTAAGGCCGTGGGAGTGGCTGGTCATCATAAAGGCAGTGAGAAACCATTGACTGATTTTAACATGGAAACAGGGCAGTGACGTATCTATTTATGTCTGGTGAAGATCACAGCGGCCCCAGATCACCTCTTCACGGCATAATTTCCGGCAAAGGCTGGGTATTTCCAACATAGAGGTCATGGGAGTAAGAGCCTGGTGCATGGAGCATAGGAGAAAACCCAGTGGAAAAGGAATCAGTCATCTGTGCAATTTTGGGAGACCTCTCCTTGCAGGCACAAAATGTAGCAGATGGGGAACATTTAGTGTGGGGGTCCCCAGGAGCACACTAAGTAGCCTCTAGGGTAGGGGCGTCTGGGTGGCCCCGTCAGTGAAGCACCTGACTCTTGATTTTGGCTCAGATCATGATCTCATGGTTCATGGGATCAGGCCCCTCGGGCTCCAGGGCTGACAGTGTGAAGCCGGCTTGCGATTCTCTCTCTCTCCCCACCCCCACCCCCACTCTCTCTCTCTCAAAATAAATAAATAAAAAATTTTTAAAATAGCCTTTAAGGCAGAGATTTGCTGTCCTGCCTCAATAGAAGTTCATCCTAATGACTCCAGGCCATCAACAGTACAGATAAAATTGTAGTGGGTATTACTTGTTTTGGAAAATACCGAACAGCATGATACACTGCAGGTGTATTCCCAAACAAAATGGTTCAAGTGAAAAAAGAAATTGGTGCTAAAGGAATACATCACGAGGCCTCTGAAATGTTCCATCACGACGAGCCTCTGAGCTGGCCAGATTGTGCTACAAACATCTTGATGAACTCAAGAGATTTTTAGCTTGCAACAAGGAAGTAGAATGCTCTCATAACAAAGGCCTCAGAATATGGAGGTGGCCTTAGAATTGAACAATGGGTAAAAGCTGGAAGAATTTTGAGGAACAGGAGAGAAAAAAAAATGCTGCATTTTCTTTTTTTTTTTTTTTAATGTTTTTATTTATTTTTGAGACACAGACCATGAGCAGGGGAGGGGCAGAGAGAGAGGGAGACACAGAATCTGAAGCAGCCTCCAGGCTCTGAGCTGTCAGCACAGAGCCCGACGCGGGGCTCGAACTCACGGACTGTGAGATCGTGACCTGAGCTGAAGTCGGCCGCTCAACCTACTGAGCCACCCAGGTGCCCCAAAATGCTGCATTTTCTTAATTAGACTGTTGGGAGAATTGTGGACATTCAGGTCGCTTCTGGTGAGGGTTCAGAGGGGAGAAACACACACACACACACACAGAAGGCAACGAGGAGACAGGGGCGAAGGTTGGAGGGAGGGATTCGGCCACAAGACAAGGAACGTGGGGTGACCTCCAGGGACGGAGAGATCAGGAACGGTGTCTCCCCTGGAGCCTCCGGAGGGAACGTGGTCTGTGGGCACCTTAATCTCTGCCGAGTTGTAGACGTGTGGCCTCCAAAACTTGAGAGAATAAATTTCCCTTGTTTGAAGCCACTGAGTTTGAGGGAATTTGTTACGGCAGCCACAGGCAACGAGTGCATTCTGAGTAACCTTTCCTTTGTGTTCCAGAAACATCCACGGTTTCATACGGCTGGTGCATTCTCATACTTCAGGGCTCAGACTAAATAACACCTCCTCAAAGTGGCCTTCCAGGCCTCTCTACCTAGAGCCAGCTAACCCCTTCCTAACCTCCATCACAGCACTCGGTGTTAAACCTAAACGTCCTTTCTCAGTTCGTGTGCTTGTATTTGGTGGGTCTTCTTCTTGTTAGAATATGAGCTCCAGGTCGTCCCGGCCTGTGGGATCCTGCTCCCTTGCAGAAAGCCGGAGAGCAGAATGGACAGTCCATGAAGGTTTGTTGAATGAATGAATGACCTTTCGCAGCGTCCCGAACGTCAATCGAGTTTGGTAATTTTTTTTTTTTTTTTTTTTAATTTAAACCCAGGTTAGTTAACATATAGTGTAGTAATGATTCCAGGAATAGAATTTAGTGGTTCATCACTTACATATAAAACCCGGTGCCCATCCCAACAAGTGCCCTCCTTAATGCCCATCACCCGTTTGGCCCATCCTTCCCCCTCAGCGCCCCTCCAGCAACCCTCAGTTTGTTCTCTATATTTAAGTCTTCTAAGATTTGCCTCCCTGAGTCTGATGGGTATTAAGAAGACGAGCTAGGCTTCTAGCTCGCCTTGATCAACAGGTATCATTGGCTCTTTGCATTCTTATTTTGGATCCTTAGCCTGTCCCAGGATGTAAGGCTGTTGAATATTCATTCACTCATTCACTCATTCAATAAGTATTTATTTATTCGGGACTTATTATGTGCGAGGCAGTCCACTGATGATTCCTAATTGGGCTATTTTTTTTCCCCTGTTGAATTTCAATTGAGAGAGAAAAAAGCAATTGTAGCATTTTTCAAGGCAAAACAATCTGTATTACAACCACAGACCACAAACAACAAAACAATTTTTCGTGAGGCTAATTAGTGCTGAGCCTTAAAAAAAAAAAAAAAAATCTGCCAATTCTGGAGCAGTCTTTGAAGCCTTTTTGAACTGAATGGTAATCAGGAAACTTCAGCCTTCATGAGGCAAGGGCTCAGAGAAAAATGAGGCACTCTGGAGTTGTGGACTTTCTGCAACTCTGATTTGGCTGAATTTTCTTCTGATAAGGAAATTTCCAGGACATTGACGGGCAAAGCGCATTCGTTGCACACACGGGTTCTTTCAACAGGCTTCATGATACACAAGCAGTCTCCTAATCAGAAGTGTTTCTTTCTGCTTAAAACCCAGAAGGGTAGCTGACATCTTTTATCAAAAAGACAGACAATTCTTATCCCCTGACAATTCCAGATTATGGGTCCCAGGAGGCTCTCCTTACACTGGTATTTTATCACCGGAATCAGAGCGACTGCTGTTTATTTTCTGAACCTCCACGTAGTTTTCAAGGTGTTTCCAGCAGGGCTTGGGCTGACAGTGACACGTGTTATTGTCACATTGCTAGATCTGAAAGAAAACACCAGATAAATAAATATCAGTGTTTTCTTGGATCTCTTTTTGCTATCATGGGCACCGGAGGTACTGGCATTTGTTAATTCACATCTCTTCTCTGTTTGGGGAGGCTCGTTCCCCTTTCATCTCTCGTCTGGTGGAGCGGGGGAGGCAAGGGGGAGGCTGGCAGCCTGGCATGGACGAGGACAGCCATTTAATCCGGTTCTGAGTCTGGGAAAGGGACGCGGGACAGAGGGCGGAGGCGGCCTCTGGATGAAGTTGCATCCACGGGGTTGGGGCCTGGGAGCGGGAGGGGGTGGGGTGGGGAGAGGGGAGGAGGAGTCTGGCTGCAGGTTATCTGCGTGGTGAAGTCAGCGCTGCCTCAGAGTCAGGTGACACGGGCTGGGGTCTCCATGGGGCAGGTTGCCTAACCTCTGAGCCTCTGCTTCTCTGTCTGCAGAGCGGGATCCTGGGACCTCCCTCCCTCTCCCAGGTTGACAGGGAGGTGCCCACCTCCAGGCAGAGCAGCTCCTCACTTTCTCCCAGACACCTGCTGCCCATTTTCCCTGCTTATTCCGCCCCCCCCCCCCCACCCGCTTTTCTCTTCTACGGATCACACCTCTCTCTGCCTTTTTGCCTTCTTTAGATCTCCTTATCTCAGATCAGGGGATGACGTCAACAAACCACGGCCCATGGGCCACATCTGGCCTGCTGCCTGGTTTGGGAAATAACAGTTTCACTGGCACACAGCCATGCCCGCTCATTTGCATATAGTCTGCGACTGCTTTTGTGCTGCAGCGGCAGAGCTGAATGGTGGCAACAGAGACCATATGGCCCGCAGAGCCTGAAATCTCTACTGTGCGGCCCTTCGCGCAGGAAGTTTGCCGATCCCTGTACGCGATGCTCTCCTAGACATAAATGACCCTGATTCCACCCATCCTCGAAGACCCGACTTGAGTTCTTCGTGTGCTTGGCGCTCCACGGCGTGCTTATCGGTTTCCCGTGTAAAAAGGTTCCCATGATCCAATACCTATGGAGACTCCTAAGTTAAGCGAACGTAAACAGACTTCGTTACTAAATGTCGGACTTATCAGAGCATTTAACGTGCTGGTGTGCAGGGGGGAATGCCCAGGAGGGGAATGTATTTCTCGACGGGGCCACTAAGTGTTGAAGAGCTTGACCCCACTTCTCTAACCACTCTTTCTCTTCGGGGGACGTCGTCTGCTCCCATAGCTCCGGAATATTTTCCGCTGAAATTTTCATTTCTAGTCTGGGTCTCTCCTCTGGGCTCCAGAAACCAGGCTCCCTTTACTCTGAAGTTATCTAGCAGGTGCCTCCAGCTTAAAATGTTCCAAATGTGCTTGTTCCCCTCCCGTCTTTACATCCATGTTAGGAAGCGGCGACACTGTTCACCAGTGGCTGACGTCGAAAACCTAGGACTTTCTTGACTCTCTTCTTCCTCTTACGCCCTTTATCAAATCCATCAACATGTCTGTCGTCTCTCACTACAAACTCCATCCTGCACAGGGTCACTTCTCACCACTGTGCGGTGACCGGCCAAGTCTAAGCCAGCAGTATCTCTCCTGGATTCTTGCGACAGCCTCCAGGTTGGGCGTCCTGCTTCTGCTCTTGCCCTGTGGTTCATCCTCTGCACAGCGGACAGAGCGGTGTTTCTGAAACTTAAATCCAATCACGTCACAACTTTCCCCGGCTTCACATACTTTAAAGAAAAGGTTTCTGTTCCAGCCAGGATGCAATACGAAATTTTTGAATGGCTTTCCAGGCTCTGGCTAATCAGGACTTCATCTACCTCTTACCTCTGACCTATTCTGCCCTTAAACCCGGTAACCCCGGGGCCTTTGCACATACTAATGTTGCATCTTGGAAAGCTCACCATCGTTCTGTTTTCCTCCCCGCTCTTTTCAAGTCCTCTTCTGACTCTTCATTGTCATTTAGGTCTTAACTTCATAGATCTTTAGAGAGGCCCTGGCTCACCAACCCAAAGTGGGTATTATTCAAGAGTGTTCTAGAGTGTTTTAGAGTGTCATCCTTATGGCTCTTATTGGAACCCCAACTTATCTTCTTTATCTATTGTTTTCATGCTTATTTTCAGTCTCCCGTTGAGTAAAAGCTTCATGAGGGGAAGAACCAGGTCTGATTTTCTTTTCCCATCACTAGGGATCCAGAGCCTGAGACAGTGCCGGGCACACTGTGGCTCTCTGACAAGAGGCCATTCTCGACGGGCCGACCCCCAGCCTCCTTTATCCACAGGACACCCTGTGTATCAGCATTTTATATTATTATTATAACAACAACAAGAGCTGGCATTCATTGAGGGCTACTTGCCAGGCCTCATGCTAAACGCTTTTCATTTGTTAATGTGTGCTGGTCTTCCAATTAACCTATGGAGCCTATGAGCAGGTGCCATTCTTGTACCGGCGTCACAGATGGGGAAACCGAGGAACCGAGAGACCAAGTTCCTTGCCTAAGATCGCACATCTGATTCTCTCGATCTGATTCCAGATCCACAGCTGTGGGCAGTGCTGGGGTTACAGCTGCCGTATTATGGCGCTCAGCATTTGAGCCTCTGGAAGTAAGGTTAACAGGCGCCTGACAGCACTGTGACCGGGCTCATCTCTGACCTTGGCTTCTGATTTGAGGAGAGGCTCTGCTATGTCATGTGGGCTCACCTGCACGTTATTCGGAGCGCTACTCAGCTGCGTCAAAAACCTTACTCTCATCAGGAACCCCCGTGTGTACTTTTCACAGTCTCGACAGCTCATAAAAAGTGTACCTACCCTATTATTAAATGAGGTAACCTCTGTAAAGTGCTTAGGACAGTTCCCGGCCTATAAAAAGGGCTTTGCAATTTTTTTTTTTTTTTTTTTTGGTCAATAAATGAATATATGTTGCTGGAAGAGCTTTCACCTTGACCACAGAGGTGAGCAAAATCAGAGGTGGCCAAAGCCGAGTTCTCCGTGCCGTCCAGGTACCACACCTGCTGGACAGGAAGTAACATTGAATCCATAAGTCGTTTCCTTCCTCAAAGACAACCTGGCCCAATCTTCAACATCTCTCAACACCTGCTAATCTCCCCCTGTAGCCGGGAGAGTCCCTGGGACCAACCTAAAGCTCAGAGCCTTTGGCAAGCAATAGTGTCTCTTAGGCAAGCGAGAACACTGTTTTGCCTAAAAGGTTGCCTCCTCCTTGCATTTGCAGACAAAGTCCGGTACGATTACCCGTATTCAAATCTTGAGGTTTTCATTATCACGGTAAATTTTGATTTGTGACAAGTGATTTTGCCTTGGAATTAGGGTCGAGACTTCAAGGTTGGTTTGTTTGTTTTCCAAAATGAATTGACATTAAAAGTGAGCTTAAAACACACATTTATCATGTGACCCAGCCATCCCAGTGCTAGGTATTTACCAGGGAGAAGCGAGAGTTTGAGCCCAACAAAATTTACCTGCGGGGCGCCTGGGCGGCCCAGTTGGTTAAGCCTCTGACTCTTGGTTTCGTCTCAGGTCACGATCTCACGGTGCATGAGTTTGAGTCCCACGTCAGGCTCTTGTGCTGATAGCATGGAGCCTGCTTGGGATCTTCTTCTTCTTGTCTCTCTGCCTCTCCCCACCCCATAAATAAAATAAATAAATACTTCAGTAAGTAAATAAATAAAATTTACATGCCAGGTCTCATAGCAGTATTATTTATAACAGCCCCAAATTGGAAACACCCCAAACGTCCATCAACAGGTGAATAGATAAACAGACCGTGGCATATCCACACCTAAGACTCAATAACAAAAAGGAACAAAATAGCAAGGCTTACAACCACACGGGTGAGCTTCAAGGGCATTGCGTTCCGTGAGAAAACTCCGAAACAAAAGACCGGGGGCTTGTGATTCCATTTACGTGACTTTCTTCGAAAAGGCAAATTTGTGGCAACCGTCAATGGGCCGCCCATGCCCTGGGATAGGGGAGAAGATGGTTGTGACGGGGGCGCAAAAGGGCTTTTTGAAGATGCTGGAAGAGACCCGGGTGTTTGATCGTAGACGTGTCCACATGGGTACGTACGTTTGTCAAAAGTCATGGAAATGGACATTAAGGTAGGCGCCATTGTGTTACACGCAAGGTATGTCTCACTTGAGTTGATTAAAAGGAGAATTTAAAGGGGAAGTAGGAAAATAATGAAACCAGGATTGTGTGGAAGGGCCGACCCTGGGAAGGGGGCTGAGTTGAGGAACCTCTTCTTCTCCCCATATTGTCATTTAAAAATTCCTTAATCCCGGCCGGCAATCTCCATGCACTTGTGACATTAACTCTGTCAGCCTTTTCTTTTATGGATTCTAGATTTCATCTCGCTTAAGACATCAAAAAGGCCTCCCCCCAACCTACGATTATGAACACTATTGTCTCATATTGTCCTCTGGGCTCCTAGAAGTGTTAAAGATGTGACTTTTCGAAGTTATTATTCTTACTGGTGGTAAAAAGCACACAGCAGGGCGCTTGCCCTCTTAACGAGTTGTTATTGGGTTTTTTTTTTTTTTACGTTTATTTATTTATTTTGAGAGAGAAGTGTGAGAAGGGAAGGGGCAGAGAGAGAGAGAGGACGGGGTGGGGGGAGACTCCCAAGCAGGCGCCACACTCCAGCGCAGAGCCCGACGCGGGGCTCGAACTCATGACCCGAGAGATCGTGACCTGAGCTGAGATCGAGAGTCAGACGCTTAACTGAGGGAGCCCTCCAGACGCGCCCCCCCCCCCGCCTTAACCATTTTTAAGCGTCCACGTCAGTGGCACTAGGTGCATTCACACAGATGTACGACCGTCACCATCATCCGGCTCCAGAATATTTTCATCCGCGCAAACTGAGTCTCTGCCCCCCGTTCCACGCTCCCCTTCCCCGCTCTTCCCAGGCCCTGGCAGCCATCACACTGCACCTTCTGTCTCTGAAGGGAGTCCCCTGGGTGCCTCGCGGCGGTGGAATCACACAGCGTGTGCCCTCTTGTGACTCGTTTCCTTCACTTGAGACACACGTTCGTGTCATTTTTACCACCGCTCCATTTCTAACGCATCTGGAATTTGTTCTGTGTGTGCATAGCGTAGGCAACGATTTCACTTGGTTGCGGCCAACAAATGGTTAACCGCATTTCCCAGCCTCATTTTCGGAAGAGACCAGTTTTGTTCACGATCGACGGGTAGACACCAGTGCCATCCGCCGTGTTCCGGGGCTCCGTCGGGGGCCCTGTCTTCTGGGTGTTCATTCCTCTGCTGGTTCCTCGTGGCTTTGACCACTTCAGCTAAGGCCTCACCATCCTAACTGTATCCGGGGCCTTGCTCGGGCCTCGTGTTTTGCCCGTAGCCTTTCAGCGGCTCCAAAGGATTTGGGGTGCTCCCAAGGTTTCCCTAAAGCCCCTCCCTTTCCCAGGGGAGACTAGCGGGCAGGGGTCTCCGTCTGGGCGTGGCTATGGAAGGCCCGGGCCACGCTTGTCAGATTGCAGAGACCCCGACGGTCCCGAGCACCCCCCGTCGGCCGCAGGACTGGGGTCACTGGCAGGTCAGCCCTCCGGCCCTGCCTCCGAAGGGTTTGGGGGGCAGCTCGGGTGCTCAGGGATGGTTGGGATTTCTCTGCCTGCCGTGGAGCTTCGACGTGACCCAGCTGATCTTCAGGCCGACTTCAAGATAAGGCAAGTTAATCTTGGTTCCCCTCCAAGGACATTCGGTTCTGACAGGCAAAACAGAATCCTTTAGAAGTTCATTTCAGAGGGGACCCCGGAGGCAGTACGCTAGGGCGCCCCTGGACTTCTACAGAGGGAGTGTAGTGACGTTGCCGGGCCCGCCTCCCCCCCGGGGCTGTGACAGGACGCTGAAGAAAGGGAGCACGGGCCCCTCTGGGCAGGGCTGGTCCGCAGGCATGTGGGCCACAGACAGTCCACGACTATCTGCAAGGCTTGGCCTCAGATCGCACGGAATCGAGGCCCTTCAGACTGTTTTCTCAGGGCTGGAGGTGTGGGCAGAGAATGGGAAGGGCTGGTTTCCACAAATCCCTTGCCATCTACCATCAGATGAGTCAGGTCACGCCAGGCAGCTGGCCGCCTCTAGTTTTCTGGTACGTTGAGCCAAAGTAGAGCAGAGATAAGCTGGGGTGGGGGCTTGCTGGGGAACAATGGCCATTCTCTCTCCCCACCTCTTGGTGCTTCCCAGCAGCAGGGCGGCCACCTGGAGAGCAGGCCGCATTTGGTAAAGGGCCCCTGTGGACACGGAACACAGGGAGGAGTTTGCAGGGCCGAGCCGGGAGCTGGCAGGAAGGCAGACCAGCGAAAGCCTCCAGAAGCTCAGTGTTGCCCAAACGAGGATCGTTCACACGTCACCTTCCCGCACTCCCCACTCCCTGCATGGGTCTCTATGGTCACATACACACACACACACACACACACACACACACACCACAGGCATATGTACACATATACATTTAAACCGCTTTTCTAACATTGGTGAATTTAGCCTATTTACAAGCAGTCATCTGTGATCAGTAATGATCAGTGTCACTCACTTGATAAGAGAACACGTAAATAGGCCACTGCTGTTGTAAGCACTTTATTTATTTAAAATCTTTTTTTAATGTTTATTTATTTTTGAGAGAGAGAGAGAGAGCTGGGGAAGGGGCAGAGAGAGGGAGACGCAGAATCCGAAGCAGGCTCCAGGCTCTGGGCTGTCAGCACAGAGCCCGATGCGGGGCTCGACCTCACAAGCCATGAGATCGTGACCTGAGCTGAAGTCGGACGCCCAACCAACTGAGCCACCCGGGCGCCCCTGTTGCAAGCACTTTAGATACATTAATCTAGGTTAATCAACTTCCTGAGGCCAGTCCTACTGAGTAACTTAGCCCCCACTCAACACATGAGGAAACTGAGGCACAGAGAGGTAAAGTCACCTGCCTAAGGTCACTCTGTTTCAAATCCAGGCCGCCTGGCTCTGGGCTCTGAAACAGGCTCCCTCTCCAGTCATGGGTCAGATATGGGCTGGGCTGAATGTCTTTTTCCCGAGTCACATTCACAAACCACATATATATATACACACACACACATATATATATATACACACGTATATATGTATATATATATATGTATATACATATATACATCGAGTACAAAGTGTTCATCTATGGGCCACCTGGTTCTCTCCACAAACCTGCATTTGTGGACACCCACTCAGGCCTGGAAGGAACAGAGGCTGGAGTTGGGGCAACCCTGCTTCCCCAGGACGATAAGGCCAGGGGGACCACTATCCTCTGACACTCCCCGGTCCTCTCAGCTCCGTATGTGTGTCCCTCCAGTTGCCGCCTCCCCAGCCACCATGGGGACTGGATCCGGTGTGAGTGTGCGGGGTGGGAGGCGGGAGGAGAGAGGATGCAGGCCTTCCGAGGCCCCATTAGCCACGGAGAATCCTATAGCCTGGTGACTCACGCCCTGCGGTTTAGGAGGCGAAAACCACCCAATTCCGTCATGGTCCCCTCCCTCTTGTCTGGTTCTAATTTTTTTTTTTTTAGACATTTATTTATGTTTGAGACAGAGAGAGACAGAGCCTGAACGGGGTAGGGTCAGAAAGAGAGGGAGACACAGAATCTGAAACAGGCTCCAGGCTCTGAGCTGTCAGCACAGAGCCCGACCCGGGGCTCGAACTCACGGACCGTGAGATCATGACCTAAGCTGAAGTTGGCCACTTAACCGACTGAGCCACCCAGGTGCTTCTAAATGAAGCACCTGGCCTGGTTTGCTCCTGAGGGGTTCTCCATTAAGTGGGCAAGTAGAAAGTTCAAGGTGAGACTTCAGAGTGGCCCCCATGGTGGGAGAGTATGGCCCCCAGCGCCGGGCACAACAGTTGATCCCCAGTCTTGTGGTTTTAATTGGAAGTCACAGCATCACTGGCATCATCGTGATCACCTTGGGGCATCTTTTGGGAAGCCCCAGGGCACGCTCCAGTCTCCTTAAGCTGTGCCCTGAGTGGCTTTAGCCAGGTGTGAGAGAGATTTCCAGAAACAGTTAGGCTTTCTTCTGAAGGCCTCAGGTCGGGTGGACACAGAATGGGCTTTTTCTCTGGGCCTTGGGCCTGTGGCCACCTGCCTGTCTGACAGGCTGAGCTTCCGGGCCCGTGTTCCCGAAGGCCCGGGCTTTGCGGAACCTCCTCTCAAAAAGCACCCAGTACTGCTCTCTTCCTCAGCGGTGGAGGACTGTAACCTTTGGAGCAGGTGGCTCTGGGTTCAAATCCTGCAGGGCGGCCCGGGCGAGGCGCTCTACCTTGCTAAAGGCCAAGTTCCCTCACCTGTAAAATGGGCTAACAGCTCCTCGTCTGCACTGTCACCGGAAGAAGGGAATGAGTTAAGGGGTGAAAAGTGCTTGGGCCCAGAAGCTGCCCAGGACATGGTTGGTAGTGCCACAGGCCAGGTAGCCCAGAGTGGGTTTGCTTCTTTGTTGCTACTTCAGGCATCTGCACGCTGCCTTCTGGGGGGCAGGCTCTGTGTTACGTGGCTTTTGGTGGCAACTAAGATGGGGCCATCCCAGCCCTCGCGGGTCTCAACGCTTCTTCCCCCTGCCTCCGTGTAGTTCATTTCTACATCTCTTAGAGACGTGGTTTTCTAAACTTTAGGAAGAAGGTCGCCAGCCCCCGCAGAAGTCAGACAAATGTGCCTGTGCCCAGGGTACACGCGAAATTTGCAGACAAGTCAGGGAGTCCTTGGACCCCCGCCCCCTGCCCCCAGCCACCCTTTCCATTCTCCTGAGCGCCTTTTATCAGGGCCCGAAGATGGAATGGAAAAGAGAAAGGTGCCCTCAGCCATTTATGCTTATTCTGTTTTCCCCTTCCCGGCTCCCATGGGTGCCCATGGAAACTGCGTGAAATGCTCTTTCTAAAAGCCTAATTATTTGCACTGACAGTATTTACTTTTAACCTCCAGTTGCTGAGTCAATATCATTTTTCCTCCTTTCCTCGTGTCCCTTGGCTCAAAAAGTCAGCAGCTTTGCGAAACGCACCTGACTGTATCTCTTTATCTGCCACTGTGGCCTTTTAAATTTCACCTGCTCTGGGAAATAAATGACAGAGGCCACACAGATTCAGGAGGGGCCATTGTTTGGGCCCCCGGTCTTTGCTCCTGCCCACAATTGACACCACCTTTTTAAGCCTCCAGGGTTTTCCACAGGCTCCAGAGTTCCCACCTACCGTTGAATTTTCTTTTCCAAGTTCTCCTTCCCCAGCTATGACCTGAGGCATTGCCCCAACCGCCGCGGGAGGGTGGGAATTTTCTCCATACCTGTGACCATCAGGGAGTTTCTGAACAGCCTGTGACTACCAGAACCAGCCCTCTTAATCTGCTCTCTGGATCGCCCCCGGGGGAGGGGGGTGGTATTCCGGGCTCCGCCCTGCCACTGGGCACCCTGTACCCAGCTTCCAGGCACCTGGCTGCAGTCAGCAAACTGATTTGTTCAGTTATATCTATGATCAGATGCCACGGGCAGATGAGAGTGATAACACCGTCCCTGTTTTGCAATCGTGGACATGATGGAAATGGGAGATAAGGTGCGGGGGAGGTGTGGGGCAACCTCGAACCAGCTCCCCAGTAAGGACACCGGTAAAGCCATACGACCCATTTTCATCGCTGGCAACTTTCTGGATCTCCATTAGTCGTCTGCCAGTGCTCCTGTCATTGACCATGCTAACCGCGCTCTCTGCGGTGGGATCGCTCTGTTCTCCCCTTGCCACCGCGTAGGAACAAACGTCTTACAATTAGCAGCGGACCAGGCGACAGAGATCTCCTGGCTGGATGATGATAGGCCTCGGAGGCTGTTCCAGGACCTTCCTGATTCTGCAGAACTTCACTTGGGTCTCTTGGCCATCCTGAGGTGGAGAGACCCTACTGTTCTTCTACACGCAGCTCGTCCCCCCACCCCCGCCAAGAGACGTGGGCTCAGCAAAGCAGTTTGCGTGTGCAAATCCTACCCCCTCGCTGTCTCCGACAGAGCTTCTCGGAGCCTCCGTCCTTGTCTGGCCAGTTCACCTCTGGGTCTGCACAGAGCCTGTCACCGTGTTCTGGGCCTGTGACTAACGTTGAATGAATGCGCCCAGCAACCCCTCAGGCCCCAGGGGCTGAGAGTTCATTTTGCAATTCAACTATTTATCTTAGGCACAGCCAGCCTCCTCCCCAGGCCTAAGGACACGTTGCAATCTAGAAGCTGGAAGGAAACTGACCACTTTGATTCCAAGGTGTGGGACCAGCTGTTGCCGTGGGCGGAGGACAAGAGACAATGAGTTCTGGAGCTGTAGATGCGTCCAGAAAGCTCTGTGGGGCACCGTGTGTGGGTGCTCTCAATGCTGTTCCATCATAGCAGCTGCGGCAGGGTGGACAGGGGAGGGGGGCATAGCTGTAAAGGTGGGCCATGGGCCAAGGGATGAGCTCCTTAGGGGTTATGTCAACCGTCCAGCCAGTGTGGTATTTCCAAATACTAGAAGGGTGGGGTGGGGGCGTAGATATAAAATAATATGTAATCTATGCATGTGTATTTCTATATATGCCTATATAATTTAAAAAATATATACACGGCCCCTGTGTTCTGCATGCTGTATCCTACCCCCAAAATTCATATGTTGAAATCTTTAAAAAAAATTTTTTTAAACAGGTACGTTTATTTATTTTGAGAGAAAGTGACAGCAGGGGAGAAGGAGAGAGAAAGGGAAAGAGAATCGCAAGCAGGCTCTGCACTGTCAGCACAGAGCCTGAACCCACGAACCACGAGGTCACGACCTGAGCCGAAATCGAGAGTCAGATGCTTAACCGACTGAGCCAACCAGGTGTCCCTTTTTAATATTTTTAGTATTTATTTGTTTTAGAGAGAGGGAGAGAGCGAGCAGGGGAGGGGCAGAGAGAGAGGGAGACACAGATTCCAAAGCAGGCTCCAGGCTCTGAGCCGTCAGCGGGGAGCCCAACGTGGGGCTGGAACTCACGAACCACCAGATCATGACCTGAGTCAGAGCTGGCCACTGAACCGACTGAGCCACCCAGGCGCCCCTCATATGTTGAAATCTTAATCCCTGATGTCATGGTGTTAGGAGGTGGGGCCTTTGGGAGGTGCTTGGGTCATAAGGAAGGAGCTCTTGTGACTGGGATTTGTGCCTTTCTAAAAGAGATCCCAGAGCGCTCCCTGGCCCCTTCTTCCCTGGGAGGAGGCTGTGACCCGGAAGAAGGCCTTCGCCCAACCATACTGGCACCAGCCTCCCAGCCTCTAGAACTGTGAGAAGTAAAGTTCAGTTGTTTGTAAGCCCCCCAGGCCGTGACACTTTGGTTAGGGCAGCCCGAAGGGATGGAAACAATGACCATTTTCTCAATTATGAATTGATGTGGCCCCTCAAGGGGTCAGAGTCCCAGCAGGAAATTGATTCTCGTTTAGATAGCTTAAGGGTCTTTAAAAAGGACCTGCTCTCAGAGACACGAAGGGCAGATCAGGGCAGGACAAGCAGCCCCGGAGACTAGCCATTTGACTTCAGCCTAGCGCCTGGTGTAGAGAAGATGCTCAATAAAACATTTCTTAAATCACGAGTGAATGCATAAACTATTAATAAGTAAACCGACGAGAGGCGACGCGTCCCCTTTGGAGTGGATACTCCAAAGCCCGTTTGAGGGCTTGGGTTCTGAGAGGGTAATTGACCGGCGAGGGCACTCGGCCATTCAGTGCATTCCGCAAATATTTATTGAGTACTTATTATGTACCAGACGTGTTTACATTTGATGGGGGGAAGACGAGCACGTCAACATATGTGTGCTGTGTAGTATCTAAGTGCTACAGAGAGCAATACAGGCAGAATGGGGAACGGAAGCTCTGGGGACAGGGTGTACTTTTACGGATCGTGTGGTCAGAGATGGCCTCTCTGATACGGAGAGACATGGGAGGCAAGACCCGAAGGAAGTGAGGACAAGTCATGTGGTTCCTTCGGACAAGAGGATCCCTGGAGGAGGAAAGTGTGTGCAAAGCCTCGGGGGCAGGAGCGCGTCCGGGGCATTTGGGAAAAAGCAAGGAGGCCGCGGTGGCTGGGCCAGGGTGGACTTACCACCTGCCGCCCCAGGTGGACATTCAAAAAGGTCCCTCCGACCTTAACCTCCCCCGGCCAGAGCCCTCCAATGCCTCTGCACTGTCTGGGAAATACCCTGGCCGGCTCCCTCTGAAATCCCGTCCCTCTCTACACTCCAGCCACACTCGCAGCCTGGCCTTTGCCCCTGTCATCCCTCTTCCGGGAGCACTTGCCCCGTCACTCCTCCGGATGGCCTCCTCTGACTGCCATTCCCAAGAAAGCTATCCCAGGTACCGTATCATGCCACCTTTCTCATTTCCTTCACAGGCGACACGTTATCTCCTATTACCTGGTTTATGTGTGCCAACCTATTTTGTCACCCTTGTCCCGCCAGGAGCTTTCCGAAGGCGTGACCCTCATCACTTTGCTCCTCGTGAGATCCCTTGGACCTAGAACAATGCCTAGCACACAGTGGGTCCTCAGCATATATTTGTTGAACAATGAATGAATGAGTGAGTGAGTGAATTTTTTTTGAGACCCCGGAGTGGGACTGAGGAGAACATACTCTTTCTTTCCTCAGTCTTTTGTGCCTGAAGGTTTTCCTTCTAGACTTTGGCTTCTCTAGGGAGCGTTTAGAGCAACCATCCATACCGGTGTCCTTGACCGGAAGAGCAGAGCTCTGGGGATCCTCATGAGGGTTTTGGGAAAGATTCCTCTTGTACCTGCTCCCTTTTCCATCAAAAAATACTTTCCATGATGGGGCACCTGGGTGGCTCAGTCGGTTAAGCGTTGGATCTTGGCTCAGGTCCCCATCTCGTGGTTTGTGAGCTCGAGCCCCACATTGGGCTCTATGCTGGCAGCTTGGAGCCCGGAACCTGCTCCGGATTCTGGGTCTCCCTCTCTCTCTCTCTCTGCCCCTCCCCTGCTCACGCTCTGTCTCTCTCTTTCTCTCGCTCACTCAAAAATAAACAAACATTAAAAAAATTAAAAGGGGCGCCTGGGTGGCTCAGTCGGTTAAGCGTCCGACTTCAGCTCAGTTCACGATCCCGTGGTCCGTGAGTTCGAGCCCCGCGTCGGGCTCTGGGCTGATGGCTCAGAGCCTGGAGCCTGCTTCCGATTCTGTGTCTCCCTCTCTCTCTGCCCCTCCCCCATTCATGCTCTGTCTCTCTCTGTCTCAAAAATAAATAAATGTTAAACAAAAAAATTAAAAAAAAAACAACACAAAACACCGCTTTTCATGCAAGTTCGCCTCAGTGCCAGGAGCTCCCACAATGCCGGAGGCCCAGGGTATCAGCCACGCCACAGAATCTCACGCTAACAGCCCTCTTCTTGCTGAATCATTTTCCCTTTTGACAAATTAATAAGCAGAAAAGCATCATCTTATAGAGCCTGAAGTTGGCATCAACTTTCAACCCGGGAACTTTGAGAAATATGGGCTCAATCACCTCCACAGTGGAGTGTTGGGATTCCAATATCTGTGGACCCCTATTACGATTTTTTAATGACTTCTTATCCCCTCCCCCAAATCTAATTACTTAGGCCATTTTTATTTTTATTTGTATTTTATCTTAGAAAGGGAGAGAGCATACCCACATGCTGGGGAGAGGGGCAGAGGGAGAGAGAGAGAATCTTAAGCAGGTTCCATGCTCAGCATGGAGCCCAACTTGGGGCTCAGTCCCACCACCCGGGGATCATGACCTGAGCCAAAAGCAAGAGTCGGGCGTGCAACCCACTGAGCCACCCAGATGCCCCTACTTAGATAATTTTTGTAAACAACTCCTGTTCTTTCTTATATGCCTAGTGTTACATTTACGTACTCAGCGAAGAAATACGAGCTCATGCTGTCCCATGTGTTATCATACTCTTTAAAATACATAGATGGCTCTAAAAAGGAAGCACATCCCTCCTGCACTACTCAGGGCCGTCCTTTTATACCACCAGTGACCGAAACACCTCATTTAGCAAACACTAAGCTGAACGTGTGGTTCTAGATCTAAGAGGGGCCTGGGAACTTGCATTACGAGCAAGTGTTTCCAGCGATTTTAGTGCATGTAGTCTGAGGAGTACATTCCGAGGAACTTCTCCTGGGCCCCAGACTTGGCTTTTAGTGTGAGGAGTGGTGTGTGTGTGTGTGCGTGTGCACATGTGTGTTTTCAGTCCATATCCAAGCAGGTTTTGAACGTCTGATAAAACAAGCACCGATCCATAGAAATCGGCCATCGTCACCATTACCTTATTGCTTTCTATCATGATGGCCTTTCTTTCCTTTAAATCTTCTAACTGGCCTGTGCTCGTAGATGGGGCAAGTACAGCTCCCGCCCTCATTTTATGGAGGATGCTGAGAAAGAAGTTAATGGCTTCACTTTACGAGGACTCTGCCGTCCCTCAATTTCCCGTCTCCTTACAGTAGCCTAAGTAATGACGTGCGAGTGCTAGAGGGAGGCAGGGGCGAGAAGGAGTGACTCGGAAAATCTGCCCTGCAATGGAAGAGAAAGGAAGAGAGGGCGAGGGATGGGGGGAGAGACAGAGAAAAGAGAGATGTCACACGTGGGGCTTCCGACCATGGGGAGTCCGGCCTGTGTTTTCCAGGGGAGATGAAATACCAAGACACCGCGTGTGCTCAGAAGGATCAAGAAGGGCCTGGGTCTGGGGCGCCTGGGTGGCTCAGTCGGTTAAGCGTCCGACTTCGGCCCAGGTCGTGATCTCACGGTTGGTGAGTTCAAGCCCCACGTCAGGCTCTGTGCTGAGAGCTCGGAGCCTGGAGCCTGCTTTGGATTCTGCGTCTCCCTCTCTCTCTGCCCCTCCCTAGCTCACGCTCGCTCTCGCTCTCTCTGTCAAAAATAAAAATAAACTTAAAAAATTTTTTTTTTAAATTCTAAAAACAAAGAAGAGCCTGGGTCAGCCTCCCGATGCTGGCCCCCAACTCTCTGCCTTTGGAAGCACATCTCAGTCCCGGGGCTGAGCAAATACCCCCTAGGAGGCTAGGCTGTGGAGAAGCCAGTATTTACCCACCCTCTCTGTTTTGGAAGTAATTAATCTTCCAATGTATGAGCCTCTTTGTGGTGGAAAGCGCGCGCTGACACTTCTGTGTAAACACCCAGCTTAGCATATTGACAAACTAGCGGCTGTTACTTTGATCCCAGGCTGCCAGCTCTGAAAAGGCACGCTGGCCAGGGTCTGCCCCACCGGGAACAAAGGTGACTCTAATCCCTTCCATACTTATCTCAGATCCATATTTAGCATTCGGCATCTTTATTTTCTACATCCACTTAAGCTCTGTTTGGAGTGCGTTCAGTAAACCTTCTTCCTCTTCACGCTCGCCGGTGACTCATACGTTGGTTTTCTTAGCAAGGCACGCAGCAAAATTCCAAAGTAGCAAATGACCTGAATGAAAACCCTTAAACTCACATAGATTTAATCACTGCGGCAAATTGGAACCATTTGTGGTCAGGTTTTGATGGCCATTTATAAAGATTTCCCCCCATGCCCCCCTCCACTTTCTTTTTTAAGTGGCTTAGTTAAGGTTAGTGAGAAAAGGAGGCATCATTGCCAAGGTCCTCGGGGTGGGGGAAGGGACTTAAATTGTTTCAGCTCTCAGGGACATCTGCGGTCACCTGAGTATCTTTCCAAAGGCAAGGAGCAGACTTTGCGGGGAGCCAGTGCTCCCACACATCTCCAAGGGTCAGGGCTCTGCAATCCAGAAAACGGGGAAGCCCAGCCACTTTCAGGGCTGCGAGTTTCCATGGGAAGTTTGGGGCACTCTTAGGAAAATACTCTGTTCTGTGACTTTTGTCGCCTCCGCTTATCCTAATAAGGCAAAGGAAAGGTTGGTATGTTTTTTCACGCACAGCAAGGCAATCAAATCCGATCTGTTATGATTTCTCCCTAAGCAAAGCGAACAGATGAGTTTTAATGAAGACGCCGACCCAGAATTGAGACTGACCCAGGCAATATCGCGGAGGGCGTCAGATCTGGTTCTGATAAAATCGACATTGAGGTTTTCAAGAATGAATCAGAAAGGAAGTTCAACTCCATTTCACGACGGGGCTGAGCTAAATAGAAAGCTCGTCTGTAATTAAGGGGAAGCTTTTTTTAAAAAAAAAATTTCTTGTTGTTGCTCTGCAACGTGTTTTTAGAAATTTCTAGAACTGGGGCTGCCCTCACCAATCAGTCCGTGGGGTTCTGGTTGATTTCTCGCCAGCAGATGGGAAAGTAAATTTGCAAAAACCTGCAGCAACAAATTTTACTGCACAAATTATGGAAAAAGTTACCCCGGAGGGTCCCCCCCCACCTCTCTTTTTCTTTCCCCCTCTATCTCTAGTTTCTGTGATTATAGTCGGAGAGAAAATTCAGGCTGAAAGAAATTCGATATTTATTTTCTGTGAACTTTAATAAAGAACGTGGTGGGTTTGGGACTTTTTTTTTTTAAGGCCCTTTGGACAAGTCCATTTTTAATTTTTTTTAATAGCACCTTTTGGCATAAAGCTGCCGGTGGATGATTTATGAAGCTGTCACGTCAAGAGTCATTCCCGGCAGGTTGGGGAGAGACTCTGAAGAGGTTTTGGACTCCGGGAGCCCACTCTTCACGGGACCCGTGTTCACCCAGGCAGGCCTTTTAAAATGTTTAGCGCCCGAGCCTGCGCTTGAAGTCCGTGTTTGTTTGGGTTGGAGGAATCTCTTTCCTTTTTTCAACATTCTCAGATGTCCCCGGTTTAGGCCGAGTGATCAGCCGTAATCCACTCCAGGCCTGACCAGGAATAGTCCACTTTGCTCATAAGCACATAACATAACTCCGGCCCCTGGGGCCTCCGTCGTGAAACGGAATCCCAGACACCGCAAGATATCCTGGAAGATAAGCACGGCCCTAATCCCAGGGTCACGGGGGCCCTGGACGAGCGGGAGCTCACCTATACATCATGACATCGTTATCAGCGGGGCCGTGCAGCCACGACCCGCCGCATTTTCCACAGGGCTCGGTGGTGTTAAGAAAATACCCTCCGGCGCGGTGTTATTTTAGGCTGAAACAAAAGCCGACATGAATGGCTGGGGGGAACAGAGGGGGCATTGTTCTCCCCGTGGCCGGGTGCTCAGAACTGGCCTGCAACTGGAACCCAGCAAGCAGAGAATTAAATGCCATCGCGTACAAATGGGCTATCGTGTGTCCGGCCGGATCAGCGGAGCACAGAGGGCGGCCGGGCCGGCGATTCTGCCCGTCCCCGGGTCATGGGAAGTTTGGTTTCCAGAGCAGAGGCCGAAAGCGCCACCTGACTTGTGGTGGCGGGAAGGCGGGCTTGGGGAAGGAGCCACCTGCCTGGGAGAGACACACGGGAGAGCGCAAATACCACGGCGAGCCGGCTTTGGGGAGCAGGGGAGCAGGTGGGCCAGGCGCTGCTCTAAGCCCCTCTAAGGAGTTGTCCCGTCTACTCCTCCCGGCCTCCCCCACAAAGCAGGGGCGCTGTTGTTCGCCCCTTTTACAGACGAGGCAACTGAGGCAGAGAGCCAGTGACTTGCCCGAGGTCACACTGCTGCCAGGTGCAGGAGCCGGGGTTGGCAGCCGTGACCTCTGGTTCCAGAACCCACCACCCCTCCAGCTGTGCCCGACGATCTCGTTCTTCATTTCCCCTGTCTTCCTCTTCCTGGTGCCAGGGTCATGAGGTCCGGCCCAGAGCCCTCAGTCCCTATCATGTCAAGCGTCAGCTGGGGGCGCATCTTCCCCGGTGTCTCTGCCAGGGGCGTCTGCTCTGTTCCTTCATGCGACAGGCCGGAGGGGCCGGGAAATTAGCATCCCCGGGAGGGATGGCAGTCGGTGTATCAATGCCCCGGCTCCCGGGCGCCTCTGGCGGGAACCCTCGGAGGTGCGCGTTCTCAGTCGCCTAGAGCAACCTGCTTCCTTCCCTCCTCGACTCACCTCCTCACTCTCCTCCTGGTGTTTCCTGGGATCGCCGTCCTCCTAACACCTTTGTTTGAACCCTTGTCTCTAGAGCCGCTTCCGGAGGAACCCAAACCAACACAGGTGATCACACCTCTGTGCCGTGATTTGACTCGTGTCTCATGAAACTGTGGGCTCCATGCCAGCCGAACATTGGACTAGACGAAGGCCCGAGCAAATATGCAGGAAGGAAAGAAAGGATTTTGAGATGAAAAATCCCTTTCCATCTAAAATAAGTTTACATTTGGACAGTTTGCTCTTTCCCTAAGTCAATGTGTTATGTTGAAAGCAGTTTTTATCCTTCTTCTTCTTCTTCTTCTTCTTCTTCTTCTTCTTCTTCTTCTTCTTTTTTTTAAAGTGAAGAGTTACTTTTTCCGGATACCTTGCAGGAGGTTCAAGACCTGGCCCCCTCCCCCCATCTGCCTGGAGCTGGGGATGAACCAGCCCCTCCGGTCGGGCTCAGGTTGAGATCTTTGGAGTTTGTTCCAGATCCCAGCCAGCTGCTTAGCAAGGCTCTGTGTCTTTTTCCTGGACTTGGTTTCCCAGTCTCCCTCAAAATGAGGTGTGCCGCGTACCTGAGTTTTCACCAGTGGCATTTGAGCAGGTGCCTACCGCTTTCAGCCCGGCCCACAAGCGCCACCTGTATGCAGTCCTCCATGTTTTCCCTTCTGCAGCCTGGTATCAACGAGCACGGTAACCGTGGGAGCCACACGTTGGATCTAGCAGAGCGCACCATTCAAAAGGGGGGGACGGCCACACGCTGACCAGAAGCGCGCATTTCAGACTTTACCGGTGAAAAATAATGCTCTATTGTGTTTGCACCATCGTACATTTTGGGGGCCGTTTTTGTTTTCTCAGCAGGTCGTATTTCCCTAACTCATACAGAGGGCTTAGGCACTGACGAGAGTTCGATTCCTCTGCCATCTGTAAAGTTAGTATGACACATGTCCAACAAAGGTTCAATTTTCTGCAGGAGAAAAAATGCTAATAGCAGAGCCTGAATTTTTAGGGGTTGGGAGGTGGAGGGTGCCTTGCTTTACTGGTGCCCTGGGTACATGTGTATTCTGCTGCTTCGGTGACGCCATAGACCCTCTTTCTAAAAAGGATTTGTCTCAGAGGCTGGAACATGGACACCTGCTCCATCCGGAAACCTTGAGAAGAGCCAGTGGAAGTTCAAGAGCATTACCGCTTTCTCCAGAGCTGCAGACAGCCACTTCTGCCCTTCTGTAGGCTATTGTAGCAATGGATATGGGACCTCGAGTTAAGAGCAGAGACTACATCGATCTCTAGGACCTGCCTGTTAGCTTTAAACCTTTGGAAATGTTCTTCCAAGCTTCCTTAAAACCCAAGGGAGATACAAGCAAGCAACCAGCAAAGGTTCCTTGGTTACCCTCTCTTCCTTTCTTGAGAGGATCTTGGAGTGTTGGAATCATGGTTTCTGAAACCAAGCAGATCAGGGTTTGACTCCTGGGTTTGTCTTCTCCTTGTTATTATTCCCATTTTACAGATGATAGTTCAAGACTGATTCCTGAACCTGCATCTCCCTTCCTTCCTTTTTCTTTCTTTTCTTTCTTTCTTTCTTTCTTTCTTTCTTTCTTTCTTTCTTTCTTTCTTTCCTTTCTTCTTTCTTTCTTTCTTTCTTTCTTTCTTTCTTTCTTTCTTTCTCCCTTCCTTCCTCCCTCCCTTTCTTTCTTTCTCTTCTTTCTTTCTTTCTTTCTTTCTTTCTTTCTTTCTTTTCTTTCTTTCTTCTGATGCTGGGCTCAATTCCATGACCCTGAGATCATGACCTTGAGCAGAAACCAAGAGTCGGATGCTCAACCAACTGAGTTACCCAGGTGCCCTACCTTTTTATAAAATGTTATTTTATTTTAATTCCAGTTGGTTATCATATAGTGTTGTACTGGTTTCAGGTGGACAATGTAGTGATTCAGCAATTCCATACCTCACCCAGTGCTCATCATGACAAGTGCACTCCTTAATCCCCATTGCCTATTTCAGTCATCCCCTGCCCACCTCCCTTCAGGTAACCACCGGTTTGTTCTCTAGAGTTAAGAGTCTGCTTCTTGGTTTGCCTCTCTCTTTTTCCCTTCTTCGTTTGTTCTGTTTCTTAAATTCCATATATGAGTGAAATTATATGGTATTTGTCTTTCTCTGACTTATTTCACTTAGTATTATACTCTCTAACTCCACCCATGCTGTTGCAAATGGCGAGACACCATTCTATAATGGCTGAATAATATTCCATTATATATAAATATAGATATGGATGTAAGATATATAGAGACATAGAGATATATAGATATGGAAATAGAAATAGATATAGATATATCACAACGTTTTTATCCATTCACCTATCGATGGACATGGGCTGCTTCCATAATTTGGCTATTATAAACAATACTGCTGTAAGCATAGGGGTGCCTGTATCCCTTTGAATGAGCATTTTTGTATTCTTTGGGTAAATACCCAATAGCACGATTACTAGATTGTAGGGCAGTTCGATTTTTCACTTTGTGAGGAACCGCCATACTGTTTTCCCCAATGGCTGCACCAGTTTACATTCCCACCACCAGTGCAAGATGGCTCCTTCTCCTCCACATCGTTGCCAACACTTATGGTTTCTTGTGTTTTTCATTTCAGCCATTCTGACAGGTGTGAGGTGGTGTCTCATGGCCGTCTTCATCTGTAAAATGGGACTGTTGGTGGCCCTTACCTTGTGGGATTGTTGTAAGGACTGAGTAGGGTAATAATGTACATATAAACACTTTTCATAGTGGAAGCACTCAACCTGTTTCTGAAAACGTTTTTGTCCCCCCAAATAAAACAGGCACAGGACTTAAAAGATTCTAGCAGCCTAAACGTTTATGCACCGAACAGCAACTCTCTCTCCCACTCATGACCCCCTAGTCCCATGGGGTGTCTCCAGAGGAAACCCTGGTCGCCCGCGTCTTGTATAACCTGCCAAGGGTGTTCTCCACATGTACCAGAATGCAAATTACATATACTGGCTTCTGTGTGACCTGTCCACATATATATTTCGATTTACAAAAACGGAAATGCCATACGGTTCAACCTAAATGGTACGTCTAAACAGAGGTGGCCGATCATACACACGCTGCACAGTTTGTTCATCTTCGTGTTTGAAACTAATCATTTTTGGTGGGAAACCACCTGGGTCGGTTCTTACCTACGCCATCACATTCTTTTTAACAGTTGTATAGTATCCCAGCCTGAAAATACCCCTCATGCCTTCATTTATTTAACTAGCTGTCCTTTGCTGGAGAGTGCCTGGTTTTCCGTACCATTTGTGGAGACGACGGAAAAAGCCCTGCCCTTTTGCGCTCTCCATCCCCAGACCCCCAGGCCAGCCTCCCCCGCCTCCAGCACCTGTTATTTCCTTTCTGTTCCGTAACTCCCAGGAGTGCACATTTTTCTCACCGCGACGGTGCTAGACTGAGTTTTGGGCTCCTGCTCTCAGTCTAAACATGCCTTAGATCTCTTCGTAACTCAGCTTGTAAGTCAAGGCCCCTTAATTTGGCCCACAGGACTCTTTAACGCCTTTTAAACCCCGTTAAACCCATGTAATGAGTTTCCCCTTGCTGTGCTCCTGGCCGTGAAAGCTGAGAGCCAGGACCCAGGCCTCCCACCTGTTCCAGAGATTAGGCTGTGCTGGAGAGGCTGAGGGGCCTCAAGGAGGGGCAGGGGCAGGGGCGGGGGGTGGGGGGTCAGTGGGAGCTCTGTGGTCACCCACGCAGCAGGACTCTGGGCCGGAGTGGGCATGTGGGTGCTCTTGAGTCGTCCGCAGGCATTCTTCCAGGGGTGTTGCAGCCCTGGAGTGGCCTGAGTAGTTTCAGCTCCCATAGCTCCCACAAGGGGCGGGGGGCATTTCGCATTGGGCCAGGGAAGTGGGCTGAAGCTGGCGGCCGCTGGGCTCGCTGAGAAGCGAGTCAGTGCTCCGGGTAGGACAGCGGGGGCTTCCTCTCTTTGGGCAGCCAGGGGGCACAGGGCCGGCCGGCCATTGAGACGTCCAAAAATGCTGTCTCCAGCAGGTTAGCGCCTGCTCGTTTCCACGGCTGTCCGTTGTGCAAGGGTTTGTATGCTTCCTTCTGGAGAGGTCTGCCCCCGCCCCACTCTCCACGACCGCCAATAAAGCTGACTCCGCACTTCCTACCGCCCGCTGTGAGCATGTGATCAGAACTTGCCAATCAGAGTGTTCAAAGCCACTGCCTGTAATGATCGGTGGTAGCCCCGGTTCAGTTCCAGTGATTGGTTAAGGGGTGGACATGTGATCCAGGCATGGCGAATCAGAATATTCATTCTTTGGGCGCGGTAACTCTTTAGGGATGGACACATGACCCAATGGTTATCCTCTGAGATTCAATCCTGGAACCTTCGGTGGGAATGACCAGGAAAGAGGGACTCTCTTTTCATGAAGGTTACTGGAGGAGAGAGTGACAGCTTGGAGTCTGGGGGTCGCCTGTCACCGTGAGGGAAAAGCCTGCTTGAGGTGGCTGAAATAGAGGAAAACAGGGCTGAGAGGGAGATAGGGCAAGGTTGAGAGCTGTTGACATCAGTTAGCTTCTGGATCTAGCCGTACCTGAAGATGTCATAGTTACACGCACAAATAAATTCTCTTTTTTACTTAAGCCATCTTGAGTTGAGTTGGAGTTTCTTGCAACCCAGAGTCCCAACGCAAACATTTCACCTGCTACCGATATGTATGACCCTCGCATTGCCTCAGCCTACCTTTCCTTGTTCTTTTCTAGCCAACGTTTCCTCATGCAGCCCTAGAATTTGCCCCCACAAATCTACTTTCACTTCATTGCCCGGTCCTTTCTCTCTGTGTAGCAAGCCATGTCTCATTCCCTTTCAACATGTCATTGTTAGCTAACGTTTGACTCTATACATAGAGCTCCCGGTTCTGGGAGGGTGGTATGCTCCTGTTAACACAGAGCTTTCCACATCCAAGGAGCTTGTAATCCAGTTGTGGGTTGCTTAGCTCAACGCACATGCTCGGTAAAGAATGAATGAGTGAACTGAATGAATTAAAGTGTGACGGACTGAATGGAAGGGGAGGCAGGGCTCAGACCAGTGGTGTTCATATCCACTCAAGGCAGCATTAGGCGGTTGCCAAATGGGAGATGTGGACAATCCAGGGTTCCTAGAAGGATCGGGAATATGTATAGCAGGCACAAGAAAAATTTGGGAGGAAGGTCTGGTTTGAAAGCCAGCTAGAGGCTTTACATGCTTTCTTATGGGCCATGGAGAGCCACAGAAGGTTTTAGAACAGGCATATAGCAGGCAAAGCTGTGCTTCTGAGATGCTGAACAGCGATGTGAGGACTGGGCGGGACAGGAAAGGGCCAGTGGCTGTTGAATTTAACGAAGAGGATTTTTATTTATTTATTTTTATTATTTTTTAATGTTTATTTTAATTTTGAGGCAGAGAAAGAGGGAGACACAGAATCCGAAGCAGGCTCCAGGCTCTGAGCTGTCAGCACAGAGCCCGATGTGGGGCTCGAAATCACCAACTTCGAGATCGTGCCCTGAGCCGAAGTCAGACGCCTAACCGGCTGAGCCACGAAGGTGGCCCCACGAAGTGGCTATTTTAAAGACAACATCCCGTGGGGTGATGTGAGCCTGGCCTATGGGGTGGGTAGGTAGGGGATAGATCAAAGATGGCTTAAAAAATCTTTTTCAGCAGGGCTGAAATGGGGTATGCCCATGTCCGTTTCTAAAATGGCCCCCAGACAATTCCAGTGGAATTTGCACAGTCGGGTGGTAGGGTTTGAGTCCACGGGCTCTAGGAGAAGGATGGCAGAAGTAGGGGCATGTGGAAGAGTTATTCATTTGGCAAGTAAAAGGCAAACCCTCCCTCCTTTTAGAAACCAACATGTGGGGCGCCTGGGTGGCGCAGTCGGTTAAGCGTCCGACTTCAGCCAGGTCACGATCTCGCGGTCCGTGAGTTCGAGCCCCGAGTCAGGCTCTGGGCTGATGGCTCGGAGCCTGGAGCCTGTTTCCGATTCTGTGTCTCCCTCTCTCTCTGCCCCTCCCCCGTTCATGCTCTGTCTCTCTCTGTCCCAAAAATAAATAAACGTTGAAAAAAAAAATTTAAATGTTAGAAACCAACATGTAAGGAACTGGTAGGCTGTCCATGTGTAGGTCCCCCGCACACCAAGGTGAAGTCAACACTACCAACAAATAGACTGGGGAGCTGTTCCCATAGAGCTTGTGAACGAATCTGAATTCGCTGCCAACAGACTGAAATAGGAACATATCACACAAAATGGTGGATATCTGGATTCTCATAAAAGGTTAGACGATCCATCATGGCGGACTTGCCACCTCTCCCCCTGCCCCCACCTTGGAGCTTCTGTGAGCAGATGGCCCGTGCTCTTGGATGGCCAGTTTCCATGACTCCCTAATGCCTCACACCCAACCCCCCTGGGCCTGTTTATATTCCTGCCTGATGTTGGCAGGCATTTGTATTAGTTTCCCTTAGGGTCCCCACACATAGGGATAAGCATGTGAAGGGGGAAGGCAGCAAAGGAGACGAAAAATACGTGGCCCTAAGAGGTAGGACGAGACAGAAAAACGAACGTCAAGATGTTGAGGGAGCCATTCTGACCGAGGATTGGTCGCTTACCTTCACGGGTCTTGATTTCTTTAAAAAAAAAATGGGGGGCGGGGGGCGGCGCCTGGGTGGCTCAGTCGGTTAAGCGTCCAACTTCGGCTCAGGTCATGGTCTCTCGGTTGGTGAGTTCAAGCTCTGCATCGGGCTCTGTGCTGACAGCTCAGAGCCTGGAGCCTGCTTCGGATTCTGTGTCACCTCCTCTCTCAGCCCCTCCCATGCTCACGCGCTGTCTCACTCTGTCTCTCAATAATAAAATAAACATAATAAAATAAAATAAAATAAATATATTTTTTTAATGTTTATTTATTTGGAGAGACAGAGCGTGAGCATGAGAGGGGCTGAGAGACGGGGAGACGCAGAATCCGAAGCAGGCTCCAGGCTCTGAGCTGTCAGCACAGAGCCCGATGCAGAGCTTGAACTCACCAACCGAGAGACCATGACCTGAGCCGAAGTTGGACGCTTAACCGACTGAGCCACCCAGATGCCCCTTGTTTTCTTATTTCTACAGAGGAATTAATGATATCTGTCAGCAGGTGCTTCAGAATCTTAATGCACATGAGACTATTTGTGGCCAAGAACGGGCCACAGAGCAGTAAGGTGCCCCCGAGAGGCAGGGAGGAGTACCCTACAGAGGGAGAGCCTGCAATCCCACTTCCCAGTGTACCAGCTCGAACCCAGTGCTTGATCTCCCTGGGACTAAGGGTTCCCTGGAATAAACTGATAGCGATGCCCACACACCCTGGGGCTGCGGGAAAGATAAAATGAGACAGCCGACTTCATCTTAACGGGAATTAGGTTCCGAACACCAGCAAAAAGTGCATCCACTGAAAATGACCCTTGCAAAGCCTTTTAAGTAACCGTAGGCCGTGAGCCCGGAGTACAGATGAAAATGTATACAGTGATATATACTATAGAAAGCGTATGCACGTCAATCCTCTGCATGCTGTCTCCAGGGGACAGTTTTAGGAGGCTGCTAGCAGGCTGCAAACAAAATCTTTGAAAGCAATTGTTCCGGTCGCGTACTGCTATTTAATAGTTTACAAATTCGGGGAGCGTCGATTTAATTGGCGATGATGTTTCCTTTTGGAGAATGTCATTGTAAATGCATAGTGAAAGAGAGTGCTTACCATAGGCCAGGCACTTTCTAAATGCCTGTGTTACTTTAGTTCATCTCCACAGTGATCCTGCGAAGTAGAGACTTTAATCATCCCCATGGTGTATTTCAGTAAGGCCATGCACCTAGGAGAGAGGAGGGATGATTTAAGCGCGTGAAGAATCTGGAGCGAGTTGGGTGGAAAGTGTGCATGTGAAGTTAGGTAAAGGGATTGCTCCCTCTGTAAGATCCCGGGTATGTCGTGTGTCACCAGGGGATAGACAAAGACCTGGTTGATATACCAAAGCCTCTGCGCACAAGAGGGGTTCTTTTGTTGGCCACGAATTCAGGTACTACCTACAAAAGCTAGTTACAGGGGCCCAAAGAGAAATCCCAGGGGACTACGAGTCTTCTCGGAAGTACAGATCTCTGGACAGATGGGTCTCTAAGAGGACAGTGACCCTGAGGGACGCCTTCATTGGCTGCTTCCCAGTCTCGAGCCATGGGCGTCACAACCTCATGGTGGCCCTGGGGAGAAGTGCCTAGTGCTTAAGGGGACATGCATGAAACCTTCCTGGTCGAGGCCAGGAGAGAGCAGGAGAGCTGTATGGTCTATCTTTATGAGCACACAGAGGCCTCCGGGGAGCAAGGTTACAGAGACCCCTGACTGGTGGCTCATCATCAGAGAATATGGGGATTTTAATAAGCAACGGATGACCCTCTGCTCCCTCCTGCCACCCCCCAATGTCTACACTGAAAACTTGTTTTGGTGTATTGGAGGTTGCTAAATCCCAAATGGACCCACCTTTCCTGAAGTCAAAGGTCACATTGTCTTTCATCTAAATGACTGGAGGTGGATTACCCTCCTCATCCCCAACCACCTCCTAGGATATCCCCCGATTCTATTCCACCCTGGGCTCTCTTATCTAAAAGTTCAAGGAGGCCCCTGTTGCTAGTTTGGACCACGAAGAGGCAATCTGGTCGGGACCTGCGACCATTTTAAACCGTGGACTCAAAATGCTCCGACTCTCCTCCCATCATGAGATGAGCCCTTTGCATCTAGCCACCCGTGGGACTGCTTTGTCCAACAGGGTGTGCACCATGTGACCTCTGGAGGCTGAGTCAGAAAAGACCTTGCAGCCTCCTGCTGGTTGTTGGGACTTCTACGCTGGGGAAAGGCAGACACACTAATGTTTGGCTGTCCTGAGACCACCATGTTGGATAGGCCGCGGGTAGATGCCGGATTGCTGGGATCACCAGCCCCGCGGAGCCGCTAGCCACGTGGGTGAGCCCTTCTGGACGTCCAGTCCACTCAAGCCCCTAGATCTGTGCAACCTTAGCAGACAGTTGATTGCAATTTCCTGAAGGACGCCGAGGGAGAGGAGTCAGCTGAGCCCTTCCCCAATCCCTCACCCACAAAATTGTAAGCAGAATAAAATGGCTGCTTTGATTAAGCTCCTGGGTGTGGGGGCAATGCGTTGTATGACAATAATAACTGGAACAGAACCGTATGCTTCATAAGAACTTTCTGGAAGGCTTTAAATGAGTACAGATGGGGGAGAAGGGCTCCAGGAACAGGAGAGAACTCCATATCCAGGTGGAAAGCCTCCCTCGATTTGTACTCGGGGGACCTCCCCAGAGGGAGCCTGGGGCTTTGCCCACCTCCTGCTCACTGACAGGACAGATTAAGGCACTCCCAGCACAGAAAGCGTGACAGAGGGGGTCCGAGGGAAGACTGGCTGGCCTCCAGCCAGGCCTCATGAAGCAAGACTTCCCTGGGGACACCATGCTGAGCAGTGGTTACATGACTGACTTTGGCCTCGGTCAGACCAAGTTTGCATTCCAGCTCTCCCGCGTAGACCCGTGAGCCCTTCATTGAGTACTTTTCTCTCTCCGTGCTTTACTTTCCCCATCTATCAAATGGGACTCACAGATGTACCTACCAACTATACATGGCTGGTTGAATGATACATTAGATTATGGGTGTAAAAAGCTTGGAACATATAAGTAGTATTGGGCGTATGAGTAGTTTGTTATCGTTGAACTTAATGTGTTGAATCTAGGGATCTGGTTGTCAGCCTTTGGGGATTAGAAGCTCAATTTTATGGACACAGTGAGGGTGAAACAGACTCACGTCAACCAGCACGGAGTCTGATGTATAAACCTGATGTCAGCGACATTCAGAAATGCCGCTGAGAGTGCGGTGTGGCCGCGTGGGCGAAACAGTGCATGCCTCCCCGGGTAAGGACTCAAGAAGATGATACTCGAATGGGAACGTTGCTTTGGAAAGTATATAGCGTGAAGAAAGGGTTTGGAATCGTGTCTGGGCTCACCTGAGACCTTTTACCTCTCTAGGGAGGGCCTTCTGCAGGGAAACACGGTGTTCAAGACTGCCAGACCGTTCTGTTCCTTCTTCTGGACACATCCCCCTGCCCCCAGCTTGTGACGACCTAGGTTACCTTTCTCAGTCACCTACGCCAATCGTGTTGAGAGCTCATTCTCTGGGGATCTCTTGGACGTCTCCACGTCTTGCAAGGGAGTTAGTTGCTAACAGACCTTTGCTCTCTTTGCAAGGATGTTTGTACAGCAAGCAGCTTGGGAAGATGGATCTCGAGGGGACACGGGTAGCTTTTTAGGTCGTGGAAATGTTCTGTATCTTGATTGTGCTCGTTATATAACTGTATGTGCTTGTCCAAACCCACAGAACCCAAACCGGTGAATTTTACCACCGGTAAATTTTGCCTCGATAGACTTGACTTTGTAAGGAAACGCATCAGCCAGCATCATTAAATTCTGGCCAGATATCCTTGCTGGCCCAAGACTTGAACCCAAGATCCGTTCTTTCTTTGCCAAAATGAGAGAGAGAGATGACCGCAGGCTGAAGCCGTGTGAAAGATCTCTGAGCACAGGGGTGCCTGGGGGGCCAGCTGGTTAAGCGTCCAAACTTCGGCTCAGATCATGATCTCACAGTCCGTGGGTTCGAGCCCCGCGTCAGGCTCTGTGCTGACAGTTTGAAGCCTGGAGCCTGCTTCGACTTCTGTGTCTCCCTCTCTCTCTGCCCCTCCCCCCCCCCAAATAATTAAACATTTAAAAACTTTTTCTTTTAAAAAGATCTCTGAGCCAAGACTTCCACCTGTCCTTCTCAGAAGGGCTAAAAGAGGTGCAAAGGAACCCCTCTCTCCCTGCATGATTCAGTGTTAGGGAAAGCCGTGTCCCCAGATCACCCCGAATCAACTCTGTACCACCTGGGATATTCATGCCATGTTCTGGGCACTGTGCCTCGAAGCTGACTTGCCCCTTCTTAGCTCTCCACTCATTACATTTCAATCACTACCTAGATCCGTCTGCTTGAAATTACTCCCAGGCAACCCTGATGAGGGGGTTAGGTGTTCCCACATTCTCCTGCCCCAGTGCACACTGGCAGGTCCCAGTGGCTCCAGAGAGATCCTTGCTTACCCACGGTCTATACATGGTATTGCGTCAATCTCTGGGGGACCCAGAGTGCACCTCACCAGTGCCAAGTTCCTGGGGCCATTTTGTCATCACTTGAATGAACCCTTAACGCAATGAAACAACCCATGGTTGACCCTCCGTCTGGCCTTCCATGTCAGCCCACCCCTCGCCTTCCATAAGTGCCTGGGCCACCCCCTTCCCACCTCAAATCTGTCTGCGACAGGGCACCGGGCCCACCAGTCCGTCTCCGAGACCACAGTGAGGGACAATGGTGGCTTCCTTTCACGAGAGGGCGTGATAAATGTTACTGTGCTATCCTTGACTGCTTCTTTATTTCACGAAGAGCTAAAAACAAGTATTTCTAAGGCCTTCCTTTGGGAAGAGTTTCTCAAGTGCTCACCCACCCCTTCTCTCTTAATGAAATAGCCTGACCTCACCCTGCTCTCGCCTCGTGTTGGAAAACCGAACCCCGGAACCTGGGTCATGGAGAAGGAACTAAGAGTCTGGCGCTCCCTTCTCTGGACACAGATGCCTGGGGCCACGGACGCTCCTGCTTTTCTGACCACATCTAATGCCAGCAGAGCACCCTAACAGATAGTAGACCTTCGAGAAATGTTGTGTGTGTGTGTGTTTTTTTTTTTTCCTCTAAACCGATGAACTTCTCTTCCCAATTACAGCTGTCCAAATGGGTAGAAGCTTAGAAAAGTGGGTTTCAGCCTGGGGTGATTTTGCCCCCTCCCCCACCCGGGGACCCTGGGCTATGCCTGGGGACACTTTTGGTACCATAAATAGGGGAGTGTTATTGGCGTATGGTGGGTAGAGGCCAGAGATGCTGCTGTAAACATGTTACCATGCACAGGATGGTCCCCCTGTCCCCACAGCAAAGAATTCTCCAGCCCCAAATGGCAATAGCACCAAGGAGCAGAACCCTTGGCTCACAAGAGGCCGCACCAAGCTCGTCTTGCCCTGGATGTCTTCGGAGGGTTTATGTTAGCTGGGCTCGAGGAAGCCTGGAGAAGTTTTTTGGGTTTTTTTTGTTGTTGTTGTTGTTGTTGTTTTGTTTTTTGAAGGCCTGGAATGATTGACACGTTACTGCCTGGGTTTTATGTGAACGGCCGCTAATGAACACAGTCTCCCTCGATGACTCTGTGGAGGGCACCATTCAAACGAACCAATTAGGAAGGATTTTTTAATGTAAACTTTTAACCAGGTAGCCCGGGGGCTTGCTGAGAATAAAAGCACAATCTAGAAAACACGAGGTGTCCTGAGGTTCCGAGAGACCCTGGCAGGATCCACGCAGGCGCCCAAGCCCCAGGGCTGAGAACGCAGGCTTCTGAAGTCAGTGGGCATCGTGGGCCGTCATGGTACCTCATGCAAAGAGTAGCAGAGGGCTGCTTCTTCAGGAGTGCTGGCCACCAGGGGCAGGCGGGGGTGGGGGTCCCTGGCACATTCCCCAGGCGGCCCTGCTGGCTGCCTGCTGCCCAAGCCCACTGCCTTTGGCCAGATCGCGGAGGGTTTATGTAACGTCGTGATTCATTCGCCCCTTCCCTCGGCCGCACACCTTGTACGTGATCCTTCAGAAGCTGGAGCTCGGTGCCAGGAGGATGACACAAAGGCCCAAGCAAGGACTTCCTTTGATTTTTCTTGTTCCTCTTCTCTCCCCAGCCCCAACTCTCTCTGAAACAAGGTGAGCTGAGTAGGGAGGTGCTTCCTCTTGGGGTTTGCTAAAGGCCCCCTCACCGCTATGCTCTGCGGCATTCTTTCTTCCATTGCACACTTCTGGGCCTTTCCTGTATGGCCACCCGCTGCTGTCTTCCTCACTTTCCCCCTGCCGCTTGGTGCTCTGCAGTGCTCCCCCAGGCCCTTTGCTCGGCGAACCGAGGTCAACACAAAGCGGATGGGGCTCTGGTGTAGACCCAGCACTCAGCTCATGGCCTCAGATATTTTTTTTACCCTCGATCAGGGGCCTTTAAAGGTCTTTTTGTGTTATTTGTTTCCTTTTAGCAGAAGAACCATCCATTCGCTCAGCAAATATTTACTGAACATCTGTGATGTCAAGGACTGTTCTAGCCACAAGATAGAGCTGTGGACAAAATGGGCCAGACTCCTGCTCTTCTGGACCTGGCATTTTAACGCGGGAAAACCCATTATAAGCAAATAAAACAGGACATAATATGTCGGGCGGCGATAATTGCATTAAAAAGAAGCAGGACAAGGATTACGGAGTTGACAGTGGTGAGGGTATTATTCAGATAGGGTGCACGGCATGGCCTTCCTGGCAAGGTGAGCAGAGGTCTTTTTTTGAATGAAATCTCCCTGGGAACCCCAGTATTTAAAGTAGTTAAAAGCTGAGCAGCTCTAGTGGGGGAGGAGGCAAAATCGAGGGGACCCGCACAGAGAGGGTGATCCAGGAAGGGCTTGCTGAACAGGTGGCATTTCGGCTGAGACCAGAAAGGAGAGGGGGACTCAGGATATGAAAAGGAACTTTGTTTTAAAATTGGAAATGAGGGGCGTCTGGGTGGCTCAGTCGGTTGGGCGACCGACTTCGGCTCAGGTCATGATCTCACACTCCGTGAGTTCGAGCCCCGCATCGGGCTCTGTGCTGACAGCTCGGAGCCTGGAGCCTGTTTCAGATTCTGTGTCTCCCTCTCTCTCTGACCCTCCCCCATTCATGCTCTGTCTCTCTATGTCTCAAAAATAAATAAACGTCAAATTAAAAAAAAATTAAAAAAAAATAAAATTGGAAATGAAATAACTAAACACGTTAAAAAAAAAAAGAATTCAAGTGTAAAAAGAATACGCTTCAAGTATCCGAATCCCTTCGATACTGGCCCAAAGGCCATCCTTGTAACCAGTTTCTTGCGTGTGTCCCCTTCCCGTGGAAGATTTTGTATTTATTTATTTTTAATTTTTTTTTAACGTTTATTTATTTTTGAGACAGAGAGAGACAGAGCATGAACGGGGGAGGGACAGAGAGAGAGGGAGACACAGAATCGGAAACAGGCTCCAGGCTCTGAGCCATCAGCCCAGAGCGCGACGCGGGGCTCGAACTCACGGACCGCGAGATCGTGACCTGAGCTGAGGTCGGACGCTTAACCGACTGAGCCACCCAGGCGCCCCAAGATTTTGTATTTATGTAAGCCGGAGTGTAAGGATCTGTCTCTATCACCCTTTTGAAAAACGCCAGTAACCGAATTTGTACCCAACATTCAGCATCTCCATTTTTACAGATGTGTGACTCTATCCATTGGAAAAATACACATGAAAATACATACGCTTATTATATATGTTATACAGACTGTGTATATTGGGTATATTCATTGTAATTTATACGACGTACCTACCGCATTGTGGTAGGGTCCCGTCCCTAAGGAAAGAAAAAAACGCCCTCAAGGCAACCTTGCTCTTTGCATATTTGACAACATTCCTCGCCACCTTGTAATGTGAGATCGCTTAATCAGACTACAGGTTTGTGTGTTATCATATGTGGGAGACAAAGAAGTAAAAAATATATAAAAAAAACTACGCCACGTGGCGTTTCGGGCTCAGTTCTTGGGGTACGAACCCCACTGAGCGGGGCCGGCAAAAATAAAGTTGCTTCCTGGAAAGAAAAGCCTCCGTATCATGACTCCGCGTGCGAGAATCCTGCTACGTTACAAACTTCTCAAAGTAGAATTCCTAGATCAAAGGGCACGGGTATTGTTCATCTTGAGACATATTGACAATTTGCCCTAAGAGGGATGATACCAATTTATATTCCCTTCCAACTTACAAAGGCACCCTTTTCCTCGAATCTCTGTCAACAGTGTGTTTCCAAATGTGTTGATCACTCTTTGCCAAACGGGTGAAAAACATCTCGGTTTGCTTTAATTTGCATTTTATTAAATCTCAGTGACCTTGGACGTCTTCGACATGTCTAAAAAGCCCGTCGTGTTTCTCGTTTGGTAAACTGCCTAGTCATGGAAATGTCAAGGCGAGGCACCGATTAGATGTCCAGGTGGAGATGTCAAGGAGGCATCCAGAAAGTCAGAGCTTAGGGAGCCTTCTGGGCTGGGGCTCTAATTTCGAAAGTCAGCGGTACGTAGGTGGTGTTTAAATACCTGGAAATGAATGGGCTCCCCTGAAGAGGAAGGAAGAAAACAGAGAGAAAGCAGAGGACTGAACCCAGGACCGCCCCTACTTTTAGAGGTTAGATGCCGAAGGAGGGCCAAGGAAAGACTGAAGGACGGCAGCCAGCGAGAGGAGAGGGCTGAGAGGCAGAAACTACCGAGAGAAGCGCGTGCTTCCGGGGGACCCGAGGAAGTCAAGTGAGAGACGAAGAGATGTCTGCATGTGACAACATGGAATCGTTGGTAGACTTGAGGTCAGTTGCAGTCAAGGGTAGTGGAGTCAAGTTGGACCTGGTTGAAGAAACAGAGGCAGGGCTTGGAGGAGACATCTGCGAGAGATGTTGCAAGTTGGGAATACCGGGATGCAGGTGGTTGGGTGAAGCGGAAGGATTGAGGTAGATGATTTGGTTTGGTGTTTGGGGCTACGAGCTACTGAGTCCCTGTGATTCCAGGTGAGAAGGAACTCGGAGAGGGGGTTGTTGATGTGCGCCAGTGTGTGTGGCTGGAAAGGCAGCCTCTCAGGAAGGGAGAGGATTCGGGACCCAAGGAGAAGGTGGCCCCTGGTGGGAAGAAGGGCATGTCTTCCAATATATCTGGCAGCATGGAGGAGAGTGGGGTTCAAGGGTGTGGGCTGGATGGTGGGAAATGAGAAGGCATGAATCTGATGGCTTCCATTTCCTCCATCAATAATGAGGCTGGGCCATCAGCCTCGGAGCCAGGAGAAAGCATGACATGGGCATCTCTCTGAACGGGACAGGGGCCTCTTCAGGGAACCACAGTAGAGGTACCTGGCTCGTCTTATTTTATTTTATTAAAAAAATTTTTAATGCTTATTTATTTTTTAGAGAGAGAGACAGAGCTCAAGTGGGGGGAGGGGGGGAGAGAGAGGGAGACCTAGAATCCGAAGCAGACCCCCAGGCTGTCAGCACAGAGCCCGACGCGGGGCTCGAACTCACGCACCACGAGATCATGAGCTGAGCCGAAGCCACCCAGGCGCCCCCAGGCTCGTTTGAACACTCTTTGGAACCTTGGCTGCCATCAGGTTGCTCTGCAACTGAGAAGTAAATCCAGCCCAGCTGAAGGTTTTGTGCCGCACCGAGTGGTTAATTTTGAGGTGTTTGATCGCCACACAGTTCGTGGAGTTATTTATGTCTGAAATGATGAAAATTCCCTCCCCCCACTTCGGGCCCATAAAATCGTGGGGAAGTGGCCCAAATACCAGCCTGCGTTCCTGGGTCGTGTGGATTACCGCTGTCACGGGCGCGTTTGGCTCCCCCCATTCATCTTCAGCCCAGACGCCCCAGCTCACGCCTGTCAGGACGGGGCACTGACCCCTGCTGAGGCCGGGTTCCCGGGTCCGGGCACCATGGGGGCTCGAACACAGCTTGCGAGCAAGTGCTTTTAATAAGCGTCCCACTCCCCAGTCTCTTCTCTTTCCTGACCTCCTCCTTATCATCTAAAGACAGCAGGGCCTGGTTCCCACTGAGCGTGGGATATGGTTTCCCACGAAGCACACACTTGCCACGGGATGGGGTATGTCCCGGGTCCGCAGGGGTCGTGTGCACGTGGTTTTGTGTTACTCTCTTCTACGTCAACTAGATTCAGGATCATATTTTCTGGAAAATCTAACTCAAGGAAAGGGGTGGGGGTGGGGGCGGAGGCCTGTCTCTGATGCTGCTACCGTGCGTGGCTCACTTCGCCTTGGTCGTTTGCCCAAGTCCCCTAACCTCGCCGGATCCATCTTCCCATCTGTAGAACGGGAGTGATTCTATCTGCCCTAAATATCTGCCATGGGTGTGTGTATGTGTGTGTGTGTGTGTGTGTGTGTGTGTGTGTGTGTGATTCAAATGCCTCTTCATCCTCTTCAGTCTCCCCTCTCACAGAGTGTCTAGCATAAAGCTTGGCACGTTGCAGGTGGTCAATAAATGTTTGGGGAGAATTCGAGAATGAACCGAAGGGGTGAATGTGTCTGCAGGTGAGCCTACGTATGCAACAATCATTACGATGAATTAGTACTTAATATGTGCCAGGCGCTCTGCTAAGCAGGGAGGTGGTCATGTTCCCATTCTACAGATGAGAAAACAGGCACTCGGCAAGGCTGAATTCCTTAAGGGAAGTCTCCTACCCTATCGGTGCTGGAGCAGTGATTTGAACCTGAGACTTTCCGGTTCCAGAGGCCATGCTCTTGACTGTTATGGTGTCATACTGTGTAGGACAACAAAGGACCTGACTTGGAAAATGACACTGGGGTCCTGTGCTGAACATTTGCACCCCTCGTGGGGCTAAAAGAGCATTATCTCCATGAGTCAAAGGCTGGCTTATGAGAACATTAATAAGCGTGGGCAGAGAGAATAAACGAACAGCTTTCTGTTCAGAGGAAGAGGAAATGGAGGTATGCGTGGACGTACCTGGGGCCATCGTACTGGTTTGGCCGTCCCATGTCCTGAGCTGTCCCAGTTCAACCGGCTGGGTTGGAGAATGAAGCGGGTCAGGCCACCAGAATTAATTCTCTGCCGCCTTCCCGGATCCGGAAGAATTTGGACTGAGTCAGGCTTGTTGACTTTCATATTATTATCCCCCCCCCCCACCCCCCCGTCTTGCTTGGGAATGGAATCGGCTGTGTTAAGAGCGGCCTTTGCATTTCCTGTCCTTCTGAGTCTTGGCTCATCGGGACCATCTGTTGCTCAAGGTGGCCCATCAGACTAGGCGCTGGGAGACGAACGGCTCACCGAGGCCCTTTGCCAAGCTTTAGGGCATTGGTCCCAACAGGGTAAGCGGTCTCTCCAGAGGATTGGCCTGCCTTCCTCAACCTTCCTGTGGCCTTTAGAGAATGACTTTCTCCACGAAGGTGGGGCGTTTGCTCCAGAGAAAGCCCAGGGAGCTGAGATCCGAACTTGGGTGTGCGGTGGTAAGGTGGGGTGGGATTGGTGAGGCGACGGGCCGGGCTTTCTCCACCTGGGAGTGACAGTCCCATGCAGCTGGCGGGCGTGCCCTCTTGTGCACTCTGCTATCTGGCTGCTGTCTCGTCCTAATAAATTAAATCTGTTATATCATCGCTGTTATATTCCTGAGACGAGCACTTCCCAGGCAGATTAGAATGGAACTTAAGGGGATTAAAAGCTTCTCTTAGTGAAAAACAATGTTTCAGACGGGAAAAATCCATTTACCAATGTGAATTGCAACAGCAGTGCATGTTTTCTTTAATGCGTTGCTACTGCTCAAAGAAAAGCGGGATTTCCCCCCACGCCTCCCGTCCTCTGTTTTGCATAAGTTATAATGTGGGTTCTGTTGAGCGTAGCCAGGCTCTCGGGGAGATTGATGGCTTCCATAAAGTTGCACAAAAACATTTCTCCTTTGTTCATGAGGGAAAAGAAAAGGGTCTAATGGATTTGGAATATTAAAAGAGTGTTGGTCTGTGTACTGTAAACCAGGAGAAGTCTAGGAGTAACTGCCAAACACCAGAGGAAATGGTTTAATTGGAAATGCAAACAGTCAATCCTTGGTTATCTGCGTGTGGCTTATCTGCAAGAAGTTACGGGGTGGGGGGGGGGGAAGAAAAAGAAAAAGAAAGAAAGGAAAAGCATCTCGGTGCCTCAGCTTCCCTGCCTGGCTGTCTATCACCGTGTTCTCAGGGAATTAAAAGTCATTTTAATAACCTGGACCCAATAAAATTTGGACGGTAATTCTGCAGCAGCTATAAAAAAAAATCACAGAAGGCAGTCCAAAGGATATGCAATGAATTTTTTTTTTTTCTATTACTCACAGGTTGGGATTCTCTATGCCATTAGAAAGTTGACAACTTTGGGGCGCCTGGGTGGCGCAGTCGGTTAAGCGTCCGACTTCAGCCAGGTCACGATCTCGCGGTCCGGGAGTTCGAGCCCCGCGTCGGGCTCTGGGCTGATGGCTCAGAGCCTGGAGCCTGTTTCCGATTCTGTGTCTCCCTCTCTCTCTGCTCCTCCCCCGTTCATGCTCTTTCTCTCTCTGTCCCAAAAATAAATAAACGTTGAAAAAAAAAATTAAAAAAAAAAAAAAAAAAGGAAAGTTGACAACTTAAAATCATGAGCTAGTAGTTCCCCCAAAGCCAGCGTGGATGGAGCTCCTGCCTCAGGAAACTGCTGAGTCCGGACCCAGCCCTCAGTATGCAGGGAGTGGGGTGGAGAGATGGCCTCTCCAGGAGGCCGTTGGGATCCGGAACACCACTGTCTGGATCCACGAGAAGTCGGAGCCTGGACAGAGAGAAAGGACGTTGCTGCCTGTTGGGTTTGGCCATTAGTGAGTGTTGATCTGTTCTAGGTGGTTCTCAGGCATCCCGGGGTGGGGGGGGGGGGGCATGGGCAAACCCTGCTCACCCTGTGCCCGTGGAGCTGGGTGTCTGTGACCATGGCTTCTCCTTGGGCATGCTATGGAAAACCCTTCCGTGACATTTCATGTGGCTTCTCAGAGTGGTAGAGAGAGCTCTTGGACGGCCAAGGAAGAGAAATCAGAGAGACGTTTGGCAGGGAGACTGCTCTCATGGGATCTAAGGCCAAGAAGCCAAGTTGGGGCCAGAGAGTGTTATAGACCAAAGCTCCCTCCTTCCTTCCTTCCCTCCCCTTCCCCATCCATCCCTTTCTTTTCGGCTTCCTTCCCTTCCCCTCCCTCCCTCCCTCTCCTCCTTCCTTCCCTCCTTCCTTCTTTCCACCTCCTCTTTCCTTCTCTCTTGCTTCCTTTTACTCTTGCCTGAAGAAAGACTGACCCAGAGTCTCAGCTGCACACCCACCCACCCAGGTCTCCGTAAGAGGTGAACCCCAGCTCTCCTCTCCTGGATCCACAGTGTCTTCTGTGCAAAGGTCCTCCCAGGCCCCCATTTCTCTTCTGTTTTGTCTGTGCCGTGCTCGTGCTGGGGCCACATCTGGTGGAAGGCTTTGCCTTTTAAAAGGAGAGGCTGGATTTCTGGAGTCAACTTTTCTGATTTTCGGCCCCAGGAAATAACAATAGTCGCTCACAGTTATTGGGTGCTAACTAGGTGCCGGGCACGGCGTTAAGCGCTTGACATGAAATGTCTTGTTAAAGCCTCTCAACAGCAATGAGAGCTTGGTGCTGTCACCATCCCATTTCACAGCTGGGAAAATGAGGCTTGGGGAGGTTCAGTAACGTGGCCAAGGTCGCACAGCACGTACAAGGAGAAGCAAGACTCGAACCCGGGCACTCGGGCTTTGGAGGCTATGCTTGTAACGCCATCATGGCGTGGCCTTAATGATCTGACTGTTGTCCTTGTGTTTGACTTGCCGAAAGGCTGCAGATTGAAAGCCCCAGGCTCCAGCCCAAGAAGCCAGTTTTCTACAATCATGTGAATAGAGGTGAAAACAGCGGGTTGAAAATCGCACACTCTTAGCTGACGCCTGGGAATCGGGCATCTGTGGGATTTCTTACCTGTGATGCCTGGAACCCTCGCCCCTCCTCACGGACCCCCTCACCCCCACTGCCCTCCTCCCCTGGGCTACCGTGCCTTTTTAGGATCTGGCTAGAAAACCTGGTGCTAAAATATTGCTCAATTTTAATTATACTTCCAAGCCCCTTGCTGTCAGCTGCCCTTCTGAAATTGTTTTAATTGAAGTTCCATGAATCCTGGGGAGTTCAGACGGAGTTCATCTCCAAGCCCATCCTGATTTCATTAAAGATTTGATCTTTCTTTTTTTTCACCAATAAAACATTTATTATCGTTATCTGTTTCGTAACCATTCTCTGCCTCCAAAGCGGGGGGAAATCAACCTCATCTTCATGCCAATAAAGCTAAGGAATCATCTGTTGATTTTTCCGGCACACGATAGCAGTGACATTAAAACAAAATAATTAATTGACTAATTATTTTCCTTTTAAATGAAGGCAATCCTCATTCGGGAGGAGTTTTAAGCCTGCAGGTGACGGTATTTAGGAAGTAACCGTGCACAGGGCTGAGGAAAATCATCTTCCTTGAATATAGGTGCTGTTTCTTCTTTTCTTTTCTTTTCTTTTCTTTTCTTTTCTTTTCTTTCTTACCTTTCCTT